>NC_133647.1:169547893-169920223 GCF_009905375.1 Apium graveolens | reverse complement strand
TTGAATCAACAATTAGATATCAAGATTACGAAACAGACATGCATATATACCATATCAACATGCTCCAATATATCGCAAAATTTGCTAATAACAATCATGCACTTATCACAAGTTAATGCATATACATATATTTACATCACAACAACAGTATAACGGGTAGAAAACTTGCCTGAGCGACTGAGGGTGGTAAAAGGCCTGGGACGAGCCTGGTAACCTATAAACAACATATAAGTTGGAATTAAACCAAAGTCGCTTAAGAATCTACACTTTAACCAACTAGACTTTAACGCTCGCTTTTGCGCTTAACGATTCACTTAAGTCGCTCGAGTACCCTCGGCTCCACCATTTTTAATAAATTAACCATTAAGAGTTTTAAGGCGATTCTTTCGCGAGTCCTCCCAACTGCCTAATCCACTTTACATAATTGTTTTATACTCCAATTAGTCATTAAGGGCCTTAACCAAGGTTTCAAAGTAAGGCGAGGGGTAAAGGTTCGTTCGCGAAACGCCGTTACTTAAAATGGTCGTTTCTCCTAAACCGTACATCGGAACCAAGCGAACCATATATCAAAACGAAGCTTACGACACACTCTAGCTAATAATGGCAATGTTACAGATTGGTCAGTGAGTTATCTGGTCCGA
Organism: Apium graveolens; assembly: GCF_009905375.1. Taxonomy (NCBI): domain Eukaryota; kingdom Viridiplantae; phylum Streptophyta; class Magnoliopsida; order Apiales; family Apiaceae; genus Apium; species Apium graveolens. The sequence continues at coordinate 169,919,582 of NC_133647.1, read as the reverse complement.
GATTCATGTACAACAGTCTAAGGAAAACGGGCATTACGACGGCTATGTTTACGAGTTTTCCAAGTTTCTCACTACACCAAAACCTCACCAAACAACCCACAATTATTAACACATCAAAACCTCAACTAAATAATACTATATCAGTCCTTATTCTCCAGATTCTTCATCTCAACCAACCACAATCAAGTTCTATTAACTATAACAAGATTCATTCACCAAATCACTCCAAATTCAAATCAACTACTAGTAATCATAGATCATGCTTCTCATTTAGAAAACCAACCATCAAACTAACTAATAATCAAAGTAAAGGCTAGGGTTTGAAGTTTATACCTTCCTTGGGAGGTGTTAAGTTGCTAGGAAGCCTTATGGAGCCTCCTACAAGCTTGATCTTTCCAAAGAAATCAAGAACACAAAGTTAGGCTTTAAAGTTTCTAAAAGTCTGATTGAAAGAACTATAAAAATGAGGGTCTTATCATGCTTATTTGGACGAGAATTGTAAAAAGAGTTGTAGGCCATCTCAATACCTTTTCAACGAGCTATAGAACACAACATTTGAGTGAGTATTGAAGGAGATATGGCAGTTTGAAGTTGCTGTGTTTATTTTGGCCGAGAGCTTCTTCTTGCAAAGTCAACTCTTCTCTTTTTGATTTATGTTATTTGCTTGGTTGATTCTTCTTTTTGTCTTGAAATTTGTTTTAAACCTTTTTACCATGGTTAATTTTGTATGGCCCAAAATCACCCAACAAACAAAACTCCTTTGTCATGCTTATGCAAGCAAGCTTGTGTCATGTGATGACATCATCATCCACTACCTTTTTGATTAATCCCTTAATTACTTGGCTAATGACCGCTGATCTGTTATACTGTTCGTTTATCTTTTGTTTTCATTCGTCGTTTGAGGGATCATATCCGAGATCTTATTACTTGGGTTCCCTTAAACCTTTCTCAATATTTTATATTCCTTTTATGTTCTTCTCTTATAATCCTTGAATTTAAATCATTTTAATCATGTTACCTTATACTCAATTCTTTCGGTATCTGGTGGATTTTCGGGAAAAATCAAAGTGTTCGAATTTGGATTCTGACGATCTTTACATACACTTATATACCATATATAGTATTAATAAGATCTCAGAATAACAACAAAAGAACCCTTACAAAGTGTGGCATGAAAATTTTTCTTATTCAGCATAATCAGCAAAATCACTATTCATAAGGGTTTCAAAAATTCCAAAAATTAGGGTTATTACATAAATGAAGTGTCTGGGTGGTAAGCAAGGTTTCTTGAACCAAGTCACTTGAGTGAGCTTGCACTTGAGAATTAAATTCAAGTGTTGTTGGTAGAGAAGAAATTTGAGATATGAGATATTGTTGTTCAACTGTCAGTGTTGGAAGCTCCCCCTAAATGGATGAGGTAGCTTCAAAAGATGTGCTCTCACTGCGTGTGCCATCCTTATTTCTCCTATCATACACTTGAATTGCTTCAGGTGCAAGCTGTGCAGACTCTTTACATGGTACATTAGGGTGAATGCTCTTTTCAATAGATACACCCTATTGAGAGGATGCATCTAGAGTCTTTTTAGTCCCCATTTTTACAACTGCATCCTGTTGGGAGGATACAGAGGTGTCTTGAGTAGTCAACTCAGTTTTCTTACTCTTCTTTGATCTCTTAACCAAGGGTGACTCAGTTTCATGTTGATCCTCACCACTCTCAGTAATAACAGTTAAAATTACCCCATTTCTCTTCTTTTTACTCACCTCATCCTTTTGAGAAGATGAGGTGGTTGGTTTCCTAGCTTTTACAGGTTTTGAAGGAACAGGCTCAACATGGGTAGGTTCCTGTGGGTGTGTTAGGTCCCAATTTGTTTGTAGAAGGGGGGGTTGAATGCAAACAATACCGTTTAGTCGAATAAAATGCGGAATAAAATTGTGAAACAAAATTCAAGTTAAATAAAACTTTTATTAAACTTGAAAGGTGTTACAACTACGGTATCGGTTACAAGGGATTAATCTCAAATCAATTATTACAAATCTAGAATAAATTCGACATGAACTTTTTCTATTTTTGTAATTAAAAGATCAAATGCTAAATGCGATTTGAGATTAAGTTCTAGGGATTTTAATCCGCTAGATTGATACACAAGAACAAGATAAGTATTTCTAGTTGATTGGATTTAACTTTACAATCTAGAAATTGATCTTGAAGTTGCAGATGAGATGAAATATTTTTCTGCTCCTTTTTCTTTTGTTCTTGAGTTTGTGTTCTGTTTTTTTCGATAGTGAAATAATAGACTTCTGCTCCTTTTTATCAAACAGCCGAATGTAAACATGTACTGGCATGACAATCTCTTTGGCCAGCAAGACTTTCGGTATGACAAAATTTACAACTAGCAAGACAATTAAAATGAGCTAGCAAGACTTTCGGTATGACTATTGATTGTCATACCGATTGTCATATTAGTTCAAATAAATTGTCTTGCTGAATTAATAACAGATTTTAATCTAAACAGAAATTCTAATAAGACAATTAAATGTATTGGCATGACTTTCGGTATGACTATCAATTGTCATACCGATTGTCATACTAGTTCAAATGAATTGTCTTGCTGAATTTAAGCAGATTTTAAACCAATTAAAATCTTGTAAATCCTTAATATTAATTCTAAATTAATTAATCAATTTAATTCAATTAATCAATAAATTAATCTTTGCAGATATAATTTATTTTCTTAATTAAATTATATGACTTAATTAATTAATAGAGAATTAATACTAACCCTGAGCAGCATCCATTCTTCTGACAATCTTCTGAAAGTCACTGAGACTTATGAATCAATTCCGCCACTTCAATGCTGACACTCGATGTACTGTCTGGTTCATGAGTGACTAACTTCCGTGACGTTTCTTCATGTCTTGACTTTGATATTCTGATTGAATCCTTGTAATAAATGATACCCTGACGAGATCTCTGTCACTTGATTAAATCCACGATCTTGATTTATATCACTGAGGCATGATCAAATTCTTGAACTTCTTCCAGTGAATCTTCAAGTCTGCAGATGAACAATGTTTCTTTATTCTTTGACAGATGTTACTTTGTGAGATCTCTCTGATGATAGATCCACTATTTACTTATTACATTCTTATTTGAGTTGAGTTAAATACTCGAATAAACGAGTAGGCTATGACATATGCCTTTCAATCTCCCCCTATTTGCTTGTTAGACAATAACAACAAATACCTAGAGGATAACTCAACTAACAAATAAGAAAAAGATATAAACAGTAATGTAAAGTAAATAGCAGAAAAGTTCTGGATTATATTTAACATTTTCCAGATTCCAAATGAAATTTACAAGTGAATACAAGATAGATGTTCCTCTAGCCTGAACATATAACTACATTAGACTATCTTGATTCATAAAGCTCTAATCATATTACATTGAGTTTTGAGCTAATTGACTTCAGTTGTCTTCTCTTCTGACTTCACCTTCTTCTAAATCTTGAAGCAATTCCTTGTCAAAGACACGATCCTTTTCTGAAGTGAAGCTTGCTGGTCTGACTGGTTGAACTCCAACTGACTTCAGCTTATTCTTGAGTTGATTGTACCTTTTAACATTCTTTTCACAATAAGCTTGAATCAAGTCAGCAGCTTGAGTCTTCAACATGGATGAATATCCAGCAGTTCTCAAATGATGTTCCATCCAGACCAGATGCTTAGCTGAGTAGTCTTTAAGAGATTGTACATCTAGCTGACAGATTTGAAGACAATCAGACTTAAAGAATCTCACCTGATGAGGATTGTTGACCACTTGAGGACTAGCCCTGCTGGCAAACTCTTTAAGCCTTTCTCGAAGAACTTCATTCAATTCTGAGCTTCTTTTGACTTTGTTTAAAAGAACCCAAATCTCTGACAAAGAACGATTCTCAAATAGATGAAGTGACACCTTGAATGATCCTTCACTCTGACAATATACAAAAATGCTCATCTCATTTAGGGATCTATCAAAAGCAGCTGTGATCCTTGAGACTTCAGTCTTGATAGCATTCATGTACATGTCATTGTTAGGATTTGAGATTTCCAGCTTGTCAAGAAGATGTAAGAACTGCCTATCATTGTTAGTGCTCAGCTGAGGCATATCAAGTACTCTCCTAGCTTCATCCCATTTTTCACCAATCTTTAGTCTGACATCTCTTCTCCTTTCTTGAGCCTTAATGTCATGAAGACGTTGCTTTTGAAGAGTTTCTGTTCTTTGAATGTCTTTTCTCATGTCAATGATCTGAGAGACCTTCTTGAGTTCAGCTTCTTTTCTTTTCATCTCTGACTGCTCCTTCTGAAATTCTTTCTCAAACATAGGATCCACTTGAGCTTCTTCTTCCCATTCTCCAAAATCACTTTCCTCTTCAGCTTCAAATAACCCATCTTTATCTTCCTGAACTGGTTCAGTGGGAATGTCAAAAATATCAAAGTCATCCTGTTCTCCACTGTAGTAGACATCATCAGCCTTTCCTTTGTTTCCAGCAGAGGTATCTTTTTCTTTCCCTTTGGCACTACTCCCTTTCTTCTCCCCCTTAGTTGAGGGATCCTCTACTGACTTTCCTTTGGAACCTCCATCACCTCCAGAGCCTGATCCTCCACCAGACGGTCCTTCAAAATAAGTTCTTTGTTCTTCATTAGGGCAATGAGAATTCTTGATCATGAAATATAGGTGCTTCATCCCTTCATTGAGATGTTCCATGCCCGTCTCTATCTTTAGAAATCTTGAGGAGTCCAGTGAATGATTCATCTCAACGAGGTCTTCAAGAGAAGTCATTCTTGTGTGTAGAGAGCAGAAGTTGGATATGTCATCAGCTGATAAAGTTGGAGTGTCCTGAATAGAATTGAGCTTTGGTATTACAGTGGTCTTTAGATCTGAGATGTCATTCCTTATGATTGCAAGCTGATTGTTGACAGAGGTGGAAGAAGAAGACCGTTCAACCACTTGTGCTTTGAATGCTTGAGCTTCAGCTTGGCTTTTAGCAAGTTCTTCTTTTAGGGCAGCAATCTGAGCTAACAGGTTTACAGTATCAGTGTCTGTGTGTGCTCTCACCTGAATTTCACTCGTGTTTGGTTCACTCACCTCACGTGCATGTGTTTCTCTCAATATAATTGCTCGTGAGGAGTCTTCCTGTTGCTGTTCTTCTGTACCTGCATTAAAAATCACCCTAGCCTCTTCAAGAGAGGTCAGTGGTGGTGCAATGGGAATTCGCGAGTCCCGATCCTCAGTCAATACTATCAAATCTTTTGGAATAGATGTCTGAATTGCTTCAGGGATAGATTGACCGAGTTGCCCTCCACTTTCTCCAGATAAATCTGCGAGTGGAGAATCCCATAAGGGAGCCAGAGGTGTTGGATCTGGGAGGGGAGAAAATGACTCTATTAAAGATGGCGGAGAGTCAGATTTTCCCTCTGAAGCATGTGACTGCTCTTCTGCCGTAACTATGGCAGGCACTGTAACCGACTCTACGTGCACTCCTCGCTGTGTGTCCTGAGTATGATCTGGGGAAGTGTATGGTTCCATTGTGAGTAATGGAATTGTGCTTGACTCAGTACAAGATGCCATGGCCCTATGGCGAATTTCAATAGATGCATCCTGTTGAGAGAATGCCTCTAGTAACTGTTCATTGGCCATTTCAAAGTCCATGTCCTGTTGGGAGGACAAGGATGGGCTTTCAGATGCCTCAGAATATGTTCTTCTTTTCTTAGGAGGAGGCAGAGCTGAGGGTTCACTCATATTTAACAATGTACTACTTCCTAGTAATCTTCTGGGTAACATTTTAGACAGTGGGGGAGAGGTTGAGATAGAATGTGACTCTGTGTTTGGCTCTATGACCTGGGATTGAAGCTGTGGTTCTACAACTTCATGGTCAGCCCTATCAACCACTGGGGGTCTTTCAACAGAAGTAGGAAGGGAGTGAGAGTGAGGAATTACTACCTGTAATGGAAGAGCATCTGATGTTTGAGGAGCCTGGGTGGCTTGAACCACTGGAGGTTGAGGTTGCTGTTCATGGCCGGGAAGATTGAAAATAGGTAAAGGAATATAAGTGGCCATGAAAGCAGATACAAGTACTGGAACTTGCATGAATTTGAAGGTTGTGTCTTGGCGAGTGTAAATCTTTTTGCTAACTGGAGGGGGTTCGGTTACTGCAGAGTTAGCAAAAAGGGCTTTGTGTTCAGGTGTGAGAAGATGATCTGCTATAAGCATGAGAAAACGAGCATAGTAACATGATACCCTACGATTTGTAGAATGATCACGTAAAGCAGAAGTTAGACGTCTCAAGAGAATGGGAAAAAGTAGTTTGCCAAAATTGATCCTTTGATTGAAAACAACCGCCAGACCAATATACTGCAGAGTGGAAGTGATGTTATGAAAATTGGATTTTGTGCAGTTGGCAAACACTTTGGAAAGTGTATCGAAGAAAATATCCCATTCAGACACCAAATTTGATTTAGAAAGTTTGGTTAAATTGATCACCCCCTGATAGTGAATAGCATTGAAAAAATTTGTGATATCATTTTCAGAGGGTAAATTACAGAAATTGTCTAGTGGAAAATTTAACGCACGATTGACGACTGTTTCATCAACTACATACTGTGTGTTTGCGACGGTGAATGAAAAAGATTTTGAATCATCGGCCACAGTAGAGGTTGTGCAAATCAGTCTAAGTAGATCGACGTTTAAAATCACATTTGATTTAATAGCAGAGCTAACAATCGAATGGTCATTTAAAAATCTAATCCATGGCTTAAATTTTTCAACATCACATTTTTCCGGATTAAAATAACCAACCTGATTATGCGCGACAATTTGGAAATTGAGAGCCATTTAAAATAATAATAAGACACACGCTTTTCAGAATTTTAAGAATAATATTAAGAAAATTCGAATTAATTAAATTAATTTAATAATTCGAATTAAATTAATTATAATCGAAAAATTTAGACAGAAATGTATCTCGTTAAAATTCTTAACTCACAAACGCAGTTTTGAAAAACCAAAAGACACAAATCAGAAATTAAAATAAAAATAAAAAGTTCAAAATCAACAAACACAAATTGAATTTGAAGGGGCAAACTGATATATATAAAAAATTTTTGAAAATTTTGACAGCACTCCTGTATGTATATATATGTAAGTATATATCACAGGAGTGAAGATTCAGTTTGCTGAGTAAAAACTCGAGCAAGGAAGGAAGCAGTTCGAAGAGAGAGAAGAGAGAAACTGAAGACAAAAACTGTTCGAATTTTTGAGAAGAAATGAACTGTTGAAAATGGTTTAAAACAAAACAAACAAACTCCTTTATATGACAGCTGGTATGACAATCCTGGATTGTCATACCGATTGTCATACCAGGCAAAAGAAGGAAAAGAAAAAATCAACAGAAATAAAGGAAATAACAAAATAAACACTGAGTATATATAACTGGTATGACAATCTGATAGTCATACCGATTGTCATACCAGTATAAAATAAAAGAAAATATATATATATTGTTTATAACTGGCAAGACAATTGATAGTCATACCGATTGTCTTGCCAGTATAAACTATACTGAAAAACACTAATATGACAATTATATAGCGAAATGACTTTCAGCAAGACAATTTCAATTGTCTTGCCGATTGTCATTTTAGTAGAAATACAATCAAATATGTACAGACTCTATAAATGTACTGAAATTATATTACAAAATGGTAAAACTGAAATACAGACCTATAATATTTACAGAAACAAAGACAATATATCAGAATTTATTATTTTTTATTCCAAAAATAGATTTCTATTGAATTTTAGCAAATAAAATTCATAGTAAAATATTTTTAGAGGAAATAAAATATTCTGAGATATTTTAAATTAACAAGTAGGGAAAATAAAAATAGATAAGATAATATATATTACATAGAAATAAGCAAGAAATATGATAAAATGATAAAATAAATTTGCAAATGAATTTTTCATTTATGAAAAATTCATTTGTAAATTCATTCAAGAACAGATCACAGATATTAACTAAATTAATCACTAAAACTATTCAACATGCCCAATTTACCAACTAATCTGGTAAATGTGGATTCGTCAAGTGGTTTAGTGAAAATATCTGCTATTTGTTCTTCTGTTGGAACAAAAAATAGTTCAACAGTACCATTCATGACGTGCTCTCTAATAAAATGATACCTGATGTCAATGTGCTTTGTCCTCGAGTGCTGCACAGGGTTGTTGGTGATGGCTATTGCACTTGTATTGTCACATAAAATAGGAATCTTGTTCAATACAGAGCCATAGTCTCGTAGTTGGTTCCTAATCCACAAGATCTGAGCACAGCAGCTTCCAGCAGCAATATATTCAGCCTCGGCCGTTGAGTTGGAAACTGTTTGCTGTTTCTTGCTGTACCATGAGACTAGCCTGCTTCCTAGGAATTGACAACTTCCTGAGGTGCTTTTCCTATCAACAACACTTCCTGCGTAATCTGAATCTGTATATCCAACAAGGTTAAAACCAGATTCTTTAGGGTACCAAATACCTAGATTTGGTGTTCCCTTAAGATATCTTAAGATTCGTTTAACAGCAACGAGATGAATATCTCTAGGATCCGCTTGGAACCTTGCACATAAACATGTAGCATACATAATATCTGGTCTACTTGCAGTAAGATAGAGTAACGAGCCAATCATACCTCTGTAGCTTGTGACATCTACCTTAATGGAGTTTTCACATGGTCCAAGCTTGACAGCTGTAGTTGATGGAGTCCTTGCTGATGCAGAATCCTCTAGATTAGTACTTTTTGAGGAGTTCCTTGAGATACTTGGATTGACAAATAAATGTTCCATCTAACCTTTGATTTACTTGTAATCCAAGAAAGAACTTCAGCTCTCCCATCATGCTCATTTCAAACTTGCTGTGCATTAACTTAGCAAATCTCTTACAGAGATTATCATTAGTAGACCCAAATATTATATCATCCACATAGACTTGGACTAATATAGTATCCTTCTTATGTGTTTTAGAAAAGAGAGTTTTGTCTATGACACCTCTAATAAAGCTATTTTCAATAAGAAATTCAGAGAGAGTGTCATACCATTTTCTTGGAGACTGTTTTAGCCCATAGATAGCCTTGAAAAGAAAGAAGACAAAATCCAAATGATCTGGATCTTCAAAACCAGGAGGTTGCTCTACATATACCTCTTCATCCAGCTTTCCATTCAGAAAGGCGCTCTTGACATCCATTTGATAAACTTTAAAGTTTGAAAATGCTGCGAATGCCAGAAATATCCTGATGGCCTCAAGTCTAGCCACTGGAGCATAGGTTTCATCATAATCAATGCCTTCAGCTTGAGAATACCCTTTAGCTACCAGTCTTGCCTTGTTTCTTGTAACCACACCATCTTCATCTAGTTTATTCCTGAATACCCACCTAGTACCAACAGCTTTCTTGTGTACAGGCCTAGGTACCAGTTTCCAGACTTGTTGACTTTCAAACTGATTGAGTTCATCTTGCATAGCAATCACCCAATCTGGATCAGTCAGTGCTTCTTCAATTTTCTTAGGTTCCATCTCAGAAAGAAATCCTGAGAACAGACACTCATTTTGAGTAGCACGTCTAGTTCTGACTCCAACATCTGGATCACCAATAATCAACTCAAAAGGGTGAGCTTTATTCCAGACAGTCTGTCTTGGAAGATTTGATCTTGATGATTCGCCTTGAAATTCATTGTGATGTTGTGTCCTACTAGATGATCCTTCAGCATCTCCCCCTGAGTTGTTGCCATGTTGACTTGAAGATTCTCCGTCAGTAGCAGTGGTATCTCCATTGTTGCCAAAGTTTCCATCACTATTACCTTGAGTATCATCAGGATTAACAGGTTCTTCACCAGCAACAACCTCAGGTACTTGACCATGTTCTGATTCTGAATCTGACGTATCATCAAACTTCAGTTTCTCAGAAGGATCTTCAGTTTGGATACTAGGGAGTTTAGTGTCATCAAATGTAACATTGACACTTTCAGTTACTTTGTGTTGATCAATGATATACACTCTATATGATCTTCTTCCATATCCAACAAAAATACCCTCATATGCCTTTGCCTCGAACTTACCACGACGATCATCTCCATCCTTGAGCACGAAACATCTGGCACCAAATACATGAAAGTATTTGATAGAAGGTTTCTGTTCATTCAAAATCTCATAAGGAGTTTTAATGAAGTCTTTGTTGATTAGAGTTCGATTCTGAGTATAACATGCAGTATTGACAGCTTCAGCCCAAAAGTACATTGGAAGACCTGATTCACTTAACATCGTTCTTGCAGCTTCAATCAATGTACGATTCTTCCTTTCTACCACTCCATTTTGCTGAGGGGTTCTAGGAGCTGAAAATTGTCTGGTAATCCCTTTGTCTGTACAGAATCCATTGAGAAGTGCATTCTTGAATTCTGTCCCATTATCTGACCTTATTGCTCTAACAGGGACGTTAGAATCTAACTCAATCATCTTGATATGATCAATCACAACTTGTGGTGTTTCATCCTTAGAGTGAAGAAATAAAACCCACGTATACTTGGAATAGTCATCAACTATCACAAGACAGTAACACTTCTTTGACATAGAAAGGATATTAACTGGACCAAATAAATCCATGTGCAATAATTGCAGAACACCAGTTATGGAAGATGTGTCAGTGCCTTTGTGACTTGCTTTCTTTGACTTTCCTTTCTGGCAAGCCTCACATAGTCCTTCTGGAGAGAATTCCAGCTGAGGCAGACCTCTTACCAATTCTCTTTTGACAAGAGAATTCATTGTTTTGAAATTGAGATGAGAAAGTCTCTTGTGTCATAGCCAACTCTCATCTGACGATGCCTTTGCATAGAAACAATTGACTTCAAGATTGCTTCCACAGTTCATGTCAGCTACGAACAGATTTCCTTTCTGGATTCCCATTAAGGAGGGTTTTTCACTTTTCTTGTGCAGAATCTGACACTTCAGCTTGTCAAATAAAACATTGTAGCCGTTGTCACAGAACTGACTAATGCTAAGCAGATTGTGTTCAAGTCCTTGCACAACATATACATTTTCAATGATAACATTTTCAGCTAGCAAACAGCCATATCCCTCCGTTAAACCTTTGTTGTTATCTCCAAAGGTAACCACTGGGCCAGCTTTCTCAACCACATTTGATAGCAGGGCTCTATCTCCGGTCATATGTCTTGATGATCCGCTGTCAAGAATCCACACTACCGGTTGTACCTGTTTAATGCCCTGCAATACAAATGGATTAGACCTTCTTCGGAACCCAAGCTTGGCTGGGTCCGGCATACTTGTAAAATTGGCCTTTATCAGGCAAAACAACATTCTTAATTTCAATATTCTCAACGTTCTCAATGACTGAACATTTGACCTTGTGAACAGCCTTGACAAATTTCTGTTTAGGCTTAGGCACAAATGTCTCCTTTCTAGCTTTAGGAGGACTAGCAGTCTTAGACCTATCATGCTTTCTATTATTCACATGCTGACGAGGAGTAGTCTTATCATTAGAAACATGCTTACCATTAAAATAAGCAAACAACAGATTAAAAGCACAAGACATACAATCAGGAACACCACATGCTTTATGAGAAGGATTAACAATAGGCAACTTATGCATGGTAGACATGGCATTTGTGTTATCCAACTCATGTGTGTCTGAGTTAGTCTCAGTTGCTTTCACAACCTTGACTGGAACTTTTGACACACTTGACTTGGAGACAGCTTTCCCATTAGCATTATCTTCAGCACGGATTTCTTCTTGAATAATAAAAGAGGTCTCATCAAATGGTTCAGCAATTGATTCTTTATAGAGGGGTTCATCAACACCCTTAAGCACATGTGGTACTTCCCTGCCTTTAGCACATACATGAGGAGGGGAGTTTATACCTAATTTTCCAATAGCAGCATTGTAATCATAACCTATTCCATGTGTTTGATTAACAGCTTGCTTATTGTAAAACTCTTTGGACTTCGAACAAGAATTAAAGTAAGCTTTAACCTTAGCCTCAAGACCGGTGATCTTGTCTTTGAGAATAGTTTCGAGTTGTCTATAACAGTCAACTCTATTCTCTAGAAAAGATACTTGTTCTTTTAGTTTATCTTGATTAATGTGCACAAGTCTTAATTCATTGACCTCTTTCTCAAGGTCTTTGATTTGTTAATTTAACAATTCATTATCACGACGAGCACAATCTAAGGAACCTCCTAGATGATAAACTAATTCAGCATCAGTAAATTTTACCTCTTTTCTTGACGATGAGGTGCTTGCATTACTAGCCATGAGAGCAAGATTCCCAACTTCTTCATCTTCACTGTCAGTATCATCCCAGCTTCTTCCCTTTGCCAGGTACGCCCTTTCAGATTTACTCTTCTGATTAGAATCGTAAGAGTTCTTCCTAGCTTGTTTTGGCTTCCTGCATTCTGTGGCAAAGTGTCCCAACTCATTACAGTTGAAGCATCGAATGGTGCTTCGATCAACCATCCCTGTTTTATACCCACCACTGCTGGTGTTAGAGGATGAAGATCCACCTTTCTGGAATCTGTTGTAGTTGGACTTGTACTTGAACTTGGGATTCCTTTTGAATCTGACATTTGAGAATCTCTTGACAATCAGGGCCATTGACTCATCCTCCAATTGCTCCAGTTCTTCCAAGGAATAATAATCATCTCCTGATTGATTTGTAGTAGGAGAATCAAATTCTGCTACTATCACATTATCTTCAACCTTGGAAGACTGTACCATTCTTTCTGACTGTTGAGATTGTTGTTGATATTGTGGTTGTTGTTGTTGTTCATCAGCTACTAGAGCAGTAGACGTGCTGACCACTCTTTCTTTCCCGTAAACTTCCTTCTGCTGAATCTGCTCCAACTCATAAGTCTTTAACACACCATAGAGCCTTTCCAAAGAAATCTCACTCAGATCTCTTGCTTCTCTTATGGCAGTGATTCTATGTTCGAGATGAGTTGGCAGTGTTAAAAGGAACTTTTTGTTGACCTCCCTGATGGAATAGTATTTACCATTAATGTTCAGGTTGTTGATCAATGCATTGTACCTCTCAAACACTTCAGTGATTCCTTCTCCTGGATTAGATTTAAAGTATTCATACTCAGAGGTTAGGATTTCTAGTTTGTTCTCCCTAACTTCCTCTGTGCCTTCATTAATAATCTCAATAGTTTCCCAGATATGTTTGGAATCTTTGCAATTCATCACATGTCTATTCATCAGGGGATTAAGGGAATCTACTAAGATTAATTGAAGGCTAGCATCCAGGGAAGCTTCTTCTATTTCAGCAGGAGAGAAGTCCTCAGGATCCTTCACATAAGTTCTCGCTTTGGTGATCACCACATCATTTTCTATTACCTCTGGTTCCATAACCATAGGAATTTTTGGACCCTTCTTCAACACTTGCAAATATTTGGGATTAGCAACCTGTAAAAACAGTAGCATCTTCTTCTTCCACATAACATAATTTTCTTTATCGAAAAGTGGAATTTTAACGGTTCCAACTTTTTGTGTAGTCATTATGAATTTTTTTGAGTGAATAAAAAATTCAAGAAGTGAAAGAAACACAAAAGTCTAGGATCTAGATTTGTACGTTAATCAGAAGGCTCTAATACCAATTGTTAGGTCCCAATTTGTTTGTAGAAGGGGGGGTTGAATGCAAACAATACCGTTTAGTCGAATAAAATGCGGAATAAAATTGTGAAACAAAATTCAAGTTAAATAAAACTTTTATTAAACTTGAAAGGTGTTACAACTACGGTATCGGTTACAAGGGATTAATCTCAAATCAATTATTACAAATCTAGAATAAATTCGACATGAACTTTTTCTATTTTTGTAATTAAAAGATCAAATGCTAAATGCGATTTGAGATTAAGTTCTAGGGATTTTAATCCGCTAGATTGATACACAAGAACAAGATAAGTATTTCTAGTTGATTGGATTTAACTTTACAATCTAGAAATTGATCTTGAAGTTGCAGATGAGATGAAATATTTTTCTGCTCCTTTTTCTTTTGTTCTTGAGTTTGTGTTCTGTTTTTTTCGATAGTGAAATAATAGACTTCTGCTCCTTTTTATCAAACAGCCGAATGTAAACATGTACTGGCATGACAATCTCTTTGGCCAGCAAGACTTTCGGTATGACAAAATTTACAACTAGCAAGACAATTAAAATGAGCTAGCAAGACTTTCGGTATGACTATTGATTGTCATACCGATTGTCATATTAGTTCAAATAAATTGTCTTGCTGAATTAATAACAGATTTTAATCTAAACAGAAATTCTAATAAGACAATTAAATGTATTGGCATGACTTTCGGTATGACTATCAATTGTCATACCGATTGTCATACTAGTTCAAATGAATTGTCTTGCTGAATTTAAGCAGATTTTAAACCAATTAAAATCTTGTAAATCCTTAATATTAATTCTAAATTAATTAATCAATTTAATTCAATTAATCAATAAATTAATCTTTGCAGATATAATTTATTCTCTTAATTAAATTATATGACTTAATTAATTAATAGAGAATTAATACTAACCCTGAGCAGCATCCATTCTTCTGACAATCTTCTGAAAGTCACTGAGACTTATGAATCAATTCCGCCACTTCAATGCTGACACTCGATGTACTGTCTGGTTCATGAGTGACTAACTTCCGTGACGTTTCTTCATGTCTTGACTTTGATATTTTGATTGAATCCTTGTAATAAATGATACCCTGACGAGATCTCTGTCACTTGATTAAATCCACGATCTTGATTTATATCACTGAGGCATGATCAAATTCTTGAACTTCTTCCAGTGAATCTTCAAGTCTGCAGATGAACAATGTTTCTTTATTCTTTGACAGATGTTACTTTGTGAGATCTCTCTGATGATAGATCCACTGTTTACTTATTACATTCTTATTTGAGTTGAGTTAAATACTCGAATAAACGAGTAGGCTATGACATATGCCTTTCAGGGTGTGCCTGTGTTTGTGCTTCCACAGGCTCAGGAACCATTGTTGCACTAGGTTGATTTCCACTACTTCTCATGTCTGGCATAGAATATGGGTAAGTCTTAAATCTTTCAATCATAAAAGGTGTTAACTTAAGAATTACGGGAACCTTATTCTTAGTAAGAAGTGATCCAAATAAAATTTTGGATACTTGCTTACAATTGCCAATTAAGTGTCATGTTTACACCTTCTAGCATATGTATGTCATTAAATTTATAATTTAAAGCTGACATAATAAATCTAGGCAGAAAGATCTCCTTACCTCTTGACTCCAATGACATTGTGAGTCTGGTGCTCAGCTCCTCCAATATGTAGTGGCCTACATTTATGTGTTTGTTGAGGGCCATTGAGTAGACCATCTTTTGGAAAACACTTGAAATGTTGTCAAATCCTGACTTTCTGCAAGTGAAAGCCCTTATCATAGAATCAAACAGGAATGACCATTCCCTCCTCAGATACTTCTTGTTCATGCTGGCCAGATTGATCCTCTTAGAGTAATTGATGAAGTCCATGAATTCATAAATCATCCTGAGTTAAAGCCTCCACCAGTTTGTCAATAGGAATGCCCAAAGCCTTATTAACATCATCCTCAAGAATCTCCACCTGTTGTCCCTTAATTGTGTAGTTTATCACTATGGTTGTAGCTTGATTCTCATGCACAACTGTCCTTGTTGTTGTTGTGTTTCAGAAATCCCCTAACACATCCAAATACAACACAGTATTAGCAGTAATAGCACCTACAAAGTACGTCTCAGAAAGAACTTGACAAAGCACTGAAAAGCTTCAGGTGCTTGGTTTGCATCCAGAAATGCAAGAAAATTGGTCTCCTTGGGGATGAAGGGTAAAAGATTGTTCGTTGCCATTGATATGTATGACGGCCTCAACCCCGGGGTCAGGAGTTGACGTCATCAACAACAATAATAATAAACATAATATAATCCAACTCAACATTATTACATAAACACGACCCCTTTACCAAGATCTTTTCCAGGTTTAATTATGACTTAGATTACAACTATTGCAAAACCAATTTATCACGAACATTCTTGACAATGCTATCTTATTACAGCAACTCAACAGACCATATTTGGTCTGACACAACTACCTCAGAGGAGCCTGACACGGAAGGAACTGGAGCTCTGCCCTGACTACCACGAAAGAGTCTCATAGGCATCTGCAATATATATATATATATATATATATAATATTCTGCAAGGATGAGCAATCAATTGCTCAGCAGTACCACTATATGAACAACAAGTAAAGCAATTTATGATGGAATAGTGATAGGAACAGAAATTGTAGCTCGTTTACGAAAGCAAGGTAAACATTCATAAACTGGATCTTCAAAACTAGCATGCTCTGCAGAACAATATCATCAGTTGTGTGTTGTGCGTAAAAACCATAGTCAAATTTTAGCATGCTATTTCATTTATAAATCCACTGTTCCATTACAGAAACCATAAAATCATCTGTTCCGTTACAGGAACCACTAAATCCAAAATCAGATATATAATTGGACGAATCCTAGGGACAGCTGATCAGTCTATCCCACCACAAACCAATTCTGGAACTCAGAGACTAGCTAGGCCTCTGTTACGTTGGACTAAGCGGTTTAAATAGGGCGCGCCACTTACGCAAACCCGTTGGGCCGTTACGGGCCTCTTACGCAACCATCCAATATCTGATCCATTTTATCCAGTTTCCAAAATCAATTATACCTATCTCTTTTAAACAATTATATCACAGCACACTTTCCAAAACCTTCCCAATTTTAATCACATTCTAAAGATAGGCATTTTCCGAAGTCACTTTTCCCCCAAAATATAAGTTAATAAAATATATTTAAACACGAGGGATACGTAAATTAAAATGTTTGGTTCCAGTACTTAAATTAATTCAACAATTATTCATATATATTGAACGGTAAAATATTTATTCAAGGGTACTTGCCTTGCAGAGCTTTACAACTATCTCTGATTGACCTTGAACCGATATGGACGCTCGGCTTTAACTTTTAACTATTAGACTATCCTAGATCCGACTTCAACACTCAGGTACTTCGATTGGATCCTTGTTGAGCTTGTCAACTGATCTCTAGACTATCTTTTGTCCGACATCAACGTTCGGGTCCTCCGACTAAAACCTATAGAGTCGAAATATCCTACTTTAGACATTCGATTATACTTAACATATACTCTCTAACAAACCTACCCATTCGATATCAAATCCCGAATGGTAATTATACATATTATAATAACACCTACAACAATTAGGGTTCACATTCTCGAAAATCGTTTCGGTGTTCGTTTTCAGGAAACACGTATACTCGTCATTTTATGAAATTAGGGTTATTGGTTTTGGCAAAATATTTCACCACAACATACAATCAAGTTTCATATAAATTATATATATATATATATATTTATATATTCGCTTGACGTCCCGATAATTACCGGAAACGCTCCCGTATTTCCGTAGTTTGATTTCCCGAAAATTGGGCAGCGCTCCTTTTTTATCGGGCAACCCGTCGAAACATAATCGACGTCGAATCCCAATCACAATCACAAATTAACGATATGACTTTTTAAAAATAATTAATTATATGTTTTATATTTTAGGACTCAGAATAATTTTATCACGGTCCACTGTCGGCTCGCCGAGGCTCATCGCCGACGGCGGTAAAATTCGCTGGTACCCGATTAAATTCGGGTCTCCAACGCAAATACTACCGATAAATTTTTTTTTTCGCACACAATTATTTTATATTTTATAACACGAATTATACTGAATAACTCCCTGTAATAGAAAGGAAATAATATTAAAATTATAACTCATGGATCCAACTGGACATATACTTGGCCCAAATCAAAGCCCAACAGAGAAAGCCCAAACAAAGAAATGCAATACAGCCGCACAACCATACACATTGTCACCATTATACACACGCGCCACCGCGCCCCAAAACACACACACATTTTATACACACACACACACATACAATTATACACACACACATGTACACTTATATACATATGATATGGAAACAATCAAGAACGCAGAGAAACAACAAGAACGGCGGCGGGGTTCACCAGGAAGACACAACCAGCGAATTACCGGAATAAAAAGGGAGACGGCTGGCACAAGAAAGGGAAGAAGAAGAAGAAGCGGGGAAAAGAAAAGGAAGGGGCGAAACCAACAAAAAGAAAGAGGGAAGAAATAGGGAGATTTGTCGCGAGAGAGAGAGAGCAGTGAGCGAGAGATTGAAAGATAAGAGGATTGGGAGAGATGAAAAAAATGAACTGGTTTTGTTTGTATATATTTATGTCCTGGGGATTTTCTTTTGATACAGATTTTGGGTTTGCCACGTATCACTAATTCAATTTACACATGTAACTAAATTAGGCTGATTTTGCTTACACGTGTCTCTGGCACGCGCTTGGTGTAATTTCTGGTTCGTTTTATATCACTATAATGAACCATATGCGGAATAAAATTTAAAATAAAAATTAAAAATAAATTACCATAATTCTCGGAATATTCAAAGGGCAATAAAATAATACTTTTCATCATTAAACAAAACTGCAAATACACCCGCAATTGGATTTTAGCGAACCGAGTCGCAATTAAAATAAATTCAGAATATCACGGAACCAGTATTAAAATGTTATAAATATCTCGCAGTTAATAAAACATTAATTTCAAAATTTTAGGACAATTTTTGAAACGCAATTTATACTCGCTTTTAACAATTAAACGAATCAACACGCGGTTGAAATTAATCCTAAAAATTTCCAGAAATTTTTTAAAATTCCCAGAATATTATAAACTTCATAAAATATAAGTTTCGTAATTTTTGAAGAATTCCGGGATTAAATACGGATTTTACAATAAAATGCAATCAGAAAAACATTTAAAGATAAATAATTAATGAAATATTGATTTCTCAATTTTATAAAATCCTAAAAATAATTATCAAAATTATAAAATCATAAAAAAAAAATTTAGAGACAATCCAAATATTTATAAAAATAAATCTGCCATAATACCACTTTTAAAAGTAATAACGAGACAATACCGCTTAACAAACAATTATACAAATAATCCTCGTAAACCACTAACCACATATAACTAAAAATAAAACAACATACGGCTGACAAAACCCATACACATATTTTATTTACTTATAATTATTTAATAATTACACACTTAAATAGTACAAAAATATACGAGTCGTTATATTCTTCCCCCTTAAAAAGATTCTGTCCTCAGAATCTGATTTAATTAAAAAAATGAGGATATTTGTCAAGTATATCTGACTCTAACTCCCAAGTAGACTCTTCTACTCGAGGATTTATTTAAGTACTTTAACTATAAGAATAGACTTATTTTTAAGGTTTCGCTTTGCGATTTTAGATCTAGAGTGATTCATATCCATTGTTTTAGTTCACATTAAGAATATATTCTCTTGACATCAAGACGTAAAGCACACTATGAGTATGTGGCACTTGTGACAACAATGCTAACTCATGGGCGATTTAATCTGTTTTCTTAATATTTCAAACAGTTCGATATATCTAGGACTCAGCCTGCCCGAACCTGACTAATCCTCTTAAAGGTGACATCTCCAACAATACCAACAATCTCATCCCCCTATCCATATCCTCTCGATATAAGTCTGCGCTTTTTCTTTATCATGAACTGCTTCAACTCTTTTCCAAATCATTACCACTACATCCTTGGTGTGCTGAATTAACTTGAAACTTGGCAACTTCTTTTCTTCCACTTCATTTCAATTAAGGGGGGACCCACACTTACGTCCATACAAAGCTTCTTAAGGTAGCATTTTAATGCTAACCTATTATTTATTTTTATAAGAGAATTCTATTAACGACAATTGATTATCCCAGTTTCCCTTAAAATTCCAAAGCACGTACTCTCAACATATTTGCTATCGGTTAAATTGTCCTTCTACTTTGATCCTCCGTCTGAGGCTAGTAGGCGATATTTATCTTCTACTTATTTCTCAGACATTCCTGCTTACCAAAATTCTTACTTCTATTCTGATACATTTTAGTATTCCCGTATGGATAGAAAACTTGAAATCATGGGGTCCTCGCCAAATTTCACTTCTCAACTTAGTCACACTAAAAATCCATATTTTCGAGGAAAACCTGAACATGCCTTTGTTATTCTTTTGAGTACAATCTCTTCTCCAGCCAAACTATCCCATCATTTGATTTATGATCTTTTCTTAGCACTTTCTAATTCTTTCCATCACTTCTCGTAGAAAAGTGGTTTCATACAATTGCTCATTACTATCTTCTGGCACCTGAATTTCAATTTCCAACTTTACCAATTCCTTTACCAACTCTTCAACAATCTTATTGATATTCAATCTTTCTTTTCTACTCAAGGCATCTGTCCCTAAACAGACCTTGCCTGGGTGGTAGTTAATCAAATAATCGTAGCTCATAATAAATTATGACCAGATGTCATACTTTTGAAGCTTAGGATACAGTTGCTACTTTTCAACCCTTCGCAGACGTATCTTCAGGTATTTGACTTGGTCTTATTTAGTCCTTGAATGGGCAAGGATGTTATCAATAAATATAATTACACTATCCAAGTACTCCTTATACACTATGTTCAATAAATCCTTATAGGTGACTTGTGCATTTGCTAATCCACATAACATTACCGGAAACTCATAATGCCCATATCTCGTTTTAAATGCAGCCTTTGGTAAGATTTCAGACTTGCTCTTAAGTCAATCATCGAGGAATAACACACTCCTTAAATTAGGTCACAAAAGTAATCAGTTTTACATAGGGTTACTTATTCCTATTCATCAACTTGTTAAACTTTCGATAATCGGTACATAATCTCATACTTTTATCATTCTTTCCTTTAATAACAGTGGTTTATCCCAAGGAGACACACTTGGCCTAATCACACCCCTCTTCCAACCATTCCTGAAGTTGCTTAACTAATTACTTGATTCCTACTGGGCCATATGATATGGAGCTTTTGACACTAGTTCGGCTCCGGGTACTAAACCAATGAAAAACTCTATTTCGCGATATGGGATAATCCTGGTAAGTCATGTAGAATGACTTTTAGGAATTCATTCACTAACCGAATCTCTCTCAACTTAGGTACTTCCTTCTTAATGTCCACCACATTTGCTAGATATACCTTACATTCTTGCTCTAATAGCTCCTTTGCCCGCGGGTCTCTAATTAACATTTAAGACAGAGTTGACCCACTAAACTCTATCCTGATTGGCCACTTCTATGGTCAAGGCTCGGCTAAGTTTTCCAACATCAAATCAATTTTATTCACACATTCCTTTAATATAAAGGACTTGGACGCTTCTGGGTCAAATAAGACTTAACAGTTACGAAATTGAGAGATAATGTACCCGCGGCTATGTCCGAGTCCTCGACATTGGATTTCTTGGTCACTTTGAAAGTTTTGGATCTGATGTCGAATGCTGGTCCTTGGAATACAGTACCTTGAGTAGCTGCTCTATAGATCATCGCAATATGCCCAACCTTTCCATAATTGAAATAAGTAACTCCTGGATTTTTTAGCTTGCACTCTGACGCATAATGACCTTTAAGACCACATCTGAAACATTGAACGTCCTTCTTGCACCTTCCACTATATCTTTTACCATATTTTTTACACTCTGCTACTGATGACCTGATCGTTTTAAATTGGTTAGAACTGACCGAAGCGTTACTAAGCTTATTTCGAGAAAGGTTTTGTCGTCTAAAACCCTTATCCCTCTTCCTTCCAAACTTTTTCTAAAACTTCTAACTAGATCTCCCTTGCTTTTATTTTTCTTTCACAACACCCAATTTCCGTTTCTTACTTTCTTTTTCTCCGGAGGTTAATTTCTGGAAGGTTTCAAAATTAATAGAACGGTTTCCTCCTTGATGTTGTTGTTGCAACAGAAGTTGCTGCTGCTGAATCAGTTGGATTAACTGCAGCTGTTGTTGCTGCTGGCCCTACAAATCTAAAATTTCATTTGTAAATGGATCCTCAGCATAACCAATGCCATCTTCTTTAGACTGGGTAGCTTTCTTGGGTGGCATTTTCCTGAGATAAAGCAGTGGATTTATTCAAAAACATAACGAGAATGCGTAATAGAAAATAACACCGTTTGAACGGTGCACCCATTTCAGGAAAATGCTGCCCAACCCGAGTACCCGTGTCTTTATTATCATGATCCATTTATAAATGATATCTAGATTAACAACACCAGCAACAATAGCAATAATAACATTAGCAGAATCATAACAGTACAAGAAAACTAGAATATAAAGAAACTATACACTGTAGCATGGCTCTTTAATACAGCAATGACTGACTAACTTCCCATCCCTAATCACTTACAACAACTAAACTAATCTGATATACCGCAAAACTTGGCTGGCTTTATCAGCTACAAACATCATAAAGCAAACTGGTAAATCAAGTCAAACTTAAGAAACTCTGGACTCTGCTAAGAATACTAGGCTGAGTTTCAACCAGCCATTCCTCCCAAGGTGATTTCTTATCTCCTGCAAATGACCCATCTACCACTGAGTTAACTTTTCTAAAACTTCAACCTGCGATACTGAATCCTGTATTCTCTCTGCTATCTTCAATTCTGAAGTAGCAACCAGATATAAAACTTCTATTCCTCCTGACAGTCAACTTTTGTTTACTTTCAATAACCAAGAGTGTTTAACTATAAAGGTTACTGACGAATTCATCGCCATGGGATATTTAATGGAATTTAAAAATCAAGGAATCAATTATAAAGGGAGGAAAAGCGAAGAAGATATAGATATGACTAAGAGCAGCCATACAAGTACATAAGATGGCCAGTCTTAGTACCATACGGTCACAACACATAATTCGGTGGCGTCCCACCAGACCCTTTGACATACAGATAAATAGTCAATCATATGCATTGCTTTCCCCAATCACCCGAAAGAATCACCGAGGAAAGAAACAATATTTAGATTGAAAATTTCATAAATAGGAAGGGAAAATCTGATTTATGATAAATCAACAGAACCTTAAGTTGCTTGCTTCGAATTTGACTTTCTTACAGAAAAACAAGCAATGTATTAGATGGTAAACAATTACTCTGGAACCCAAATTTGTCCCAAGAAATACATGAAAGGCTCAAGATATAAAGTACAGTACTGATCCACATATACTACGAAATTTGGTTGTCCTAGCAGCCGCTGGCTACTATCATTCCATATGAATTCACCGAGGTCGCACACTCGGTCCAACAACATTCCTTGACACTGAAAATGCAATATTTAGGGATAATATGGGTGTCTCTTCAGTCGATACATCAAGGGTCCGCTCTGAAACTGAACTTCCACGATTAGACTCGTTTCTTCGAGAGGAATATCTAAAACCTCTATCGGGCATTTCCAACAACACATATATACGAGGGAGATATACTAAAAGCTAGGGCAGTTTCAGCCAATCATCACTAGATGTCAGAATTACGCTTGCGAAACCCTCGACAATCTCTCTTACTCGCTCCTCTGATTGAGTTGCTGACTCACACCTATATATAAACCTTTCTACACTCTTTTAACTTTACTCTTAACCTAAATCAGGGACTCAAACCTGTGGCTCTGATACCAACTGTGACGGCCTCAACCCCGGGGTCAGGAGTTGACGTCATCAACAACAATAATAACAAACATAATATAATCCAACTCAACATTATTACATAAACATGACCCCTTTACCAAGATTTTTTCAGGTTTAAGTATGACTTAGGTTACTATAATTGCAAAACCAACTTATCATGAACATTCTTGACAATATTATCTAATTGCAGCAACTCAACAGACCATCTTTGGTTTGACACAACTACATCATAGGAGCCTGACACGGAAGGAACTGGAGCTCTGCCCTGACTACCACGGAAGAGTCTTCTAGGCATCTGCAATATTTATATATATATATATATATATATAACATTCTGCAAGGATGAGCAATCAATTGCTCAGCAGTACCCCTATATGAATAACAAGTAAAGCAATTTATGATAGAACAGTTATAGGAACAGAAATTGTAGCTCGTTTATGAAAGCAAGGTAAACATTCATAAACTGGATATTCAAAACTAGCATGCTCTATAGAAAAATATCATCAGTTGTGTGCCGTGTGTAAAAACCATAGTCCAATTTTAGCATGCTATTTTCATTTATAAATCCACTGTTCCATTACAGGAACCATAAAATCTTCTGTTCCGTTGCAGGAACCACTAAATCCAAAATCAGATATATAATTGGATGAATCCTAGGGACAGCTGATCAGTCTACCTCACCACAAACCTGTTCCAGAACTCGAAGACTAGTTAGGCCTCTGTCACGCTGGACTAAGCGGTTTAAATAGGGTGCGCAGCCGACTTAGCCACTTATGCAAACCCGCTGGGCCGTTACGGGCCTCTTACGCAACCATCCAATATCTGATCCCTTTTATCCAGTTTCCAAAATCAATGATACCTATCTCTTTTAAACAATTATATCACATCACACTTTCCGAAACCTTCCCAATTTAAATCACATTCTAGAAATAGGCATTTTCGGAAGTCACTTTTCCCCCAAAATATAAGTTAATAAAACATATTTAAACACGGGGGATACGTAACTTAAAATGTTTGGTTCCAGTACGTAAATTAAATCAACAATTATTCATATATACTGAGTGGTAAAAGATTTGTTCAGGGGTACTTGCCTTGCAGAGCTTTACAACTGTAACGCCCTCAAATTCGGGGTCAGAGGATTTGGTCGTCATTATAAAAACTCAATCCAAATTAACCCATTAAATCAATAAATAACAGCCAGCGGAAGATATTAGCATCTATGACCCCAAACTAATCCAAGATCTTTTAAGGTTATAGTTCTAAAAATAAGAAATCCAAATTCCACAAATAAATTTTCACTTTCTTTCAAAACTCTTTTCAAAAATTCCCAAACTCCAAACTTAACCCACTAGTATAACTTCGAAAAGAAGTATACTAGTCCCAACTATAAAATAACACAATTATAATATAATATAAACAACTTTATACAATAAAACTTACACTAGTCCGCAAGTCCTGGACCAACCACCTTCCAAAAGCTTCTTCTTTGCTTCCTCGAATTACGCATCTAAACAGCGCAAGTTAATCCTCACTGGAGGTTAAATTTGAAAACAGGCAAGTATGAGCGAAAGAAATGCTCAGCAATTTCATTATAGCATATATATGGTCGTTTTGATATAAAACCGACAAGTGCATCAGAGCAGAATGTTTAAAAATTATAATTGCTGAATCGGAAAATTTAGTTAAGGAATCCCAAAATTGATTCCTCCTCAATATTCAAAATCCTTTTGATATTTTTGAGCGAAATGCTTCAACAATACTTTGAATCTTGACGAGAATAAAACTCGTAAAACAGTGTTTACGGAAATATTGTAAACAATAATAACATGAAACAATGATTATGGAATGAATCATAAACTTTATTCAAAGCCGAACTCTTGACACTAATACTCATTTTGTTGTCATATCAAATTAGATATCAATACGAACTTTGATGCTCACAACATCCCATACTGAAGTCAACCTCAATCATCTGTACTAATACCACATTTGATATTGAACAACAAACTAAATATCCACATCAAGCAGAAACTGAATAAAAACTGTATTTCACCTTTAATCCAAAACAAAAATAGTTGATAAATCATTTATTCTACGATTATCAAAATAATAAAGAATTTTACATATCAATTTAGATTGGAACCAATTATGCACTATGTTGTTCCTGATGATCAGTCACGAAACAACACCGGTATCCCGCAACCATACGGTAAATATAGGTACTATCCGTATCCCACAGCCATACAGTACCTATAGGGTGCCATAAAAGGCATATATTCGCCTTGAAAGATATTACACTTCCGTATAATAGCTTATGCTTGACCGGTGCCTTGACCTCTTACGCAACCAGTAACCATCCAATCATAAAACATTTTATTGAAAGGGGTCATAATAATCAACACCCGAAATAATTTTATTCCCTCATTTACTTGGGCTGGAATACTCGCAACCAAATCATTTTTCTCAAAATCCAAAACATTTATAAATCCAGTAATTTGATGAGTAAAACATTTAACTATTCTGAACATAGAATAGCAGAGGGTACTTGCATGATAAGCATTTTAATTCAGCGATATGTAAAACATTTATCTATTCTGAACTGAGAATAGGGAAAGCAATGCTTGCATAAGAAGATTTAAAATAAATATCACTTGAACAATAAGTGATGATAGGGATACTTGTCTTTGGTTTTTAGCATTTAGTCATATTTGCAATAACACAATCCCTCATTCCGACATCTCATGGCATCACCGTCTTTATTCTACTAATCTTTTGGCCTGCTGCTTATGCAGTGCTGCACTCCAATATTCTATACTATTCACCTCTAGTCTTCATCCATTTCATCTGATCCTGATCATCTTGAAAGACTCGCATTTATAATTAAAAGATACAACTTTAATCGTCTAAACGATAATAACTCGACGAATTGCGCACTAAAACCCTAATGTCTACCCATACAAGACCGTTGACCCACGTACACACGTAATTCATATAACACGTAAGTATATAATCCAAGTATCACATAATTCATATCACACATACCTCGGTTCGTCAAAAGGTTCGACTGGGTACGTGTAAAACTAAAATTGGGTAAAAAATATGATTTATCTATCAAAAATCGACTCAGAATGATTCGTAAAATAATCGACCTTTGGAAACAAAAGAATTTGGGTCTAGAAAGTATTTTTATTGAAAGCTGAATATTTTTCTGAGTCTATACGCATTCGTATCGTATTAAACGGACGAACGGTTTATTTTCTACGAATAAAATACGAATAATTAGGAATAAATCAATTAAAAATAATATTAATTGATTTTTAAATACTAAAATATAATTTTTAAAAGCTTAAAAACAATTTTTTTTAGGATTCATTTGGATTAATTATAAATAATTGTATTTTATTTAACTATTTATAAATAAAATTAATTGATTAAATGAATTAATCAACTAATTAAATCTATAAATAATCAATTAAAATAAATTATAAACAATTAAAACAAATATGTATTTTTGAAAAAAATAAAAGAAAATAATTTATCAAGAATTAAAATAATTCAGTCAATTATTAAAATAATTAACCAAATTAAATTTGGAATTAAAAATTAATTTTTAGAAATAACAATTGAATTTTGAATTATTTTAAAACAAAAAACATAAAAGCAGAATTTCATTTCAGGTTATAGGCAAATGAGGATCTAACAGCGGTTGGGGGCGGACTTTCGCTGGAATGATGGAGAAGATGACCGGCGATTCGCCGGTTTCTGGAATTTCCAGATTCCGCCCGAATTGTCCGGCCACTTCCCGGACTTCCGGTGGTCCAAAACATGACCAAAATTCTTCGATTTTCAGCCCAATCGACTTATTAACACTCCAGGAATTCACACCCACATACAGCATCAACAACAAACGTCCTAAACAAGAACTCCGACCAAAATCGCTGCAAAACCGGCGATTCGGCCGAAAAACTCGAACCAGCCGATTTTTAACCAAAACTAAAGAATCTGTTACCAATTTAAAGCTCTGGACGCATGGAATCAGTTTGTATAATCAAAACCAACCGAACTAACATCAATAATCCAGAAATTGAAAAATAAAAAGTATAAAAACCAAGAATTCATTTATACCCATCTAGCAATCATACGATACAAATAAATAATGAAATCGACTCCAAATTACCCCAGGAAGCTTATTATATCATCCAATCAATTAAACAATCAGTCAAAATTATAACTCGAATTCAAGCTCAAGAACAATAAAATTGAATTTCAAAAATACTAAACCTCAATTGATGAAAGTGGTATCAACAGAAAGAGGGTGATTCAGGCTTCAATTTGGTTATAAGAGCATCAAGAACGGAACCCTGTAGTCCCCAAAATCATTTATTCTTTGATGAAGAAAAAATTATACCCCCAAAGTTTTGTTTTCTATTTTCTGAATTTTTATATAAAAAAAATGAATAATAAATCAGTTTTCAGCTACTTATATTTTTGAAAAATAAATACCCCTAAAATCAATTAAGGGTGTTTTTATTCCTATAATTAAAATAATTAAGCCCCAATATTATAATTACGGGGAATAATTTTAAAAATAATAAAATATAAAATTTATATCAAAATTCCCCAAAATTTGCGAATAATTCGAAAGTGTAGAAATACTGGGTATTTGAAATACATATAATTTTATAAAAATAAAAACACATATATTGTGTGGTTTGACGTCCCGGGTCTCGGTCCGTTTATTTTTGAAAAACAGAAGTGATGCCTAAATTAACAGAAAACCCCGAATACACATAAAATACATTCAATCTCATATAAAATGAGTAACGCAAGTAAACACGCGTCCAGATTACGGATCGATTCATATAGATGCAATTTAAACAAGTAAAGAGTATCCCATTGGATCATATCGGATC
This sequence comes from Apium graveolens, assembly GCF_009905375.1. Lineage (NCBI taxonomy): Eukaryota > Viridiplantae > Streptophyta > Magnoliopsida > Apiales > Apiaceae > Apium > Apium graveolens. The sequence goes on along the minus strand of NC_133647.1, from coordinate 169,890,921 downwards.
CGAAAATATATTACTTAGCCGCTAAGTAACTATAGAAATGATACAATTTAATATCATATTTGGATAATTATCAAAATCGGGCTTCTTATAAAACACTTTATACGAAGATAATGTAATAATATCTCGTCTTTCGATAATACGGGTTTTATTGATTTACCGAAATGATTATCGTATTGAAAATTTTACGCCGGGACGCGTACGGGTCAAACCGTAATCTGGATTGAAAAAGTTAAAACACGGAAAATGTCTGGAATTACCAGATTAGGTTAGGAAGAAGTTTTCGAAAGAGTTTTGGGTTGTAAAAACGCAAAAATAGTTGAAGTTGGACGATTCCCGGCTTTATAAAATAGTTTTATAAATACTTCATAAAATAATTAATAAATCCATAAATCATTATAAAATCATATATCAGTCCATAAACTACCATAAAAATATCACAATTATCAATATTTTATTCTGCTCATATACAAATTAAAATACTCAAATAATATCATATATAAACATCCAAAGCATCAACTCCAATTACCAGATAATTTACTAAAATTCACATAAAAATTACATAAAAAATTCTAAATAATAATAATAATAATAATATTTGAAAATATGGGATATTACAACAACTATCTCTGATTGACCTTGAACCGATATGGACGCTCGGCTTTAACGTCTAACTATTAGACTATCCTGGATCCGACTTCAACACTCAGGTCCTTCGATTGGATCCTTGTTGAGCTTGTCAACTGATCTTTAGACTATCTTTAGTCTGACGTCAACGTTCGGGTCCTCCGACTAAAACCTACAGAGTCGAAATATCCTACTGTAGACATTCGATTATACTTGTTATATCCTAGCTAACAAACCTACCCATTCGATATCAAATCCCGAATCGTAATTATACATATTATAATAACACCCGCAACAATTAGGGTTCACGTTCTCGAAAATCATTTCGGTGTTCGTTTTTAGGAAACACGTATACTCGTCATTTTACGAAATTAGGGTTATTGGTTTTGGTAAAATATTTCACCACAACATACAATCAAGATTCGTATAAAATATATATATATATATATATTTATATATTCGCTCGGCATCCCGATAATTACCGAAAATGCTCCGGTATTTCCGTAGTTTGATTTCCCGGAAATCGGGCAACGTCTCCTTTATTTATCGGGCTACCCATCGAAACATAATCGACGTTGAATCCCAATCACAAATTAATGATACGACTTTTTAAAAATAATTAATTATTTTTTTTATATTTTAGGACTCAGAATAATTCATCACGGTCCATCGTCGGCTCGCCGAGGCTCATCGCCGACGGCGGTAAAATTCGCGGGTACCCGATTAAATTCGGGTCGCCAACGCAAATTCTACCGATTATATTTTTTTTCGCACACAATTATTTTACATTTATATCACGAATTATACTCAATAACTCCCTGCAATAGAAAGGAAATAATATTAAAATTATAACACATGGATCCAACTGCACATATACTTGGCCCAAATCAGAGCCTAACAGAGAAAGCCCAAACAAAGAAATGCAATACAGCCGCACAACCATACACACTGTCACCATTATACATACGCGCCACCGCGCCCCAAAACATGCACACACACAGTTTATACACACACAATTATACACACACACACATGTACACTTATATGTGTAACGCCCTCCAGACCCGGGGTATAAGTCTGGGGGTTACTAGCTAATCACCAAACCTGTACAATCTGATTAACAATTAATGAAGAAATGAAATTAAACCCCTTTAACACTAACCCGGATCTTTTTAAGTTGAAGTATGAAAAAAGAACCACTAACTACTTTATTACAAACCAAATTCAAAATCTCACAACTCTCTTTATTACATGCCATTATCTAATCCATTTTAACTAAGTTCAACTTTTATTCAACACACACACACACACTATCTATCAACACTCCACCTGTTCGGGCAACTCAAAGCTTTCTTCCTGGATTGGGATTAACACCTTGGGTATGAGAGGATCCCGAGGCTTGACCCGCTTCTTTACCACTCGAGTCCTGATGGGTTTCATATTCCTTCTTAACTGAAAACAATAAGGTCAATGACAATAAAAAGGGTGAGCCAAAAATTGCTCAACAAGTCCACAAAAATATAAATAGTGTTAAAGTATTTTAAATGAATTCGTAATCCCGGGTATATCTGCAAAGATATAACCCTCACGAGAATAGAAAGAAGGCCATTACTGGCGAGTACAAATGAACTAAACTGAACACAAGTTCGCATCTATATTCTGCTGATCAGTCAGAATATAATGCAGATCTATATCTCAATATATAGATACAGTCGGGTACCCAGGCACTACGGCCCATGTTGAGGCACCAGTCAAATCCCGGTCCTCAGGATTAAGACACACTCAATCCTAAAAATATCATTATCCAGTCCATCGCTTAGCAACCGGAACAATCGGTATGCTTTGATATATTCTAATCACCAGAATATATCAGTCTCAATGTATCACCAATGGAATATGAATCAAGAATCCAAAGAAATGGAGAAATCAAGAATCGAAATGAAATATGAACAAAGGAATAACAAGTGTGTATCAGTGATTAAGAACAAGAATTAAAAGAGTGCAAATGTGATAAGCATCTGAAGAAATCTCACTATTCTGAAAAAAGAATAGGGGAAAAACTTGCCTTATGCGCGACTCACTGCAGTTAGATCACTTTCGTCTATCACCTACTCGACCTGCCTTGTTGGCTTAGCTTCTGTTAGCAAAATAGACTGGTTAAGTCATTTTGTACTTCAATTACATCTTGAATCGACTTCACACCGTTCCAAACATTTACCCATGCGCTTATGACTGACTCATGTATTACTTATTAGAAAATAAGACTCAATTAACCACGTAATACACATAAGCACATAAGCACATAATCATTTTTATAGTTAAAATAATTTTTGTAACCAAAATCGACTCGCTGATCGCTCAACTGATCGTTATCTGACTCGTTTCCCATTTTTCCAGAATTTTTCGGACTCGTCTCGGCACGCATTTCGACTGATAATCAAATAAGTAACAAAATCAACTAATTTCTAGAAGAAATTAAGCTTTAATATTATTTTTAATGAAAAGAATTCATTTTTCTTAGTCAAAGGGCTTTCGTTTCACTCGAATCGGACTGACGGTCTAATTATTATCAATTAAACATTGATAATTCAATTTATTATTCACTATAAATAATTATTACTAATTTTTAAAACTCAAAAATAGTTTTTAAATAATTATTTAAGAAAAATCAGAATTAAAAATGATTTTTTTATAATTTTTGGAATTAAAATGAATTTATTATGATTTATAGAAAATTATTTGATTAATTATCAAAATAAATAATCATTTTTAAATAATTAATAAATATTTAATAAATAATAAATAAATAATAAATAATTAAGAAAATAATTCAATCTGATTTTTTTGAAAATAATTCAGAATTATTTATAATATAAATCAATTAATTAAATAATTATTTAATCAATTTATAAAATAAATAAATCTGATTTTTAAAATTAATAAAAATTAAATAAAAATTAAAAATCCAGAAATAGATGTCAGAAATCAAACATCTGACAATTCAGATTAAAACCGGGTAATCTGAACGGGTCAAACGGGTCAAAATCCGGGTCGTGAAGAACACGCCGAATTTTGCCCAGAATCCGGCCACCGGAGCAGATTCCGGTGGGCCAATTTCAGGCCAAAAACGGAACCGTTTGGTTCTTTTTTCACAGGGTTTCAATTCCAAATCATTTCACCAATCTGATTCCGGCCACAACATACCAAAAACATCTCAGAATCTTCATCTTCGATCAAAATCAAATTCAACTCCGGCCAAAAACCTATCTTTTGATTCTGTAAACCAAACTCAACGTTCTATAGTGGAAATTAAAGCTATGAACACATACAAGCAAATCCCTAACATATCAAGAATCAAATATGCACAGAAATCATTGAGTTGTGATTTGAAAGTCTGACATAAACCCTAGAAATCGTGAATCACTATACAGACATTGTTCATTCAATTAAACACCATGAATCAACTATAAATCATCGAACAAAGCTATATCAATCATCAACACATCAAAATAACCCTGCAATCAAAAAGTCATAATTCGAACATAAACCCTAGAATTTGAAAATCAAAAACTACGAACTAAAACGTGAAATTGATGCTAGAATTGGAAAGAACAGATCAAAACCTTCGATTTGGATACTCGAACTGCTTGATTTGGTACTGTAATCTGCTCAAAATCACGGCTTGAATTCTCGACCCGACCCTGTTCTTCCCGACCCGAATTAAAGAGAATTTTTGTATTTTTCTGAATTTTACTGATTTATTAATTATAATTAATTAATAATTAGGCTATTTATAGTAGTAAAATTAATACTCCTAAATAAAATTAAGGGGCTAATTACACATCTAATAAAAATATTTGGCCCTAATTTTTATAATTTTTGAGTATTAAAATTTAATTTATAAATATTTCATATATACAATATATATGCCAAAATTTCCCAAAAATTGTGAATATTGCAAAAATGCAAAGAAATAATATAAATGAAAGTCCTATAATTTTAAAAAAATAAAAATGTGATTTTTGTGTTATTTTTAACACCCAATGGGGCCCGGAAAAGTTATTTTTCGCAAAATGAGAACATTTATAAAATATCTTGATGTTCAAAATAATGCGATGGTAAAAGCCATTTGATGAAAAATAAGGCCCATTATTTTATTTGAAATACTGGCTTTAAAATTATGGTTTGGGTCGTAAAACGTTTGAAATAAAAGCGATGAATGCAAAATAAAATATCTGAAAAATATCTTAAAAATACAGAAATGACACAGAATGCACGTAACATGTAACAATTAGGGTTTGACAGATAATTACACATAAATGACATATTAACACACCTTGTTTATTATAAATATGATATAATACAGACGTAAATTTCCCAAGCGTTACAATATGCATATGATATGGAAACAATCAAGAACGCAGAGAAATAATAGGAACGGCGGCGGGGTTCACCAGGAAGACACAACCGGCGACTTACCGGAATAAAAAAGGCGATGGCCGGCACAAAAAAGGGAAGAAGAAGAAGAAGCGGGGAAAAGAAAAGAGAAGGGGCGAAACCAACGAAAAGAAAGAGGGAAGAAATATGGAGATTTGTCGCGAGAGAGAGAGAGAGCAGTGAGCGAGAGATTGAGAGACAAGAGGATTGGGAGAGATGAAAAAAATGAACTGGTTTTGTTTGTATATATTTGTGTCCTGGTGATTTTCTTTTCATACAGATTCTGGAGGGTTTTCCACGTATCACTAATTCAATTTACACGTGTAACTAAATAAGGTTGATTTGCTTACAGGTGTCTCTGGCACGAGCTTGGTGTAATTTCTGGTTCATTTTATAAACTATAACGAACCATATGCGGAATAAAATTTGAAATAAAAATTACAAATAAATTACCATAATTCTCAGAATATTCAAAGGGTAATAAAATAATACTTTTCATAATTAAACACAACTGCAAATACACCCGCAATTGGATTTTAGTGAACCGAGTCGCAATAAAAACGAATTCAGAAAATCACGGAACTAGTCTTAAAATGTTATAAATATCTCACAGTTAATAGAACATAAATTTCAAAATTTTAGGACAATTTTTGAAACGCAATTTATACCCGTTTTTAACAATTAAACGAATCAACGCGCGGTTGAAATTAATCCTAAAAATTTCCAGAAAATTTTAAAATTCCCAGAATATTATAACCTTCATAAAATATAAGTTTCATGATTTTTGAAGAATTCTGGGATTAAATACGGATTTTATAATTAAATACAATCAGAAAATCATTTAAAGATAAAAATTAATGAAATATTGATTTCTCAATTTTATAAAATCCTAAAAATAATTATCAAAATTATAAAATCATAAAAACAATTTTAGAGACAATCCAAATATTTATGAAAATAAATCTGCCATAATACCACTTTTAAAAGTAATAACGAGACAATACCGCTTAACAAACAATTATACAAATAATCCTCGTAAACCACTAACCACACATAACTAAAAATAAAACAACACACGGCTGACAGAACCCATACACATATTTTATTTACTTATAATTATTTAATAATTACACACTTAAATAGTACAAAAATATATGAGTCGTTATAATATGAGTATGATGTTTAGTGGGTAGAAGAGATTTGTGAGAAAGGAGGAAAAACGAGAGAAAAATCGATTTTGGATTGTAAGCTAGGTCACTTGAGATCTCGAAAGTTGTAAGTATGTATATATATCGAGATGTCTGGGTATTTATAGTAAAATCAAATGACTTGTCGAGAACTAAAAAATAGACGTTTGGAATTAGTCTATCGAGAAGTCATTTTAAAAGAATGAAAAACATATCGAGAAGTCAATTTAACCTGTTCTTATAGAGAACTAAAAATTTGACTTATCGAGATGTCAAATAAGTACCCAGTTTGTCCAAAAATGGACTGAATTAATTCCAACTTTTATTTGAATAAATTCAAGATAAAAAATAGAATTAAATTTTCCAAAATTATTTTACCAAAATAATTTATTGAGTTAAATTATGTTAGATATATTTGATAATGTCATGTGTAATATGATTTGTGTTTAGTTTTCAGATCTTACCTAACAGGACAAATCAGTACTTAACTGGAAATCAGCACTTATACTGAAGACAGAACTTAAGATTTCAGAACTTAAGTTATCAGAACTTAAGTTATCAGAAGATATTTATCAGGAGATAATATCAGGACTTAAGATGACTTTCAGATAAGGCAGGCGGCTGATTGAAAGGAAAGAAAATCGAGACTAAGACATAAAGAAATATGCATGAAGAAAGAATTCTATGAAGAATAGAATACTTGGAAGAAAAGATAACTAGTTGATATATTTTAGGAAGGAGAATTATATTCCATATCAATTAGAACATTATCTTGTAACTGTGTAGTATATAAACACAGGCATAGGGTTTACACTAAAAGTGTTATCATTATCGAAGTTATTATTCTTTGTAACCCTAGCAGCTCTCGTGATAATTTGTTCATCGCTGAGAGAGGACAGTTCCATATTGTAACAGAGTTTATTGTGTTGAATAAAATCTATTTTCTGTTACTTGAGTTCTTATATTCGATTTGATTGTAGTAAACACTGTATTCAACCCCCTGCTACAGTATGTGTGACCTAACAAGTGGTATCAGAGCAGATCTGTTAACACACAAACAGTTTAAGATCCAAAAACAATCATGTCTAAAGAAGAAACTCCAACCAAGCCCACCAAAACTGAAGAACCTCCAAATACCTTAACTCATAGTCGATATGAGACTATAAGAGTTCCCATGTTGAAACCTTCTGAGTATTCCATATGAAAAGTGAAGATGGCTATGTTTCTGGAAGCTACAGATCCAGAATATCTCAACAGGATTTATGATGGACCACATATGCCAACCAAACTCTCTGTGGAAGTTGCAGGTCAGCCAGCAAAGTCTGTACCAAAGGAGAAAAGTGATTACACTGCTGAAGATATCTCATCGATTGCGAAGGATGCAAAGGTAAGACACTTGCTACATAGTGCCATTGATAATGTCATGTCAAACAGGGTAATTCAATGCAAAAATGCAAAAGAGATATGGGATACTTTGGAAACAAGGTGTCAGGAAACTGATTCAATCAAGAAGAACAGGAAGACTATACTCACTCAAGAGTATGAGCACTTTGACTCAAAGCCTGATGAGTCATTAACTGATTTATATGACAGATTTGTCAAACTCTTAAATGATTTGTCACTAGTTGACAAAGAGTATGATATTGAAGATTGAAATATTAAATTCCTGTTAGCTCTTCCTGAAAGATGGGATTTGAAGGCCACAATAATAAGAGACAACTATAATCTTGATGAAATTTATGGGATGCTCAAGACTCATGAACTTGAGATGGAACAAAGAGGCAAGAGGAATGGAAGAAAGTCAAGGACAGTTGCTTTTGTTGCTGAGGAGGAAAGTCCCAAAGTTGCTGCCTCAAAGAAAGGCAAGGGCAAGGCTCTCATCACAAATTTTGATACTGAGTCATCAAGTTCTGATAGTGATGATGACTCAGAAACTGAAAGTATACCTGAGATGGACCCTGATGAGGAGATGATGAAGCTTTGTGCTCTTATGGTGAAAGGAATCACAAAGATTGCATACAGGAAATTCAGGAGAGGAAAGAAGTTTTCCAGGAAAGGTGCAAGTTCTGATAAGAAAGGTTTCAGAAAATCTGAAGACAAAGAAGGAAAGTCTGACGGAGGATATTACTCAAATGTTAAATGCTACAACTGTGGTGAGAAAGGCCACATATCTCCTGATTGTAGAAAAGGGAAAAGTGACAAAGGCAAGGCTCTTGTCACAAAGAAGAAAAGCTGGTCAGATGCTTCAGATCCTGGGGATGAGGAAAACTATGCCTTGATGGCAAATGCTGATAGCAGTTCTGATACTGCTGACTTAAAGGTACCTCAAACTACTTATGCCTTTCATACTGATGATATTACTGAGTTGAGAAGATATCTTAAAACCATGTTCATTAGTTATAAAGATCAAACTTCAACATGTGAAAGATTAACTTCTGAAAATCTTTCTTATAAAAAGAGGAATGATTATTTAGAAAAAGAGTTAGTCATGGTCCATCAAACTCAGAAAGATAGAGATGATGCCTTTTATGTTAGGGATGAAATGCTAAAAATGAATCAATCTCTAAAAACTGAGTTAGAAAAGGAAAGAGAAATTATCAGGACTTGGACTAACTCTGGTAAAGCAACTCGGAATATTCTTAGTAGTGGAAACTGGAAAGAGGGCTTAGGTTATGGAGATGATAAGAACAGTAAGGGAACTGTAAAAACTGAGCCTATAGTTGTTAAACAAAAACCAAAGGTAAATCCTGTTAAGTTTGTAACTGCAAAGTCTGAAATTGAGAAATCAGAAGTTAAAGGAGAAAGTAACTTCTGACAAACCTAAACAGGATAAGCCAACTGAAGTTAACATAGGCTTAATGACTAAGAAGCAGCTTAAGCATAAACTGAAAGATGTTAAGAATGTAAACAAGGTAAAGCCACCAAGAAAAAATAAGAATGGAAAGGAAGGTGTGAACAAAAGTAACAATTATAAGCCCGTTCCTAATGCTCCTAAAAAACATGTCATAACTGTGGAAATTCTAACCATCTGGCTTCTTTTTGCAGGAAAAATAAGAATATAAACTCCTTACCCTCTAAGTCAGGAGTTAAGAGTCAGTCTGTTCGATATAAGCCACAAAATCCTTGTTTTCATTGTGGCAGTTTATGGCATTCAATTTATACTTGTAAGGAATATCAAAGTTTGTACTATGATTATTATCAAATAAAACCTTCCGTAAAGAAAGTTAGCATTATTCCTTTTAGTGTAAGTTCTGACGCAAAGTCTGATATTGCAAATTCTGATAAGAAAACTGTTAACATAAACTCTGATGCTAAATCCGCTGCAAATGTTAACAAACTTAAAAAGGCCAAAGGATCTAAGCAAGTCTGGGTCCTTAAAACTAATCATTAGTGGTCTTTGTGATTGCAGGGCAACAGGAAAAACATCCGAGTTCTGGACAGTGGATGTTCAGGACATATGACTGGAAATAAAGCCTTGATATCAGACTTTGTGGAGAAAGCTGGCCCAGGTGTTTCTTATGGAGATGGCAACATTGGAAAAACTCTGGGATATGGCGATATCAATCTTGGGAATGTCATCATTGAAAAAGTAGATCTGGTCTCAGGACTTAAACACAATCTGCTAAGTGTGAGTCAAATCTGTGACAGAGGTTATCATGTGGATTTCTTTGAAGAACACTGTGAAGTTGTAAGCAAATCTACAGGCAAAGTTGTTCTGAAAGGATGAAGGCATGGTAACATTTATGAAGCCAAGCTTTCAATAAGTACTGATGGTTCTGCAATCTGTCTGTTAAGTAGAGCATCAATTGAAGAAAGCTGGGATTGGCACAAAAAACTCTCTCATTTAAATTTTAATAATATAAATGAATTGGTCAAGAAAGATCTTGTGAGAGGACTGCCAAAATCAGTATTTTCTCCTGATGGCCTTTGTGATTCATGTCAGAAGGCAAAACAAAGAAAATCTTCATTCAAGAGCAAGATTGAATCATCAATTCTTGAGCCTTATCACCTACTACATGTTGATCTATTTGGTCCAGTTAATGTCATGTCTATTGCAAAGAAGAAATATGCTATGGTCATAGTGGATGAGTTCACCAGATACACATGGGTGTATTTCTTGCACACAAAAAGTGAAACTGCATCTATCTTGATTGATCATGTCAAGCAACTGGATAAATTGGTCAAAGATTCTGTGAAGATCATAAGAAGTGATAATGGCCTGAGTTCAAGAATTTGATCATGGAAGAGTTCTGAAAAAACCATGGAATAAAGCAGGAATTTTCTGCTCCTGGAACTCCACAGCAAAATGGAGTTATTGAAAGAAAGAATAGAACTCTTATTGAAGCTGCACGAACTATGCTTGATGAAGCAAAGTTGCCAACCTACTTTTGGGCTGAAGCTGTGCAGACTGCTTGTTTTACTCAGAATGCAACACTTATCAACAAGCATGGAAAAACACCATATGAGATGGTGAAGAAAAAGAAGCCAAATCTGAAGTATTTTCATGTATTTAGATGCAAGTGTTTTGTTCTTAAGACTCATCCTGAACAGCTATCCAAATTTGATCTAAAAGCTGATGAAGGAATTTTTGTTGGATATCCACTTTCCACAAAAGCCTTCAGAGTCTATAATTTAAGAACAAGGGTTGTCATGGAATCTATCAATGTCTCTTTTGATGATAAGAAGATTACTGGACTTGAAGATTTCAATGATCATGATCAGCTGAGATTCGAAAATGAAGTTTTAAATTATGATTCTGTAAATCCTGACAGTCTAAATCCTGCACTGCAAACTCTGATGGATTAAACTCTGATGTTATTGAAAATGTGGTGACTACGCCTAAAGAAAATGCACCTGTGCAAGGGGAGCATATTGAAGATCCAACCACATCTCAAGAAGCATCAGAATCTACAACAGGCTCTTCAAGTTCTGATTCGTCAAGTTCTGATGGGCCAAGTTCTGATAATTCTGGAAACTCATGTTCTGATATTTCTGGAAACTCAAATTCTGAAGGATCCAACTCAGAGAGCATAATTTCAGGGGGAACATCAGAATAAGTTGATGGAGACAGCATGGATCATGGGGGAGCATCCAGTTCTAGAGAAAACCTTCCATCTACAAGGAAGTGGACTAAAGCACATACACCTGACTTAATTATTGGAAATCCTGATGCAGGTGTCAGAACTAGAACAACTACATCAAATGAATGTCTCTATCATTCTTTTCTTTCTCAGACTGAACCAAAGAAAGTGGAAGAAGCTCTTCAAGATGTTGATTGGGTGCAAGCAATGCAGGAAGAGTTACATGAATTTGAAAGAAATAAAGTCTGGACCCTAGTGCCAAGACCAAAGAACAGGTTTGTTGTTGGTACAAAGTGGGTGTTCAGAAACAAAACTGACAGTGATGGCATAATTACAAGGAACAAAGCAAGGCTGGTTGTAAAAGGATACTCTCAACAGGAGGGAATTGATTATGATGAAACATTTGCACCAGTTGCTAGATTGGAAGCCATAAGGATATTTTTGACTTATGCTGCTCAGAAGAAGTTTAAAGTCTTTTAAATGGATGTGAAAAGTGCTTTTCTCAATGGAGAATTGGAAGAAAAGGTATGTGTTGAACAACCTCTAGGCTTTGTAGATCCCAAATTTCACAATCATGTCTACAGGCTTGATAAAGCACTTTATGGCCTTAAGCAAGCTCCAAGAGTATGGTATGAGACTTTAGCTCAGTTTCTTGTGGAAAGTGGATTTAACAGAGGGACTATTGACAAAATATTGTTCTACCTCGACCATGGAAAGGACTTACTTTTGGTGCAAATATATGTTGATGATATCATTTTTGGTTCTACAAATGACAGACTTTGTAAGAAGTTTGCCAAGCTGATGCAGTCAAGATATTAAATGAGTATGATGGGAGAACTTAACTATTTTCTGGGCCTTCAAGTCAAGAAGAATGAAGAACTTTTATTTGTCAATCTAAGTACACCAGAAATTTGTTGAAGAAATTTGGAATGTAAGATTGTTTAAGTGCATCCACTCCTATGGCCACTGCAACAAAGTTGGATAAGGATACTGGTAAATCAGTAAATATTACTGATTACAGAGGTATGATTGGTTCACTACTCTATCTAACTGCAAGTAGACCTGATATCATGTATGCTACCTGTCTTTGTGCAAGATTTCAAGCAGATCCAAGAGAACCTCACTTAACAGCTGTGAAAAGAATTTTCAAGTACCTTAAGGGTACAGCTGATCTGGGATTGTGGTATCCTAGAGAATCAGACTTTAAGCTAATAGGTTACTTAGATGCAGATTTTGCAGGATGCAAAATTGACAGGAAAAGCACAAGTGGAAGCTGCCAATTTCTTGGAGGCAGATTGGTTTCTTGGTTTAGCAAGAAACAGAAGTCAATTTCCACATCAACTGCAGAAGCAGAATACATTGCTACAGGAAGTTGTTGTGCACAGATTCTTTGGATGAAGAATCAGTTACTGGACTATGGGTTAGAATTTTCTAAAATCCCTATTTACTGTGATAATCAAAGTGTTATTGCTATGACAGGTAATCCAGTTCAACACTCAATGACAAAGCACATCAGCATAAGGTACCACTTCATAAGGGAACATGTGGATGAAGGTACAGTGGAATTGCATTTTGTTCCAACAGATCAACAACTAGCAGATATCTTCACAAAACCACTGGGTGAAGCTACTTTTACAAGATTGGTAAATGAACTTGGAATGGTTTCAGCTTCTTTCTCTAAATCTACTTAGTTTATGTTCTGATATATTAGACTTTATGATCAGTATTTACAGATATTACTATCTTTGTATATTCTGTGCTTAAATTGAAATTTGCTTAAGTGCTGATTGTTGTCTGATGTGAAATTCTAAACTGTGATAATGATATGAATGTTTCTGTGACTATTTAATCCAATGAGGATAACTGTGCTAGATGTTGACCTAGTAGTCTTTAATATACTAAAGATCCCATGTTTGAAGTAATTGTTTATGTGGAAATCTTTTAACACAAGCAAACTCTGATATTGAGCTTAGTTAAGTTTACTTTGTGTATCTTATTACTAAGTCAAAAACTAGAATAAATGTTTCTTATCTGTTAAGTTCTGATGTTAGTAAATCTGATGGATGTACTAAGTGCTGATAAGCCTCACTTATCAAAAGAAAAAGAAAAGAAAAGAAATAAATATCAGGTACTCCTTTAAGATCTAGAGTAAAAATATGGAAGGGAAGATCCAAGTGCATTGCTGGTATTAAGTAACATGCATTAGAAAAGCAAAATAAAATTTTCTTGGTGACTTTTCACACTCTATGATTACTGGAAAAATACTCTAATAACAGCATAAATTCTAATAAGCAATCGTGACTCACTTACACTGAGAAGCCACTGTAAAATGGAATTTCAAAAGATGCATAAAATGAGCACAAAACAGTTGAGGTGGACTCATGCATGAACTCATTCTAAAGTAGACTTCAGAATAATGATAGATTTTGAGCAAAGTTCTTAGTTATGCCTTATTTCTAAGATGTACTGAAGTGAATCAGACTTTACTCTTTGTCTGATATTTAGCTTAATGCACACACTTACACTCCATATGAATGATGAAAATTACTGTGGTGATAAATGTTGTTTTAGATGAACAGTTTATGTGTCAGATTGCATAAACTCTGAGGACAAGTTCTGATGGAAGTTCTGATGATTAAGTTATGATGAAACCATATCAGTATTTGTGTGAAGAATTACAGGAATACAATTTCACTTTTCGAGTTAAGGAGCCATATTCTGATGACTTTTAAATCCTGATAATAATCAAGTTTTGATGCTGACGTGGCAGTATTTATTTACTTGGTTTATTTTTGGTCATTACCTGAACGATACTATTTTTACAGAATATTGGTTAATGTGAGATAAAACAGTCATAATCATTATGGGTTAGTGGTTAGCGTGTATGTCTTGAAAAACTGCATGCGCACAGTAATTATTATTATATCCTGTGCCCATTAACTCTGGCTTTAGATCTTTTACTGATTGTTATTATTACACATCAGTCTAGGGAGTCGAGGGGTCATTATTTTTACTTGTAATTTTTAACCAGTCCTCGCGTCCCTTTGTATTCTATTGGTTATTTAAACCGATCATTCTTTCCAGCGAAAACATCTTTCATTTTCTCACAAACTTACTCTCTTTTTATTCATATCAACAAAAATGGTCCGTTTCAACATGTTCCTGAACTATGAAACCTTTAACATTGAGTTGAGTTGTGATGAATGGCAACAGGAGTGGCATGTCACCGCCATTCCTGATGAGCTTTGGAACTCAGTTCCATAAGAGGTTCACACAGAACTCTTGTTCTTATCAATGGAGTATCACCTCCATCTTGATAGGTTGGAAGAAGAAAGGAAAGAAGCTCTCCGTCAGCAAGAACTGATCATCCGACTTGCAGTGCTCTTCGTCAGCAGCAGAAGGTGTTAGTCGTTAGGTCTTCTTAGGCTAGGACTAAGGCTGTTGATGTTAAGAATCGTAGAATAGGACTATCTTGTAATTTTTGCATGTAATTGCTAAATTTCATCAAATGTAATCATCTAATATATCAATGAAATTTTCTTTGATTGCAAGATTTGTTCTTTGTTTCTCAAATTATGTGATTATGCATGTTTAAATTGCAATTTATTAATCTTTACTTCATCGACTTTTAATTTTATTTTGTGATGAATGTTTTGATTAAATTCTGTTGATTTGAGGAAACAACTGACGAACAAGTTCCCATATCAGAACCTGTTGTTGTAGAAGCTGAGAAGGTTTCTTCTCAGAAAGATACTGTAATTGGGAGTTCTAGGCCCCTCAAAAGGCTTAGAAAGTTAAATTCTGATGAAAAAGCTCCTACAGTATCTCCACCATTGAAAAAGTTAAAGAAACAGAGAGCTCACAGGGACATAGTTGAGTCAGATTCAGAGGATTTAGTGGAAGCAGCTAAGGGGATTAGGAATCTCTGATCTCAACAGAACCAATTGTTATTGAATCACTTCCTTCTGCACAACAAGAAACTGCTCAAGACAGAATTCCTACACCTCCTATGTCACCTATAGTTGATCCAGTACATACTGAAGAACCAGGTACAAGTGCTGAAATTGATATTCATAACTTGATTGTGCCTGAGGTTTTGTACTTGGAAGCCCCACTAATTCAATTCACTCCACCAACAACATCAATTTTGGATGTTGATCAGAACCTGGCTGCAGATCTTAATTTAGAGGATGATGTTGAAGCCTCTATAGCCTCACATACTGCTATTTTATCTGAGGATGCTGATACTGCAGGATCTACAAGTTCTGATGCTGCCAATAAAGAAACTACTGGTGAAGTTGCTACTAATTTAGATGCTGATGCAGCTGGTCCATCAGGACATACACCTCAACAAACAGTTAATAAAGTTGATTTAGTCAAGAAGTTTGTTACAGGGGAAGCACCAGTACCTTGGAGTGAAACTCCTAGAGGAAAGGATTGGACTAAGGAATGGAACACAGTTAGTTTTGTTCCTTCTGAAAAGATTCTTGCTGAGCATCTGGCAAAAGCTGATGAGATGCTGATAAATGATGATTTCAAAGCACAGCTGAGAGTTACTGCATTGAGTACTAGGCACCTTCAAGGTCAACACTCGACAACTCATGCCAAGGTGAATAAAATTCAAGAAACTTTGATCCAGCAAGATATGAATGTGAAACTTGAAAAGAACAGATTTTTCAAGCCAACCTTTGACAGAATTGCCTACATTGAGAAAACTCAGGAGAAGCAACAAACTCAAATTGAAGAAATTCTGAAGAATCAAGCTTCTCACCAAAATCAACTCAATGAGATCCAATCCTTAGTGGAATTGCTTATCTCTCTTATTTTACCTGTTGATGCCAAAAAGGGGGAGAAAGTGATTAAGTCCAAATGCAAATCTATTCAGACACTGAAAGGAAAGGATGATGGAAATGATGATCAGGGAAACTCTAACAAGGATAGAGGTCAAGGTCAAGGCAAAGGACTTTCATCAAGAAAAGCTAGGATTACAAGTCAAGGAACAAGTTCTGATACTGGGAGAAGAATAAGTTCTGATACTGGTAAAAGGATAAGTTCTGGTGAACATCTAGAACTTGATGAAGAAATTTCAAAGGAGTTATTTCTTAAAGAAAATCCAGGAATGGACTTTGAGAGTCTAAAGGAAGAAGAAGCTAGACTCAAAGCAGAAGGTGTCAAGATAAAATCTAAAGCTTCTGTTATTGAAAAGAAATTTCCAAAACCTAAGGGTATTATGAAAAAGGAAAGAAAAAATTTTGAGGCAACCAAAGCCAAATCACAAGTGGAAATTGATCCAAGGTCCAAGGGCAAAGAAAAAGTTGATAAACCTGTAAAGGTTTATATGCCAGTCATGGATGAAGAAATAACTGATGATGAAGAAGATGCTAATCTTACTCTGATGCATAAGAAGATTTTTCAAACAACCTCTGACATGGCTCATGTTGTTCATAGTCAAGATATAGTAAGTTATGATATGACTGTGAAGCAAGCAACCTCTGGCATAGCTCAAGTTGGCTTGATATCAGAAGATAAGGAAAAGGAAACCTCTGACATTGCTCATGTTAAACCTTCAAAGATACTCCTACCAGGATTCACCAAAGCTAAACAGGCTCAACCTTTGAAGACTGCAACAAGTGGTTTTGAAGCAAGAGTTGTTACAGGAAAGGAAGCAAGAGATAAATCTGGATTGGGTAGTTCTGATGAAAGAAGAGTACACAACACTACCAATGATCCAACTTCCTTAAGTGAACCAGGTGTTGGAGCAACTCATGAAAGATTGAATCGACTTGAATCTGTACAAATGGTTTACCATACCTTTTTGAAAGAACATATCTTGTTATATTTTATGACAGATGGAAGGGTATACCAGATTAGGCAGAATGCTATACCACTGAAGTATTTTGAGGAACTGGAACATGTACTATTCCTACTTCAAGTGAAAGACAGATTAACAAATAGTGCTGCAGGTTATTTAAAGTCTCAAATTCAAAGACAGAAGAAGCTTTACTCTGTAAAGTCTGTCATCACATATTGTCCCAAGTACAGAGATCGCAAAGGTGATATTGTCGAAATGAAGCCTAACTCTGCTAAGATTATAACTACTTTTCTGGGTTATAAGGCTGTGGAATTCAATCTAGAGTCTGACAAGGCATATCTAATTAGACTAGATCAGGAGATAAGAAAAGCTAAGATAAATAATCTCAGAGCAGCTATTTTTCAAACTGGAGAAGATATAGCTGAATTGATAAATGCTAAAAGGAGGATGGTCAATGAACTTGAATATGCTGAGAGATGTTTGTTGAAGAACTATCTCAGAACAACTCCTGATATCAAAGAGATCAAAAATTGAAGCCAAGTCAAAGATCTACAACTGCTTAAATTCTGAAGTATATACAGACTGAAGCTGTTATCAGAAGTTAAAGATGGTAAAGCTGAAAGGACTGTAAGTTGTAGTTATCTAGTCAAATTCTCATGCATTTGTACTTAATGTTTTTGACATCATCAAATATCTGTTGAACTTGTATATAATGCTAATTTACAAGTTGGGGGAGATTGTTAGATATATTTGATAATATCATGTGTAATATGATTTGTGTTTAGTTTTCAGATCTTACCTAACAGGACAAATCAGTACTTAACTGGAAATCAGCACTTATACTGAAGACATAACTTAAGATATCAGAACTTAAGTTATCAGAATTTAAGTTATCAGAAGATATTTATCAGGAAATAATATCAGGACTTAAGATGACTTTCAGATAAGGCAGGCGGCTGATTGAAAGGAAAGAAGATCGAGACTAAGACATAAAGAAATATGCATGAAGAAAGAATTCTATGAAGAATAGAATACTTGGAAGAAAAGATAACTAGTTGATATATTTTAGGAAGCAGAATTATATTCCATATCAATTAGAACATTATCTTGTAACTGTGTAGTATATAAACACAGGCATAGGGTTTACACTAAAAGTGTTATCATTATCGAAGTTATTATTCTTTGTAACCCTAGCAGCTCTCGTGATAATTTGTTCATCACTGAGAGAGGACATTTCCATATTGTAACAAAATTTATTGTGTTGAATAAAATATGTTTTATGTTACTTGAGTTCTTATATTCGATTTGATTGTAGTAAACACTGTATTCAACCCCCTTCTACAGTGTGTGTGACCTAACAAATTATTTCAATTTTGAGTTATTGAGAAGTCTAAAAATTATACTTGTAGAGAACTTTGTGAGTTAACACTACTAGAGAACTCTACAAGGACTTATCGATAAGTCATAATAAAGCTTATCGAGAAGTCACTCGAGAAGTCAGTAAATTAACTTATCGAGAACTCACTCGAGAAGTCTTAAAATGACTTGTCGATAAGTCAGTTAGACTTATCAAAAACTCAGTTTTCTATATACTTTTGAACAACTTAATTCTGCCTTGTGTTAATTTTACGTATTAAAGATGTAAATTAACAACTGAGCAGTTTTCTTAGAATTTGAAAAATTCCAAGCTAAAATTTTTGTTTTTGAAAAATAAATATGCAGAGATTTTTTGAAATATTTATAATTCATATTTCAGTTAATTTCTAATTTAAATGAAATTAATTTTGATTTACTAGAGATTCATCTGCTGCAAAACATTAGCTGAGTTCTTGCCTTAGGATGAAGAATTAAGCATTCCAATTTCACCTACAAGTCTAGTGAAAGTTGCTTCATCCAAGGGTTTAGTAAAAATGCCAGCTAATTATTTTTCTGTTGGAACAAAAATGAGCTCAATGGTACCATTTGTAGCATGTTCTCTAATAAAATGGTATCTTACATCAATGTGCTTTGTTCTAGAATGATTAGCTGGATTAGCCACTATAGATATAGCACTAGTATTGTCACACATGATAGAAATTTTGTGTAACACTAGGCCATAATCCATTAGCTGATTTCTAATCCAAAGCACTTAAGCACAACAACTTCCAGCAGCTATGTATTCAGCCTCTGCTGTAGAAGTTGATACATATTGTTGTTTCTTGCTATACCAGGATACAAGCCTTTATCCAAGAAATTGACAGCTTCCACTAGTACTCTTCCTATCAACCCTGCATCCAGCAAAATCTGCATCTGTGTAGCCAACAGCTTCAAAACCAGTTCCCTTGGGATACCATAATCCCAAGTTTGGAGTCCCCTTCAAATATCTGAAAATCCTTTTCACATCCATCAAATGTGATTCTTTTGGATTGGCTTGAAATCTTGCACATAGACATGTTGCAAACATGATGTCTGGTCTACTTGCAGTTAAGTAAAGCAATGATCCAATCATTCCTCTATAGCTTGAAATATCTACACTCTTGCCTTTTCTATCTTCATCCAACTTTGTTGCTGTAGACATAAGTGTAGAAATAGGTGACAATCAACCATACCAAACTTTTTCAATAAGTCCTTGACATACTTAGTTCGGCTGATAAAGATCCCATCACTTCTTTGACTGACTTGTAGCCCAAGAAAGTAACTTAATTCCCCCATCTTACTCATTTCATATTCACTCTGCATAAGCTTAAAAAATCTTTAGCAAAGCTTTTCATTTGTAGAACCAAAGATGACATCATCCACATATATCTGAACTAGGATCATATTGATAAGTGGCATTTTATACCACTTAGAACGTCTTATAATGACTTGAATTGATGTCTTGAAATCAAGTATTTTTTATATTTGATGCATTTTTCTAGTGTTTTTGTACTTCGGGGTATAACTTGCGTATGTAGGAAGAATTCATCAAAATAAGCCTGGGGAAGTGCTTGGCATTGGTTGTGGGAAGTTAGGAGCAGAATTCAGCAAAATCAGGAGCAGAATGCAGGTTTTTTCGAGAAGGTGTTGGGCGCCCGCCCAGAAAGCTGGGGCGGTCGCCTGGGATCTGGGGCGCCCGCCCAGGAAGCTGGGGCGGCCGCTCAGGGATGTAAAATTAAATACTGAATTTTGCAATCCTTATTCTGATGGACTTCTGAGATGGCTGGTTCTTGTAAGTGTAATAACCCCAATTTTTGAGAAATTTTGAAACCCTTATGAATAGTGTTTTTGCTGAACGAGAAAACTTTTCATGCCACGCTATGTAGGGGTTCTGTTATTGATCTTATGGGATATTATTAGTACTTTATATGGGATATAAGTGTATGTAAAGATCGTCAGAATCCAAATCCGAACACTTTGATTTTTCCCGGAAATCCAATAGATACGGAAAGAATTGAGTATAAGGTAACAGGATAAAAGGATTTAAATTAAAGGATTATAATAGAGGATCATAAAAAGGAATATAATGTATTGAGAAAGGTTAAGGGAACCTAAGTAATAAGATCCCGGGTATGATCCCTCAAACGATAAACGAGAACGAAAGATAAGCGAACCGTAAAACAAATAAGTGACCAAGAGACAAGCTTGTACAAGAAGCCAGGGATTGTGACATCATCAAACCACAAGGTGTGGACAAGTGGGAGCATTATGACATGTGCAAGGTGACATAGGCATGACAAGAAAGGAAGGAGATGTGGTGGAATATTAACCACACAAAACCAAGGGCAACTAGGTAATTCACTAAAGCAAACAACAAAAATCAACCAACCAAAAGCAAATCAAGCCAAAACACAAAAATCTCCCTTCTTCTTCTTCAAGCTCTCGGGTGCATTTCTTAAAATTTGAAGATCCAAGCTCCACCACTTACTATTTAGCAAGGTAATTATCTAAGCTTCCCCATGGATAGTTACATACTTCCTATAAGTTTAAGCTTCTAATTCCAAGCCAATCTTTTTCTATAAATCATCAAAGAAGATGGTGAATAGTGTTTTCAAGAACTAAAATTTGTGTTCTTGAAGTTTTGTTTAGATTAAGCTTGGATAAGGGCTTTAGAGGTGATTCCAAGCCATTCTCTTGATTCTCCACTCTCCAAGGAAGGTATAAACTACAAACCCTAGCTTTAGTTTTGAGTAATTAGGATTGAATGTGTTTGATATAGCATATGTGAAGCATGATGCTTGATTGGTTGAAGTTTGGTTGAGTTTGTAGAGATTAGTTGGTTTTGTTGCATTGTTGGAGTTATAAATCTTGGTAATTAGTTAAAGAACCTAAGTAAAGCTTTGAGTTCATGTGAGGCATAAGTATAAATGATTAAATTGAATTGGTTGGGGTTGTTATGATGTGATGAGGATGGATGTTGGTTGTATGTTGGATTTGAGGTTGGTTTGTGGTTGGTTTTGAATGGTAAAAAATTGGGAAATCGCGTAAACATAGCCGTCGTAACGTCCGATTTCCTGTAGACTGTTTTTGTGCATAACATTAGGACCCGAGAACCCCCTGCTAGATTATCAGCACTGCCATATTTAGATAACTCATGTTACGAGCTTCGTTTTGATATGTAGTTCGTTCGATTCCGACGCACGGTTTAGGAGAAACGACCGTTTCAAGTAACGGCGTTTCGCGAACGAAACTTTTCCCCTCGCCTTACTTTGAAGCATAGGTTAAAGACCAAAAAGGGTTAATTAATGTATGAAACATTTATGGTAAGTGTGTTAGGCAGTTGGTAAGACACTCGCGAAGGAATCGCTTTAAAACTCGTAAAGGTTAAATTATTAAAAATGGTGGAGCCGAGGGTACCCGAGTGACTTAAGCGAATCAGTGAGCGCAAAACAAGCGTTAGAGTCTAAGTTAGTTAAAGTATAGATTTACAAGTGACTTTGGTTTAATTCCAACTTACTTGTTGTTTATAGGTTACCAGACTCGTCCCGAGCCTTTTATCACCCCAAGTCGCTCAGGCAAGTATTCTATCCGTTATACTGTTGTTGTGATGTATACATTTGTATATGCATGATCTTGCGATAAATGCATATTGGTTATTTAGCAAATTCTTGCGATATATTGTAGCATGTGATATGGTATATATGCATGCCTGTTTCATATTCTTGAAATATATACCTGTTGGTTCAGTTGATAATACCTATGCTAGAGAATAGCGGTAACTTGCATATACCCTTAGTATAGGGACCCAAAAGGTGAAAATATTTTCTAAAAACCGAGAGTCGAGGATCCCGAGTAATCTTGTATATATGGATATGGATATATATATATATATATATATATATATATATATATTTATATATATATATGGTTATAGTTTTCCAAACTATTAATCGAATAAGGTTTATTCGATAACTTTAGCTTTATTTTATTAATGAATATTATTTTGAATATTCATTCGAGGACTTATGACTCCTTTTACTTTATTAATGAATATTATTTTGAATATTCATTCGAGGACTTATGACTCCTTTTATTTATTTATCTGAATATTATTTGAATATTCATTCGAGGGCTTATGACTCTTTTATATTATTTATTGAATATTATTTGAATATTCATTTGAGGATCTATGACTCCGATTATTTGCTGAAATATATTCTTTATTTTATTAAAGAATAAGGTGTTAATAATCAAACTTATTTTCGATTATTCAAATAAAGATAATACTTTCATATAAGTATATCTTTAGTTATTTAATACTCGTTTCAAGTATAAGTTTTAATACTTCTACTTCAATTATTTTTATAAAGATTATTCTTTATGGGAATATTATTTAAATAATAATATTCAGTCATTTTCTAAATATTCTGGGGACTGATTTACTTCATTAAATCAGCTTTACTCCAAACACTCTTTAAAGTATTTTCGAGTCTTCAAAATGATTTTTTTAAAGTCAGAGCGGATCCCAAAACTCATTTTTATATTTAAGATCTTCCTTGTTAAGGGGATTTAAATACTCGCTCAAAACCTGGGGAATCCGGCTCTGTGGTGTATTTTATATTCGCAATGAGGTTGCAGTTTTGGTAAATGAATTGATTACTTGCCCAACGTTCGGGAAGTAAGCCCATCTAATTGAGTCGGCATAAGCGACAGGCCGGGGTACGGTCTATGAATGTGTAAGTGGCTGGGTGGCAGTCCATCAACGCGTGAGGGGCCGGGTAACGGTCTAGCGCGAGGTCCTAATGCGGCCAGGGTGATGACCGGTGAGGAACTCATCCATCTATAGTAGAAAAGGTTACTTATTGGTATCTTTGCCTGATCAGCAAGATATCTGGTTTATGCCAAAATTCTTTTCCTTTCCAAAATTCATTGGATGTTTCAAACTCTGTTCATACTTTACATAACAGAGGTTCCAGGAAATGTTTAAGAGATATATATATGTGGATATATATATATCGGGACTAAATAAAGTATCTCGTAACTTTATTTCATTCAATAATATTTCAAAGATTGAATCTATTCAAATCTTGTCTTGTAGTCTCATCTATGTGATGAACTTTTGAAACTGATTATAACTTGAACGGTGGTAGTTCAAGTAGTATTGGGAAAGATATAAGTATATTGGGGTATTTGGTAACCTCATCTTTTAAACTTATATCTAATTAATAATTGTCTTATGAATGACAAAGATTTTCAGAAAAACGTTGAAACAAGGTTAGATATATGAGATCACCTTGCAACGATATTTTTTTTTTACAGTTATACACTGGGACTTTGTGTATATTATGCATGGAAGAGGACTTCCAATATTTTGAAAAGTATATATGTATATATACTGAATATTTTGCGACTTCATCGCATTAAGATATCAAACTTGGTTCATTTCTTTTGACCAAGACTTTCATGAGTATTATGAGTAGGCTCATATATTGTAAATCATTATACATATTATTTTGGTGGGCTTGCTGCTCACCCTTGCTTTATTTCTTCATCACACAACAACAGTTAGGAAAGATGGCCAGACTCCAGCAGACCCAGCGCAAGCGCGTGGGAAGCATCCCGCGTCTTCCCGTTGATGTTGTAGCTGCTATAGCTGCAGAGGTAGATCTATTGTAGATCAGACCATCTACTTTTGAGAATCAATTATGTATAATTATAACTTGTGGCAGATAATGGCAATTAACTGTAAATTTATCAAGTAATCATTTTGGGTTGTAATAACTTTTAAATTGTGGATTCAAAGACTTGTACTTATTTAAATTTCATCTCTGAGACTATAACGGGTTGTGGTGTGTGTTAGTGTGGGGTCACAGCATAAGGTTATTTATTATTAATTAAGTGAAGTGATATTGTGGAAAGAAAGACCGTGACGACCCGGATCCCCGACCCCGGATCTGGGGGTGTTACAGAAATGGTATCAGAGCTAAGCGTTATAAACCTCAGAGATGATGGGACGTTAAGATAATAAGTTAACTAAGATAATAAGAACTCTTGCCAAGTTCATAGTCGGGCTACCTAACGTAGTACTGACAGTTAAAACCCTTATGGGAACCCTTATAAATATCGTGATAGGAGCGTAGTTCGTTATCGTATATGGTAGCGGGACTCCGAACCCTGAGGTTGAGGAGAAACATCGCGATGATATTTTATTACTAATTGGAGATCGGATTGTGGATCCGATAGAGTGTCCTAATGCAGGACCGGACGATGTTGATATTGAGGATTTAGCGGTTGAGGATGTTGTCCTAGAAGGGATAGTTATTGAGGAGGATCCCATGGAGGATCCTGACAGGATTGGATAAAGGACCACTGATGAATTGATGACCATGGTTTGGTCGACTACCAGAGGTAGGATTGGCCGGTCACTACCGGAGGTTCGTTCAAGTTGTAAAGATAGTAGCCCCTTTAACGCGGCTTACTCGTAAGACTGAGAAGTTCGAATGGACAGAGAAATGCGAGAACAGCTTTCAAGAACTGAAGCAGAGGTTGGTGATGGCCCTTATGCTGGCATTGCCGGATGGAAAAAGAGATTTTGTGAAGTATAGTGACGCTTCGCACAAGGGCTTAGGGTGCGTGCTTATGCAGCACGGTAAGGTAATCGCGTACATGTCAAGACAATTAAGGTAATATGAAATTCGATATCCCCGCTCATAAGCTTAGGCTCGTGGCAATAGTTTTACCCTAAGGATTGGAGGCACTACTTGTATGGAGAGAAGTGCAAGAATTACCTAAGCCATAAGTGCTCTAGTAGAAAGAGCTTAACATATGCCAGAGGAGGCAGTTAGAGCTAATCAAGAATAATGATTGGGAGATTCTTTATCATTCGGGGAAAGCCAATATGGTGGCTGATGCCCTTAGTAAAAAGGAGAGACTCAAGATGATAATGTCTTTTGGAGAGTTTATAAGAGATTTTGAGAAAATGGAAATAGTAGTGAAGGTAACCGGAGCCGGTATCGAAAAGCTGTTTGAGATTGCAATACAACCCGAATTATTGGAAAAGATCATATTGTGCCAGAAAAAGTTATGAATGAAGGCAGGGAGCCAACAATTAGATAAAAGATTAATATCGAGAAAGATAATAAGGGAATAATGAGGTATTCCTATAGAATTTGGGTTCCGAAAGTTCAAGAGCGTAAGGATGAGAACTTAGATGAGAGCCATAGTTTGAGGAATAAGATTTAGAGCAAACCCTGAACGTGATAGTCAGAGAGGTCGCCATCAAGATAGAAGGAACCCATGACATAATGGAGTGGAAAATGAGGATTTTAAATTAAAAGATGACCCCAATTATGGGGAGTAGGATGAAACATTTCATACTAAGGAAACAGAAAGTCGAGTAAGGAAAGGAGACCCGAGACGGTACTCCTATACGGCAATTCATGGACCTGTCTAAAAAGAACTTAGACTATTATCCCCAACCACCACCCTGAGGAGACAGTGCGGTGAGAAATTCTTTCAGGACCTTTAAGTCGCTAAGCTCTCAGAGTTCCATGGAACAAGCTGACCCAGCCGAGGCAAGAGCCTGGCTAAAGGAAATATAGGAATCATTTGAGATTCTAAATGATTGACGTATCTCAAAAGGACTGTTTTTGTCACTTACCCTCCCAAGAGAGAGACCACCCGCTGGTGAAAGGCCAAGGAAGGCACGGAGCAAGAGATTATAATAAACTGATTAAAGTTCAGCCAATTGTTTTCGGGAAAGTAATTCCCAAGGTTATGGAATAGTGTAAAAGCTTTAGAGCCAGAACAAAGGCAGACGAGTATGATGAATTATGAATCTAAGTTGTAAAAGTTATCAAGATTCATTCTGAAGACACGAATCCAGAATGACGGGATGTTTGAAATCAATGCTTATGTTGTGTTGGTTCATGAAATAACGATAAGAGAAAGGAATATAAAGGCAAGAGAGTTTGAGGAATGATAAGGGAGTTGGGTATGAGGAAACCCTAAAGACTCGTAGAAATAGAAATAGAAAAGTATGCATTCGTCAGGATGAGGGTGATTCACCATGAGTTAAAATTGATGGTTGAAGGCATAAGAGTTATGTATATTTTATCCCCTTTAAGTTGGGAGGATTCGAGAAAACCTTGAGGTAATTCGAAGGATAAATAATGAGACGCGGATAGACTGAGGAGACAAGAAAGTAAGAAATTAAGAAAATTGGATGAAGGAAGTGACCTTCAAGAATGGGAAATGTAAGACCGGTGGCTTGATACCCAGAAAGGGAGACGCCAGGTATGAAAGATATCCCAATATTGAGATGACTGTTGAGATAAACAACAAAAGTAAATAAGGATTTATTAAGAAGAAGTTCACGTTGAACACGACAAATATCTTCCAGATCATCCATGTGATCATTACCAAATCAGGAAAGAAAAGCGGATAACCATTTTTATCTTTTGGAGGCCATGTGGATTGACCTCAATTTGAATAAGGATGCTATTATGAAGTTAGGTATAGACTATCGAGGTGGGAATGATGAATATGATAATCTATCAAGGAAATATGACTTGATTTATTCATGGAAGGATGCAGGTACCTTTTAAAGGTGGAATTAAGGATAGAACATTGGTAACTTAAAATGAATCCTAGGGGACTGCATAAAGGTTGGCATGTCACCCTTAATAGGGACAGTATGAGTTTTGACAGTATGATTGGGAAAGGGTTAAGGTAACAACAACCTTTAAGAATCAGTGGAGAAATTTTGCAGAAGTATATAGACAATGGTTCTACTATTAGTAAATGGTATTGTGATATGCCCTGTATCTAGGGAATACAGGAGGAACGATTGAAGGATAACCTTAGAGGTTTTATAAGGAAAAAGGTAATATTCAAAATTCTCAAGAATAGAAATGGGGATAAAGGAAATATGACGTAATTATAATGATGTCAAGTGGGGCACGTGTTAAACCACGAGAAAGTATAGATCGAACCAGTAAAGGTTGAAATTGTTCTAGGCAATTAGGACTTAAGATAAAAGATGTTCTAAGTATAATTGAGAGTCAGTCGTGACAGTGATTAACCTCTAAAGACTGAGGCAATAACTTATGGAAAAATGGTGATTTTTTTTACTCATCAGATTTTAAGGAAAACATCTTCACATAAGCTGTGATTGAAATGAGGTAGAAAATTATTTGGAGGTGGTTAAAATGACATTGACTGTAAGGAAATTGTACTATCAGGAAAGGCCAAAGAGGTGGCCGACACTTTAAAGGTAAGAGGATAATTATAGGCACTTGTGCCAAAGGAATACAGTGATGATGGTTAAAACTGTGAAGGTTGTATTATGGTTTGGAAGATTGACATTCCTTCTGATGACTGTGCAATACCCAACCGTAATAGTAGTTAGTAAAGGTTTAATTCGTGTAATCGCCATGAGCGGGCTATCTATCTCAGAAGATACTATCTTGAGATAAGCCAGGACCATAGTTCAAAAAGGACTAAACAAACCTTTGAGTTAAGTCTTCTATTGAAGGCATATGATTAAGAATGGTATTAACCTGCTATCGTTGCTTTGAGCGAAACTCTTCTGCAAATTTTATCTGCTTCATGTCATGAAAGTACGTCAGAGTTTGGAGTGTTCTTCATGAATTGTGATTGGTGGTTATGTTAACTCCTTAGGAGAATTAGATACGAGATGTATGGACTCCGTATGGTTAGTTATTAAGACTTCATGGAAAATGAATGACTACAGTAGGTCAGTGGTGGACCGTAGTAAGGCAGTAATGATTCTGCGATTAATGAGCTGATTACAACCGTGAGAGTTGTATTGGAATGGGTGTTGAGATTGAGTACCACTAATCGGGTAGTGGTAGTGTATAAGTTATCATTGATAGACTAATTAAGTAGAGTATCTACCTAGTGAATAATTATTCTTTCTTATCAATAGAGAGTCGTATTATTATACGAGGAAGGTTGCGGTGCAAGCATAGAATTCTAGTAACGATGATGTATAAAATAAGATCCCAGATTCGATTTTCGATGTCGAGGGAGTTTCAAAGGTGATTATGTATAAGCTCGAGGAAGAGTGTGGGTCCATGGAATGATGGACGGAATAGAAATATTTAGGCATGGGAAATACGATGCTATAATACTTGATGCTGATATAAATACGTTTATGTTTTGTTCTCCTATGACAAACCTCTATAATTCAGAGGTAGGTTCCAAGCCAGATATTTTGTGGCAGTATATATATATTTTTTTATATATACAATTCTCTTCAGTTCGTTCTTTTCTCTTCTTTTCATTTCATGTAATCTGAGAAGAACAACCCTTCCAGAAGGGGAGGTATTGCCGAATGACTATCTATCTGTGTGATAGAAGCCTAGTAGGATACCATCTATTATTTAATTGCTTGTCAAGTACTAAAGGCTGGCCACCTTCTGTACTAACTATGCAATATAACAAGTGTTCATGATCATAGTGATCTCTCAACAAATTCCTTTACTTCTATATGATTGATCAAGCTTCCAAAGATAGAAGCAGCTGAAAAAGGAGTAATAAAGTGGTGGTAGTATGCGGAATGGGAACACATTCGTGATACTAAGGTTGACGTGGTTATTAAAAGGTTATAGAACGCTAGCGAGCAAAAGTATAACCAGTATAATATTAGGAACGAAAGGTGATAGTGATTACGAACTGGAAAAGAATGGGTATTGAGAAGCAAAAGTTCTAATGCTAAAAGCTATAATGAGAGTCTGTGCAATAGACTTGAAAGAATTTGGAATGATCATTTAACGCGGATTAAGTTATCTTACGACAATAGATCATATGTCAGTATTGAGGTATCGCCTTATGAGATCCTTGAGGGAAGACAATGTCGATCTCCCTTATGTTAGGATGAAGTTGTAGAGCGCAAGATGCTCGGACCCGCAGTAGTCCAAAGGACCAAGGATATGATAGATCTAATCAGAGGACGGCTGGTAGTAGCCCAAGATGGTCATGATAAGTATGTTGATTTGACACGAAAGGATAAAGAGTATGAAATAGGGGACCTAGTAATATTATAAGTATCCCTTGGAAAGGATTGATGAGGTTCGGAAAGAAAGGAAAGCTAAGTCTACAATTTGTTGGACCCTTGGATATATTAAGACGTTTGGGAAGTTAGCATATGAGCTAGCCCTAACCCCGAACATGTAGCAGGTCGTAACGTGTTTCACGTATCAATGTTAAGGAAGTGTAATTCAGATGCCAGACAAATAGAGGCATATGAGCGCATAGATATGCAACCCGACGTAACCTATATGGAGCAACCAGGAAGGGTTATAGAGTGAAAAGGAACAAGTGCTTAGGAGAAGGATTATCAAACTAGGCAGAGTTTGGTGGTAGAACTACAATGTGGGAAAATTGACTCGAGAGTTAGAAAGTGTAATGCTAAGAAAGTATCCCCATTTGTTTTCTATCTGATTCCGGGACGGAATCCTTTTAAGGAGGGGAGACTGTAATAACCCCAATTTTTGAGAAATTTTGAAACCCTTATGAATAGTGTTTTTGCTGAACGAGAAAACTTTTCATGCCACGCTATGTAGGGGTTCTGTTATTGATCTTATGGGATATTATTAGTACTTTATATGGGATATAAGTGTATGTAAAGATTGTCAGAATCCAAATCCGAACACTTTGATTTTTCCCGGAAATCCAATAGATACGGAAAGAATTGAGTATAAGGTAACAGGATAAAAGGATTTAAATTAAAGGATTATAATAGAGGATCATAAAAAGGAATATAATGTATTGAGAAAGGTTAAGGGAACCTAAGTAATAAGATCCCGGGTATGATCCCTCAAACGATAAACGAGAACGAAAGATAAGCGAACCGTAAAACAAATAAGTGACCAAGAGACAAGCTTGTACAAGAAGCCAGGGATTGTGACATCATCAAACCACAAGGTGTGGACAAGTGGGAGCATTATGACATGTGCAAGGTGACATAGGCATGACAAGAAAGGAAGGAGATGTGGTGGAATATTAACCACACAAAACCAAGGGCAACTAGGTAATTCACTAAAGCAAACAACAAAAATCAACCAACCAAAAGCAAATCAAGCCAAAACACAAAAATCTCCCTTCTTCTTCTTCAAGCTCTCGGGTGCATTTCTTAAAATTTGAAGATCCAAGCTCCACCACTTACTATTTAGCAAGGTAATTATCTAAGCTTCCCCATGGATAGTTACATACTTCCTATAAGTTTAAGCTTCTAATTCCAAGCCAATCTTTTTCTATAAATCATCAAAGAAGATGGTGAATAGTGTTTTCAAGAACTAAAATTTGTGTTCTTGAAGTTTTGTTTAGATTAAGCTTGGATAAGGGCTTTAGAGGTGATTCCAAGCCATTCTCTTGATTCTCCACTCTCCAAGGAAGGTATAAACTACAAACCCTAGCTTTAGTTTTGAGTAATTAGGATTGAATGTGTTTGATATAGCATATGTGAAGCATGATGCTTGATTGGTTGAAGTTTGGTTGAGTTTGTAGAGATTAGTTGGTTTTGTTGCATTGTTGGAGTTGTAAATCTTGGTAATTAGTTAAAGAACCTAAGTAAAGCTTTGAGTTCATGTGAGGCATAAGTATAAATGATTAAATTGAATTGGTTGGGGTTGTTATGATGTGATGAGGATGGATGTTGGTTGTATGTTGGATTTGAGGTTGGTTTGTGGTTGGTTTTGAATGGTTAAAAATTGGGAAATCGCGTAAACATAGCCGTCGTAACGTCCGATTTCCTGTAGACTGTTTTTGTGCATAACATTAGGACCCGAGAACCCCCTGCTAGATTATCACCACTGCCATATTTAGATAACTCATGTTACGAGCTTCGTTTTGATATGTAGTTCGTTCGATTCCGACGCACGGTTTAGGAGAAACGACCGTTTCAAGTAACGGCGTTTCGCGAACGAAACTTTTCCCCTCGCCTTACTTTGAAGCATAGGTTAAAGACCAAAAAGGGTTAATTAATGTATGAAACATTTATGGTAAGTGTGTTAGGCAGTTGGTAAGACACTCGCGAAGGAATCGCTTTAAAACTCGTAAAGGTTAAATTATTAAAAATGGTGGAGCCGAGGGTACCCGAGTGACTTAAGCGAATCAGTGAGCGCAAAACAAGCGTTAGAGTCTAAGTTAGTTAAAGTATAGATTTACAAGTGACTTTGGTTTAATTCCAACTTACTTGTTGTTTATAGGTTACCAGACTCGTCCCGAGCCTTTTATCACCCCAAGTCGCTCAGGCAAGTATTCTATCCGTTATACTGTTGTTGTGATGTATACATTTGTATATGCATGATCTTGCGATAAATGCATATTGGTTATTTAGCAAATTCTTGCGATATATTGTAGCATGTGATATGGTATAT
Organism: Apium graveolens; assembly: GCF_009905375.1. Taxonomy (NCBI): domain Eukaryota; kingdom Viridiplantae; phylum Streptophyta; class Magnoliopsida; order Apiales; family Apiaceae; genus Apium; species Apium graveolens. The sequence goes on along the minus strand of NC_133647.1, from coordinate 169,858,982 downwards.
ATGCATGCCTGTTTCATATTCTTGAAATATATACCTGTTGGTTCAGTTGATAATACCTATGCTAGAGAATAGCGGTAACTTGCATATACCCTTAGTATAGGGACCCAAAAGGTGAAAATATTTTCTAAAAACCGGGAGTCGAGGATCCGAGTAATCTTGTATATATGGATATGGATATATATATATATATATATATATATATATATATATATTTATATATATATATGGTTATAGTTTTCCAAACTATTAATCGAATAAGGTTTATTCGATAACTTTAGCTTTATTTTATTAATGAATATTATTTTGAATATTCATTCGAGGACTTATGACTCCTTTTACTTTATTAATGAATATTATTTTGAATATTCATTCGAGGACTTATGACTCCTTTTATTTATTTATCTGAATATTATTTGAATATTCATTCGAGGGCTTATGACTCTTTTATATTATTTATTGAATATTATTTGAATATTCATTTCAGGATCTATGACTCCGATTATTTGCTGAAATATATTCTTTATTTTATTAAAGAATAAGGTGTTAATAATCAAACTTATTTTCGATTATTCAAATAAAGATAATACTTTCATATAAGTATATCTTTGGTTATTTAATACTCGTTTCAAGTATAAGTTTTAATACTTCTACTTCAATTATTTTTATAAAGATTATTCTTTATGGGAATATTATTTAAATAATAATATTCAGTCATTTTCTAAATATTCTGGGGACTGATTTACTTCATTAAATCAGCTTTACTCCAAACACTCTTTAAAGTGTTTTCGAGTCTTCAAAATGATTTTTTTAAAGTCAGAGCGGATCCCAAAACTCATTTTTATATTTAAGATCTTCCTTGTTAAGGGGATTTAAATACTCGCTCAAAACCTGGGGAATCCGGCTCTGTGGTGTATTTTATATTCGCAACGAGGTTGCAGTTTTGGTAAATGAATTGATTACTTGCCCAACGTTCGGGAAGTAAGCCCATCTAATTGAGTCGGCATAAGCGACAGGCCGGGGTACGGTCTATGAATGTGTAAGTGGCTGGGTGGCAGTCCATCAACGCGTGAGGGGCCGGGTAACGGTCTAGCGCGAGGTCCTAATGCGGCCAGGGTGATGACCGGTAAGGAACTCATCCATCTACAGTAGAAAAGGTTACTTATTGGTATCTTTGCCTGATCAGCAAGATATCTGATTTATGCCAAAATTCTTTTCCTTTCCAAAATTCATTGGATGTTTCAAACTCTGTTCATACTTTACATAACAGAGGTTCCAGGAAATGTTTAAGAGATATATATATGTGGATATATATATATCGGGACTAAATAAAGTATCTCGTAACTTTATTTCATTCAATAATATTTCAAAGATTGAATCTATTCAAATCTTGTCTTGTAGTCTCATCTATGTGATGAACTTTTGAAACTGATTATAACTTGAACGGTGGTAGTTCAAGTAGTATTGGGAAAGATATAAGTATATTGGGGTATTTGGTAACCTCATCTTTTAAACTTATATCTAATTAATAATTGTCTTATGAATGACAAAGATTTTCAGAAAAACGTTGAAACAAGGTTAGATATATGAGATCACCTTGCAACGATATTTTTTTTTTACAGTTATACACTGGGACTTTGTGTATATTATGCATGGAAGAGGACTTCCAATATTTTGAAAAGTATATATGTATATATACTGAATATTTTGCGACTTCATCGCATTAAGATATCAAACTTGGTTCATTTCTTTTGACCAAGACTTTCATGAGTATTATGAGTAGGCTCATATATTGTAAATCATTATACATATTATTTTGGTGGGCTTGCTGCTCACCCTTGCTTTATTTCTTCATCACACAACAACAGTTAGGAAAGATGGCCAGACTCCAGCAGACCCAGCGCAAGCGCGTGGGAAGCGTCCCGCGTCTTCCCGTTGATGTTGTAGCTGCTATAGCTGCAGAGGTAGATCTATTGTAGATCAGACCATCTACTTTTGAGAATCAATTATGTATAATTATAACTTGTGGCAGATAATGGCAATTAACTGTAAATTTATCAAGTAATCATTTTGGGTTGTAATAACTTTTAAATTGTGGATTCAAAGACTTGTACTTATTTAAATTTCATCTCTGAGACTATAACGGGTTGTGGTGTGTGTTAGTGTGGGGTCACAGCATAAGGTTATTTATTATTAATTAAGTGAAGTGATATTGTGGAAAGAAAGACCGTGACGACCCGGATCCCCGACCCCGGATCTGGGGGTGTTACAGTAAGCTTCTATATAAATAGTTTTCAGAGACGTTTCACAGTGTGGTGGTATTAAGCAAGGAGCAATGAGAGAAGAAAGAAGACCGTTTTAGCACATCACAACGAAGAAGAGAAATCATACGTTTCTTGTGATTCTTTTATTCGTTGTAACAGTGGATGCTAGTTTTCTTTACTTTGAACCTTATTACTCTTGTGACGTACTCTGGTTTTTAATAAGTATTTTTAGTAGTTTATATTGTGTGTTATTATGATGTTTTCATATGAACCCATGGTGACGATGAGTTCTATCATGGGCTAATCGTGATCATGGGGTCGTAGCGGATTTACTATGGAGTTCTTTAGTTAGTTGTTTAATACCTTGGTGTGTGATGATTATATGATATCTAGCATAGGTTGTGCTTATTCGTCTTATGTGCGTCGCGAACAAATATGATAGTGTGTTAATCTCTTGTGAATCGACAGTGGATCTTGAGATTTAGAACTTGCCATGCTAGCATAGGTTCATGTATGTATATGCATGATTAGTGGATAACTCTAACCGTTTTACTTGCCCTGTGTGGTCATAATGAATAACTTGCGCTTAAATCATTATGTTGTCAAATTCTGTAGACATATAGGGTCTCAACATAATTGATGCCTATTCAACTTCTATCTTAATTGTGGATGTTTGGTAGAATGGTATTTGTATAACGAAAGTTGGCTTTTATCAGTTTCGTGTTGTTCGATTAATATCATCACCGTTACATGCTCAGGGTAATAACAATAACTGTTGAAGGAAGTAGTAATGAAGTTATGATCTCATGTGTGTTTGATATTGTTAATTTAAGTGTTAATTAAGTATTTTATTCTCATAGTTAATTTTAGTTAATATATAGTTAATCAACCTAAAAGAGTTATCGTCTTGACATTAAGAAGTAATCATACATTGGTGAGTGAGTGTTAATTAAATAAATTTAGTTTGAGTCTCTGTGGGAACGAACTAGAAATTATTCTATATTACTTGCGAACACGTATACTTGCATGAATTATTAGCGCGTGTTTTGTGCCTAACAAGTTTTTGGCGCCGCTGCCGGGGACTCGGTGTTAATTTGTTTAGTTTATGTACTGGCCATCAGTGGTCATTAGGACTCATTGATTAAGATTTGTTACTCATTGTTTCTGGTTGTGTTTCAGGTACTCTAACGAGCGTTTATGCAAACACGTTCTCGCACTCGCAAGAGGACTTTAGATACGGCTGAGGAGACAGACTCGGTTCTTGATATTCCGGAGAAGATAGATTTTGAAGATTCGGATCAAGAGAGTGAGCAGAAAGAACCGGTAATCATGGGTGATCGTATACTTCCAGCAGATCCGGCTCTTATAGACTTTTCTCGGCCTAAAATTGATGACATTCAGTCAAGCATCATTCATCCGGCTATTGAGGCCAATAATTTTGAAATCAAGCCGGGCACTATTCAGATGGTGCAAAATTCCATTTCTTTCGGAGGTGCTGCGACTGAAGATCCCAACATGCATATCAGGAATTTTGTCGAGATCTGTAGTACTTTCAAATATAATGGTGTCACTGATGAGGCTATTAAGCTGAGGCTTTTCCCATTCTCTCTTAGGGATAAAGCTAAGGACTGGTTACATTCTTTACCAGCTGAGTCCATCACTACTTGGGAAGATCTTGCGCAAAAGTTTCTGGTGAAGTTCTACCCAATGGCCAAAACTGCAGCTATGAGGAGTGCTCTTACTCAGTTTACGCAGAAACCAACAGAATCTATGTGCGAAGCTTGGGAGCGCTATAAGGAGATGTTGAGAAAGTGTCCACATCATGGTATGCCTGACTGGATGGTGATCACTGGATTATATAATGGTTTGGGAGCCCAATCTCGGCCCATGCTCGATGCAGCTTCTGGAGGCACCTTATGGGCCAAAAGCTATACGGAGGCTTATAATCTCATTGAAACTATGGCTGCAAATGAGTATCAAAACCCAACTCAAAGGATGATGCCTGGGAAGGTAGCAGGTATTCTGGAAGTTGATGCAGCTACAGCTATTGCAGCGCAGCTCCAATCGCTGTCTTTGAAGGTCGATCCTTTAGCCAACTATGGAGTCAATCAGATAGCTATGGTTTGTGATCTTTTTGCAGGCTCTCATGCTACGGATCAGTGTTCTCTCGTTAATGAATCTGTTCAGTTGGTGAACAATTATCAGCGACCGCAGCAGCCTGTGCCAGCTACTTATCATCCGAATAACAGAAATCATCCCAATTTCAGCTAGAGCAACAATTAGAATGCTATTCAGCAACCATATCAGCAAGGTGTAAGTAAACAGTTTAATCCACCTGCATTCATGCAACCTCAGCAATATGTTTAAAGGCAATCATATCCTCAACAAGGAGGTGCTGCTCCACCTTCTAGTGCTGATTTCGAGGAGCATAAGTTGTTGTGCAAAAGTCAGACTGTTTCTATCAAGACCTTGGAGAATCAAATAGGTCAAATAGCCAATGCCTTGCTTAATCGTCAACCTGGCACACTTCCCAGCGATACTGAAGTGACAGGCTGGAAGGAATCTAAGGAGCAAGTCAAGGCTGTTACCTTAAGGTCTGGAAAAGTTGTTGAAGCTGGAAAAGCAAAAGATGGAGAAGCTGAAATTGTAAAAGAAGAAGAAAAGCAAAAGGAGAAAGAGGGGGAACCAAGAAAGACTACTGTTGAACACACTCTGCATGAGGGTAATACAGGGGAGAAACAACTCTATCCTCCACCACCTTTTCCTAAGAGATTGCAAAAACAAAAGCTGGATAAGTAATTTGGTAAGTTTCTGGAGGTGTTCAAGAAACTTCATATCAACATACCCTTTGCTGAGGCTCTGGAGCAAATGCCTAGTTATGCAAAATTCATGAAGAGTATTCTTTCAAGGAAGGTGAAACTGGATGACCTTGATACCGTTGCTCTAACGGAAGCGTGCAGTGTTATGTTGCAACAAAAATTACCTCCAAAGCTTAAAGATCCAGGTAGCTTCACCATTCCTTATACCATTGGCTAGTTGTCTTTCGACAAGTGCCTGTGCGATTTGGGAGCAAGCATCAATCTGATGCCATTATCTATCTTCAAAAAGTTGAATTTGCCTGATCCAAAGCCCACCTACATGTCTCTATAATTGGTTGATCGTTCTATTACATACCCACGTGGGATCGTGGATGACGTGTTAGTAAAGGTGGATAAGCTCATCTTTCCTGCAGACTTTGTCATTCTGGAGTTCGAGGAAGATAAGAAGATTCCCATAATCTTGGGACGACCTTTCTTGGCTACAGGTTGTACCTTGATAGATGTGCAAAAAGGTGAACTTACTATGAGAGTGCAAGATCAGGATGTGACTTTCAATATATTCAATACGATGAAATTCCCTACAGAAGATGAGGAGTGCTTAAAGGTGGATTTGATTGATTCCGCGGTAACTTCGGAACTTGATCATGTGCTAATGTCTGATGCCTTAGAGAAAGCCTTAATGGGGGAATTTGACAGTGAAGATGAGGAAGGCAATGAGCAGCTACAATATCTAAATGCTTCTCCGTGGAAGCGAAATCTAGACATGCCATTTAAATTTCTTGGTAATACTGATCTCAAGAATGCTGAGGGAAAGCTCAAACCTTCCATTGAGGAAGCACCTATTTTGGAGCTTAAACCATTGCCTGAACACTTGAGGTATGCTTTTTTAGGTGATGCATCTACTTTACCTGTTATTATTGCATCTGACCTTTCAGGTAGTGAGGAGGATAAGCTCTTGAGGATCTTGAGAGAATTCAAATCGGCCATCAGATGGACTATAGAAGATATAGAAGGGATCAGCCCTTCGTACTGCATGCATAAAATTCTGCTAGAGGAAGGTAGTAAGCCGACTGTTGAGCAACAGCGAAGACTTAATCCTATCATGAAAGAAGTGGTGAAGAAAGAAATTCTGAAGTGGCTGGATGCAGGAATCATTTACCCTATATCTGACAGTTCTTGGGTGAGCCCCGTGCAATGTGTACCTAAGAAAGGAGGTATAACTGTGGTTGCAAACGAGAAGAATGAGCTCATCCCCACTCAAAAAGTTACAGGTTGGAGGGTATGCATGGATTACAGAAAGTTGAACAAAACCACGAGAAAGGATCACTTCCCTCTGCCGTTTATTGATCAGATGCTTGACAGGTTGGCTGGTCATGAGTATTATTGTCTTCTGGATGGCTATTCGGGTTACAATCAGATTTGCATTGCACCAGAATACCAAGAAAAGACTACTTTCACTTGTCCATTTGGCATGTTTGCTTTTCGCAGAGTTTTGTTTGGTTTATGTGGTGCACCTGCCACTTTTCAGAGATGCATGATGGCTATATTCTCTGATATGATTGGAAATAATGTCGAAGTGTTCATGGATGACTTCTCCATCTTTGGACATTCTTTTGATGACTGCTTGAATAATCTTCGTTCGGTGCTAAAAAGGTGTGTGGAAACTAATTTGGTGCTTAATTGGGAAAAATGTCACTTTATGGTACGTGAAGGCATTATTCTTGGGCATAAAGTCTCTAGCAAGGGCCTTGAGGTGGATAAAGCCAAGGTAGGGGTCATTGAAAATCTTCCACCGCCTATTTCTGTGAAAGGAATCCGTAGTTTTCTTGGTCATGCGGGTTTTTATCGGCATTTCATCAAGGACTTCTAGAAGATATCTAAGCCGTTATGCAACTTGCTCGAGAAAGATGTGCCTTTCAAATTTAGTGATGAATGCTTGGCAGCATTCGAGACTCTCAAGAAGAGTTTGATAAGTGCACCAGTTATTACGGCACCTGATTGGATAGAACCTTTTGAGATGATGTGTGATGCGAGCGATTATGCAGTGGGAGCAGTTCTTGGGCAGCGCAAGAATAATCTTTTTCATGTGGTCTAATATGCTAGTAAGACGCTTAATGGAGCTCAAATGAACTATACCACTACTGAGAAGGAGCTCTTGGCTATAGTCTTTGGTTTCAAAAAAAATCGATCTTATCTTCTTGAGACAAAGGTGACAGTATTCACTGATCACGCTGCCATTCACTATTTGGTTACAAAGAAGGATTCGAAGCCTAGACTTATTCGTTGGGTGCTCTTGCTACAGGAATTTGAGTTAGAGATCAAGGATCGAAGAGGTATTGAGAATCAAGTAGCTGACCATCTCTCTAGATTGGAGAATCTCGATTCTACTTCACATGATAAGACATTGATCAACGAATCTTTTTCGGATGAGCAGTTATTCACAGTTCAGGAGGAAGAACCATGGTTCACAGACATTGTGAACTATCTTGTCAACAATATAATGCCTCCTAATATGAATACAGCTCAAAAGAAGAAGTTTCTGCATGAGGTGAAGTGATATATGTGGGATGAACCATATTTGTTTAGACAGGGAGCTGACCAGATTATCAGGAGATGTATCCCATTCTATGAGATGGAGCGGATATTACGAGACTGTCATTCCACAGTTTATGGTGGACATTATGGTGGTAAAAAGACAGCATCTCGTATTCTGCAAGCAGGTTTTTTCTGGCCTATATTGTTTAAGGATGCACATCAGTTCGTTTTAAGGAGTGATCATTGCCAAAGAATTGGTAATCTTACTACAAAGGATGAGATGCCTTTAAATGTGATGCTTAAAGTCGATGTCTTTGATGTTTGGGGCATCAATTTCATGGGACCATTTATCTCGTCTTGCAATAATCAATACATCTTGCTGGCAGTGGATTATGTCTCGAAATGGGTAGAAGTCAAGGCTCTGCCGACGAATGATGCAAAGGTAGTGTTAAATTTTCTTCATAAGCAGATATTCACAAGGTTTGGAACACCACGAGTAATCATAAGTGATGAGGGGTCGCATTTCTGCAACCGTAAGTTCACTTCTATGATGCAGCGCTACAAAGTGAATCATCGTATTGCTACTGCCTATCATCCACAAACTAATGGTCAATCTGAAGTGTCCAATAGAGAGATCAAGCGCATTCTAGAGAAAGTTGTTTGTCAGTCAAGGAAAGATTGGTCTTTAAAGCTCGATGAAGTTGTTTGGGCATATAGAACAGCATACAAGACTCCACTTGGGATGTCCCCGTTTCAACTTGTATATGGTAACGGATGTCATTTACCTGCGAAGCTAGAGCATAAGGCTTATTGGGCATTGAAGAAGTTGAACCTTGATCTAGATGCAGCTGGGAAGAAGCGAATGCTTCAGTTAAATGAACTTGATGAATTTCGACTTCAAGCATACGAGAACAACAAAATGTACAAGGAAAAAGTAAAAAGGTGGCACGACAGGAAGCTATATCCTAATTCATTCGTGTCGGGGCAACAAGTTCTTTTGTTCAACTCTCGCCTCCGACTTTTTCCTGGAAAGTTGAAATCAAGGTGGTCTGGACCTTTTATCGTCAAAACTGTGTTTCCACATGGAGCGGTGGAGATTTTTGAGAATGATCCGGGCCAAGCATTTAAGGTTAATGGTCAGATATTGAAGCATTATTATGGGGACACGGCAAACCGAGAAGTGGTTAGTGTCGTTTTATTATTAACTTGATCCAACTCCTCTACGTCAAGATAATGACGTAAAATAAGCGCTTTTTGGGAGGCAACCCAAGACTTGAGACTTAAGGAACCTTTAGAAGTTAGTACCATATCCAAAAAACCAAAAAAATTCAGAAAATTTGGGCAGAAATTTTTTTTTCCAGAAACCCCTGGGGCGCCCGCCTGAAATTCCCAGGCGACCGCCTCGAGTCTGGGGCGCCCGCCTGGAAAGCCCGGGCGGCCGCTCGGAACCCTTCTGTCAGAATTTTTTTCGGCCTCATAAAAAACCAAAAAAAATCAGAAAACCCAAAAAAATAGAAACCCAAAGCAAATAACCCACAACCCACGTTTTCTCTCCCACAAACCCAACTCCTACTCTAATTCTAAACCTAAATTCCACCATATATATACACACAACACCTCCATATACACTCCCATATACTTTCAACTTCAAAACTCTCTCCTACACGCAAAACACAACTCTCAAACACTTTTTCTCAGTTTCAATGGCACCTAAGAGATCTCGAACTATTGATAGCAGCAGCACCGTTCCTACTGCTGATTCATCAAGGGGAACTGCTGCGAGACCCTGTTTGGTGGATAGGGCTGGTGAGGAGGAGTATACTAGGCTTCTGACTAAGCCGATTCTGAAGGAGAGGGGATTTTTACCATCGGGGAGGGATGGTGAGTTATTACCGATGATTGCGGAGAAAGGGTGGATTTCTTTTTGTGAGTCACCGGAGGCGGTTCCAATGAGTGTTGTTCACGAGTTTTATGCGAATGCCAAGGCTGACAAGAATGGGTATATGGTTGTTCGTGGGCTTACTGTTGATTATCATCCTGAGGCGATTCGCCGTGTTCTTGGGCAGCGACAAAGGAAACCCGAGGAGGAGAACTGGAATGAGAAGACCCCCGAGGATTTTGATTTGGATTTGATTTATGCTACTCTCTGTCAGCCGGGGACGGTGTGGAAGTTCAAAATGGGATCTAATGAGTATCATTCTTTTCCGGCGATTGTGATGAACAGGTATGCCCGTGCATGGAATGCCTTTATTTGTGCTAATATTTTTCCTACTTTACATGCACATGAGGTTACAGTTGAGCGAGCCAGGTTGTTATGGGGGATTTTGAATAATGAGTATTATGTGGACCTTGGTGAGTTCATCTACCAAGAGATTTTGAAGTTTTTGAGGGGGATGACACAAAGCAACATCCCTTATACATCTACTGTCACGAGGCTGTGCAGAGCAGTTGAAGTTCACTGGCCTTCTTATGAGCAGCTGCAGATGCCGGCCGCTCCTATTGACTCATCGACTTTGAATTCGATGCAGGAGTGGACGGGTGGAGAGCCCGAAGAGCATGGTTTAAGATATCGTCTTCCAGGAGGACGTCCAGCAGCTGGTGCTACTATGGCTAGGCCCAGTCAGGTTCGTGATGAGGCAGGCTCTTCTAGAGCTCAGGAAGGTGCTGGTTCAGGGATGGCTGATGCTCAGTATAGGAGGCTATCGAGGAGGATTGATGCGATGTATAAGTCGCATAGTAGATTTACTCAGGAGCTCACCCTCGCACTTGGGACTGCTTTCAGAGGCCTTGGAGCTGACATCCAGTGGCCCGTTTTTGGTGAGGACTCTGCTTATCCGCCTTCTGATACTCCACCCTCTGAGGGTGATGATGATGATTTCTCCGAGTAGGTATACCCTGTGTTCCTTTCTACAACCTTCACTGGGGATAGTGAAGATTTTAAGTTTGGGGGTGGTAGTTAAGCAGCATATTTGTGTATGTGTCATGTAGTTGCATATTCATGATAGTTTAGTTCATATAGTTGCATATTTTTGCCATATATAGTTTTTTTTTATTTTATAGCTTTATTTATCATGTCATTTAGCTCATGCATATACCATGATCCCTTTTGCGTTGCTTTACCGATTGATTTGTGATATTGATGTGAGTGTAGTGATAGCGTTAGAGTAATGTTGAATTGTGTAGGTTGACATGCATGCTAGAAACACTTGTGATTTCACTAAGTCTTAGAGTATGCTTAAGGACTAGATTGTTGTCATGGTTTGATGGTTTTTGAGGTTAAGCTATTGATTATGCTTAGAATTTATGATAGGCTCTTAATGATAAAAGGCATGAAAAGAAAAAAAAAATTGGAGTAAAAATTGGAATTCATTGCTAATTGTGGCTAGGCGTCAAATGGCTAGTAGCCAGCTCGTATTTTTATGCGAGTAGTCTAGGGTTGAGCAAGATGGAGCGAAACGCACTTGCTCAGAAATTTGAAAAAAAAGAGAAAAAAAAAGAAAGAAAAAAAAGGAAAAAAAGAGAAAAAAATTATGGTTTAATGCATAATTGATCATGAGTGGGCTCTTTGGTATTCGAGTTATTAAGTTCTTAGGGGACTTTGTGCCTAGTGGCCTAAGGCTATAATCTGGGATGCGCTAACCTAACGCTCGCTAAATGGATGCCATTGCATAAGTCTTTTGTGGACCTCACTCATTGCACGGTCAATAAGCATTTGTTGTTGTGTTGAATAAAAGCATGATTCCGTAATAAACTCCTGTGATCTTGAAGTGTTATAAGTCATTTTGTGCCTAGAATTTATTCTTCGTATAATCATGTGGTTGTCTTAAGAATAATTGAGTTATAATAATTGATCTAGTTTCAAAGCATATCTGTTAAGCATCCGCACACACCACGTTTCTAGTTGAATGTTAGTTTGCATGATTTGATTGATCTTTAGTCACCTAATTGGATTTGTTGAGATGTCATGAGTTGGTTGGTTTAGCCATTGTGAGGGGGATCGCTGCATTTCATGTAGATTACATTTATGCATATTTTTGCTTTGTTTTTGAATCTGTGACGCTTGAGGACAAGCATCGATTTAAGTTTGGGGGTGTGATAAGTGTCATTTTATACCACTTATAACGTCTTATAATGACTTGAATTGATGTCTTGAAATCAAGTATTTTGTGTATTTGATGCATTTTTCTAGTGTTTTTGTATTTCAGGGTATAACTTGCGTATGTAGGAGGAATTCATCAAAATAAGCCTAGGGAAGTGCTTGACATTGGTTATGGGAAGTTAGGAGCAGAATTCAGCAAAATCAGGAGCAGAATGCAGGTTTTTTCGAGAAGGTGTTGGGGCGCCCGCCCAGGAAGCTGGGGCGGTCGACTGGGATCTGGGGTGCCCGCCCAAGAAGCTGGGGCGGCCGCCCGGGGACGTAAAATTAAATACTGAATTTTGCAATCCTTTTCTGATGGACTTCTAAGACGGCTGGTTCTTGTGGGCTTCTATATAAGTAGTTTTCAGAGACGTTTCACAGTGTGGTGGTATTAAGCAAGGAGCAAGGAGAGAAGAAAGAAGACCGTTTTAGCACATCGCAACGAAGAAGAGGAAGCATACGTTTCTTGTGATTCTTTTGTTCGTTGTAACAGTGGATGCTAGTTTTCTTTACTTTGAACCTTATTACTCTTGTGACGTACCCTGATTTTTAATAAGTATTTTTATTAGTTTATATTGTATATTATTATCATGTTTTCATATGAACCCATGGTGACATGGGCTAATCGTGATCATGGGGTCATAGCAGATTTACTATGGAGTTCTTTAGTTAGTTGTTTAATACCTTGGTGTGTGATGATTGTATGATATCTAGCATAGGTTGTGCTTATTCATCTTATGTGTGTCGCGAACATATATGATAGTGTGTTAATCTCTTGTGAATCGACAGTGGATCTTGAGATTTAGAACTTGCCATGCTAGCATAGGTTCATGTATGTATATGCATGATTAGTGGGTAACTCTAACCGTTTTACTTGCCCTGTGTAGTCATAATGAATAACTTGCGCTTAAATCGTTATGTTGTCAAATTCTGTAGACATATAGGGTCTCAACATAATTGATGCCTATTCAACTTCTATCTTAATTGTGGATGTTTGGTAAAATGGTATTTGTACAATGAAATTTGGCTTTTATCAGTTTCGTGTTGTTCGATTAATATCATCACTGTTACATGCTAAGGGTAATAACAATAACTATTGAAGGAAGTAGTAATGAAGTTATGATCTCATGTGTGTTTGATATTGTTAATTCAAGTGTTAATTAAGTGTTTTATTCTCGTAGTCAATTGTAGTTAATAAATAGTTAATCAACCTAAAAGAGTTATTGTCTTGACATTGAGAAGTAATCATACATTGGTGAGTGAGTGTTAATTAAATAAATTTAGTCTGAGTCTCTGTAGGAACAAACTAGAAATTATTATATATTACTTGCGAACACGTATACTTGCGTGAATTATTAGCGCGTGTTTTGTTCCTAACACATATCTTCCCCGTGTTTCTTGTAGAAGAGAGTCTTGTCTATAGTACCTCTAGTAAAACTATGCTTTAGTAGGAATTCTGACAATGTATCATACCAAGCTCTAGGTGCCTGTTGTTAAGGCGAAACACACACGCTAAAATTCACGCAAGTATACGCGTTCGTAAGTAGTATAAGATATAAATCAGATTCGTTCCCACAGAGACTCTTTTTAGTTAACTTAAGATTATGCACCTATGCAACAATGGTATGGCTATCGTTCAATGCTAAGACAAATAACAATTTGGGTTTTGATTAAACTAAGAGATTATACTAAATAGCATTAACTAGAATGAAAGTGATTGTATTAATTATATGAGACTAACATGGGATTCTAACTTCATTACTACTTCATTCAAAGTCATTGTTCTTAACCTTAGCATGTGATGGTGATGACAACTAATCAGATAACACGAAACTAGTAAACGCCAACTTTCGTTGTACGAATACCCTACTACCAAGCATCCACAAAAGAGATTGAAGTTGAATAGACACCAATTATGCTTAGTCCTTATATGTCTATAAGAATTGAAAACGTAACGGTTTAATGTGTAAGTTATCTATCGTGATTACATAGGGTAAGTAAGATGGGTAAAATTACCTACAAATCATGCATAACAAATACATGAACCTATGCTAGCATGGCAAGTTCTAAACCTCTATATTCACTGTCACTTCAATAGAGATTAACACGCTATCTTATATGTTAGCTACGCACATAAGACGAATAAGCACAACCAATATTAGGATATCAATCAATCACCACACACTAAGATATTGAAACAAATTAACTATACAAATCCATAAGTAAATCTGCTAGAACCCCATGATAATGACTAGTTCATAACCGAACTCATCGTCACCATGGGTTCCAATGAAAGCATGATAATAAACAATATAAGAGTACTAGAATTCAAGAACAAATTGAAAACGAGCATCCAAGTATCAACTATATTGAAGAAAACAAAAGTATTCTTCTCCGTCGCCATCTCGCACTCTCTAGGTCTTCTTATTGCTCTCTCAAGTCTCCTTGTTGTTAAAAATGTGATTTTATTGATATATATAGGCTTCTGGTCGTTCTGGGCTTCCAGACTCTCAAAATCAGACTAGAATCAGGATTCTGTGAAAACGACTTGGCGCGGCCGTGCGCTATCCCAGCGCGGGCGCACTCTTTTTCTGACCTTCTGGCACGGCCGCCCTGCATTCCAGCACAGGCGCGCCGTGCTACTATTCTTTCAGCGCGGCCGCCCCGCTTCCCAGCGCGGGCGCGCCGTGCTTCTGGAGTTTTGCTCCTTTTCTTGTTTTGCTTGTAATTGAGTTCCGCTTATCAGAATTCGACGATTCAATAGTCCACGCAAAGCTCTCGAGATCCTTTACAATTTGGGAATGGACTTGACTTCATATTCTTGACTCTTTTCATCATATATTCAATAAAAGCTTCATTCATCCTCCAACTAATGCCTGAGATGCAAAAACACAAAAACACATAAAAAATACCAATAACTTGAGTCCAAAACACCAACTTAAGCCTGTAATGAAGCGTTCCAAGTAGATATAAAATCCACGTATCACACCCCCAAACTTGAATCGATGCTTGTCCTCAAGCATAAACAGACTCAAAACTACAAAACAAACCTAATACATGAATGCAACTATGTGAATGCAACTAAATGATAATGCAATCGATCCCCTCAGTATAACCCTAACCAAATAAATAAGCCAATGTCTCTAAGAATACAATGACTCAAAACAGAGCTCAAATAAATCCCATAAACCAACTCACAAACCAGAAAAGTGCGTGTGTGGGATGCTTAACATATATACTTTCGATACTAGATCAATAACCATAACTTACCTTTTATCAAAATAATCATAAGTTTATAACTAGAATAGACGTTAAACGCATAATGACTCACAACACCTCCTTTCTACTAGAGTTATACAAGGATTCATGCTATTATTGAACACATAACAAAGATGCTTACTTGACCGTGCAATGAATGAGGTCCCAAAACACTTATACAATAATACCCATGTAGCGAGCGTTAGGTTAGCGGATCCCAGACTATGAAAAGCCTTAGGTCACTAGGCACAAAGTCCCCTAGAACTTAATAACTCGAGTATTAAAGAACTCACTATTGATCAATTATGCATAACACATACTTTTTTTTCTCTCTTTTTCTTTTTCTTTTTTTTCTTTTTCTCTTTTTTTCCAACAATTTCTGAACGGGTGTGTTTCGCTCCATCTCATTCAACCCTAGACTACTCATAAAAGTATGAGTCGGCTACTAGCCATTTGACGCCTAACCACAACTAGCATTGAAATCCAAACTTTTCTCTAGTTTAAAAAACCAGTATTTTTTTGTTGTCATTACGAGAATACCAAAAATTCTAAATATAACCAAGTGATTAAATCTCAACAAAAAATAAGTATGCTCATGATCTAGCTCAAAAGCAATTTATAAGACTTGTGAAATTTATTTGTTTCCGGCATGAAAATTAATTCATTAGACTTAAACAACCCTCTATTCATCATCACTACACTCACATCAACATCAATCAATCAATCAGAAATAGCTCAACCTAAGGGATCATGTTATATGCATGCAATTGCAACTACATGGACTCACATAATAACACAAACAAAAATGCAAACAAATATGTCCTAAATAAAAAATCATGCAAAATATGAATGAATTACAACTAAACATACAATATGAATCTATATAAATCTATATGGACACACACACTACTAATCCTTACATTATCACCCCCAAACTTAAAATTTTCAATGTCCTCATTGAAAGAAATAATAAGGATTTCAGGCATACCTAGTTAGCGGAAGGATCACCCTCTTCGGGTGGAGGATCAGGTGGCCAATCAACCTTGACACCAGTGTCTCGGAAAACACATGTGTCAAATCTTTAGCAAAACATCGGTGGATGTCATGCATGGCCTCAATACGCCGAATCAACCTTCTATACTGCGCATCACCAAGACCAAACCTATCAACTGTCCACGGTGCACAAGAAGAACCCTCTGTAGGCAGGGGAGGAACCGGCCGGTCACCCTTGAGATTATCATAGATATAGTCCAACCCTTTGTTAGGAGGTGCACCTAAGAATGAATAACTCAAGTGATCTGGTAGTCGGTTGAGCTCAAGTGTGAGAGCTTCTTCAATAGATGGCTCGAAACGCTCCTGAGAAATTTTTAGCTCTGCTAACCCAAGAGAATTGGATGGCATATCCAACTTCCTCTTCCACGGAGGTGCATTCAAAACCTGTAGTTGCTCAGCCCCTTCTTCATCTTTACTATCAAATTCCCCTGTTAAAGAGCTCTCCAAGATATCTGACTTTGGCAATTGCTCAAGCTCCGAATTCACGACAGAATCGACCCACTCTACTTTAAAGCATTCCTCTTTAGCTGTGGGTAACTTTATTGCCTTGAACACATTAAAAGTGACCTTCTGATCATGAACCTTCATTGTAAGTTCTCCTTTTTGCACATCAATCATAGTTCGGCCTGTAGCTAAGAATGGTCTTCCCAAGATAATGGGAATCTTTTTATCCTCCTCAAAGTCTAGAATGACAAAATCAGCAGGGAGGATGAGCTTATCCACCTTAAACAAGACATCCTCCACTATACCTCGTGGATAAGCGATGGAACGATCAGCTAGTTGTAACGACATGTTCACAGGTTTCGGTTCAGGCAAACCAAGCTTCTTGAAGATATACAAGGGCATCAGATTGATGCTAGCTCCTAAATCTCACAAACACTTGTCGAATGACAAGTTTTCGATGGTGCAAGGAATAGTGAAGCTTCCAGGATCTTAAAGCTTAGGAGGTAGTTTCTGTTGCAGCACTGCACTACATTCTTCCGTTAGAGCAACGGTTTCTAAGTCATGGAGCTTCACTTTCTGAGAGAGAATACCTTTCATAAACCTCGTATAGCTAGGCATCTGTTCAAGAGCTTCAGCGAAAGGTATGTTGATATGAAGTTTCTTGAACACCTCCAGAAACTTAGCAAATTACTTATCCATCTTCTGCTTCTGCAGCCTCTTAGGAAAAGGAGGTGGAGGATAGACCGGTTTCTCCCCTGTATTACCCTCAGGAGGAGTGTGTTCCACAGTTTTCTTCCTTGATTCCACTTCTGCTTCCTTCTGCACTTCTTCTTCAGCCACAACTACTTTTTCTTAAACTTGAGATTTTTCAAGCTCTTTGTCTTGCTGAAATTGGGGGCTTGCGACCTTTCCAGATCTCAAGGTGATGGTGTTAACCTGTTCTTCAACTTCCCTCTTGCCTTGATTGGCTTCTGTAGCACTAGGAAGCATTCCTGGTGGTCTATTCAATAAAGTGTTAGCAATTTTCCCTATTTGGTTCTCCAGAGTCTTGATAGAAACAACCTGACTTTGGCATATAAGAGCCTGGTTTTTGCACATAAGCCTCAACTCCTCCAATTTAGATTTTTCATTCGAAGAATGACCTACATCATGAGTTTGTTGTTGGAGTTGGAGTTGTTGTCTTGGTGCAAATTGTTGTTGAAAACCCGGAGAATTAAATTGCTTGTTTCCAAACTGCTGGAATGGCTGTTGCACCGCATTCTGATTGTTGTTCCAACTGACGTTAGGATGATTCCAGTTGTCAGGATAAGAAGTGGCAGGAACTAGCTGCTGCGATCTCTAAAAGTTGCTCACAAATTGAGCTGAGTCACTAGATATAGTGCATTGCTCCGTCGCATGTGGACCTGCACACATCTCACAAACACTGGTTATCTGCTTAACACCATAGTTAGCCAGAGAATCGATCTTCATAGACAACGCCTTTAGTTGAGCAGTGATAGCCGTAGCTGTATCAACTTCAAGAACTCCTGCTACCTTGCCCTGTGGCAATCTCTGGGTTGGATACTGATATTCATTAGCTGCCATTAGTTCAATTAGATTATAAGCTTCTTTATAGCTCTTTGCCCATAATGCTCCACCTGATGCTGCATCAAGCATGGATCTAGATTGTTCTCCCAAACCATTATAAAAACAATTGATGATCATCCAATCAGGCATGCCATGATGAGGACACTTCCTAAGCATCTCCTTGTAGCGCTCCCAAGCTTCACATAAAGAATCTCCTGATTGCTGTGTAAATTGAGTGAGAGCATTTCTGAGTGCAGCTGTCTTCGCTATAAGGAAGAATTTAGTAAGAAACTTCTGAGCAAGATCCTCCCAAATAGTGATAGAACCAGCAGTAGAGAGTGTAACCAGCTCTTAGCCTTGTCCCTCAGAGAGAATGGAAATAGTCTCAGTTTCACAGCATCCTCAGAAACACCATTGAACCTGAAGGTGTCGCAGATCTCTATGAAATCCCTAATGTGCGTATTGGGATCTTCCGTTGAAGCACCCCCAAACTGAACTGAATTCTGTACCATCTGAATTATGTCAGGCTTGATCTCAAAGGTATTAGCTGTGATAGCTGGCCTGACAATGCTAGATTGAATGTCATTGATCTTGGGTTGAAAAAAATCCATCAAGGCTTTCGTTCGTGCTGGTGGATCTCCTATTGTAATGAGTACCTGAAACATAACAAGTAAACCGTGAAAGTAAAAGAGTCAGAGTCAGTGAACTTTAACGACCATTGATGACAAGTACATAAACTGAACAATTAACAACACCGAGTCCCAGGCAGCGGCGCCAAAAACTTGTTAGGGCGAAAACACACGCTAAAATTCACGCAAGTATACGCGTTCACAAGTAGTATAAGATATAAATCAAATTCGTTCCCACAGAGACTCGTTTTAGTTAACTTAAGATTATGCACCTATGCAACAATGGTATGGTTATCGTTCAATGCTAAGACAAATAACAATTTGGGTTTTGATTAAACTAATAGATTATACTAAATAACATTAACTAGAATGAAAGTGATTGTATTAATTATATGAGACTAACATGGGATTCTAACTTCATTACTACTTCATTCAAAGTCATTGTTCTTAACCTTAGCATGTGATGGTGATGACAACTAATCAGATAACACGAAACTAGTAAGCGCCAACTTTTGTTGTAAGAATACCCTATTACCAAGCATCCACAAAAGAGATAGAAGTTGAATAGAGACCAATTATGCTTAGTCCTTATATGTCTATAAGAATTGAAAACACAACTGTTTAATGCGCAAGTTATCTATCGTGATTACATAGGGCAAGTAAGATGGGTAAAATTACCTACAAATCATGCATAACAAATACATGAACCTATGCTAGCATGGCAAGTTCTAAACCTCTATATTCACTGTCGCTTCAATAGAGATTAACACGTTATCTAATATGTTAGCTACGCACATAAGATGAATAAGCACAACCAATACTGGGATATAAATCAATCACCACACACCAAGATATTGAAACAAATTAACTATAGAAATCCATAAGTAAATCCGCTAGAACCCCACGATAACGATTAGTTCATAACCGAACTCATCGTCACCATGGGTTCCAATGAAAGCATGATAATAAACAATATAAAATGTTAGATATATTTGAGATGTCATGTCTATTATGATTCATGTTTAGTTTTCAGATCTTAATAAACAGGACATATCAGGATTTACTGAAATCAGGACTTACTGGAAGTCAGAACTTAATATCAGAACTTAAGTTCATATCAGAACTTAAGTGTGAGAAGACTTTCATATAAGGAAGGAAGCTGATTTACAGTAGAAGATCGAGACTAAAACAAAAGAAGATATGCATAGAAAGAGTTAGAAGACTGGAAGACTTGTAGAAGATATATTATTGATATATTTTAGGAGACAGGATTATATTCCATATCAATTAGAAGTTATTTTGTAACTGTGTAGTATATAAACACAGACTTAGGTTTACACTATATGTGTTATCATTATCGAGAAGATTATACATTGTAATCTAGCAGCTCTTAGTGATATTTGTTCATCACTGAGAGAGAACAGTTCCATTGTAACAGAGTTTATTATATTAAATATATCTGTTTACTGTTACTTGTGTTCAAAATCGATTTGATTGTAATAACACTGTATTCAACCCCCTTCTACAGTGTTGTGTGACCTAACAAGTGGTATCAGAGCTTATCTGTTAACACACACATAGTAAAGATCCAAACAATCATGTCTGAAGAAGTACAAACTCCAACCAAGCCCACCAAAACTGAAGAAACTCAAAAGACTCAAACCAACAGTCGATATGAGACTATTAGGGTTCCCATACTGAGACCTTCTGAGTATCCCATATGGAAAGTGAAGATGGCTATATTTCTGGAAGCTACAAATCCAGAATACCTTGACAGAATTAATGAAGGACCACATAAGCCTACCAAGCTCTCTGTTGTAGTTGTTGATCAACCAGCAAAGACCATACCAAAGGAGAAAGGTGAGTACACAGCTGAAGACATCTCATCTATTGCCAAGGATGCAAAGGTAAGGCATTTGCTGCATAGTGCCATTGATAATGTCATGTCAAACAGGGTAATTCATTGCAAGACTGCAAAGGAGATATGGGATGCTTTAGAAACAAGGTGCCAGGGAACTGATGCAATCAAGAAGAACAGGAGGACTATACTCACTCAAGAGTATGAGCACTTTGACTCAAAAGCTGATGAGTCTTTAACTGACTTATATGACAGGTTTGTCAAACTCTTGAATGATCTGTCACTGGTGGACAAGGAATATGATCTTGAAGATTCAAACTAAAATTCCTTTTAGCTCTTCCTGAAAATTGGGATTTGAAGTCTACTACAATAAGAGACAACTATGACCTTACTGAAATTACTCTTGATGAAATTTATGGTATGCTCAAGACTTATGAACTTGAGATGGATCAAAGGAGCAAGAGGCATGGAAGAAAGTCAAGGACAGTTGCTCTTAAGGCTGAGGAGGAATCCCCTAAAATGGCTGCCTAAAAAAGGGGCAAAGGAAAGGCTCTCATCATAAAGTCTGATTCAGAGTCATCATATTCTGATGATGATGATTCAGAAACTGAAAGTTTACCTGAAATAGATGCTGATGAAGAGATGATGAAATTGTGTGCTCTTATGGTGAAGGGTATCACAAAGATAGCCTACAGGAAATTCAGAAAGGGAAAGAAGTTTTCCAGGAAAGATGTAAGTTCTGATAAGAAAGGGTTCAGAAAGTCTGAAGGCAAAGGTGCAAAGTCTGACAGAGGAGACAACTCAAATGTCAAATGCTACAATTGTGGTGAAAGAGGCCACATATCTCCTGACTGCAAGAAAGGAAAAAGTGACAAAGGCAAGGCACTTGTCACAAAGAAGAAAAGCTGGACAGACACTTCAGATTCTGAAAGTGAATAGCAAATGCTGACAGCAGTCCTGAAACTGCTGAATTGAAGGTACCTCAAACAACTTATGCTTTTCATACTGATGATATTACTGAGTTGAGATTATATCTTAAAACCATGTTTATTAGTTATATAGATCATACTTTAACATGTCAAAGATTAACATCTGAAAATTCTGCTTATAAAAAGAGAAATGATTATTTAGAAAAGGAGTTAGTTTTCCTTCATCAAACTAAGAAAGAAAAAGATGATGCTTTATATGTTAGAGATGAAGTGTTAAAATTGAATAAATCTATAAAAGCTGACTTAGAAAAGGAAAGAGAGATTATCAGAACTTGGACCAACTCTGGCAGAATAACTCAGAATTTGTTAAGTAGTGGAAACTGGAAAGAGGGCTTAGGTTATGGATATGATAAAAGTGAAAAAGGAACTGAACAAATTGAGCCAATTGTTGTTAAACAGACTACTAAGCCAAAGGTAAATCATGTTAAGTTTGTAGAAAAAACTGTAAAATCTGATTCTGAAAAGATGAAAGAGTTTGTGACTGAAGTCAAAGATAAGTCAACTTCTGACAAATTAAAACAGGATAAACTAGCTGAAGTCAACATAGGCTTAATGACGAAGAAGCAGCTTAAGCATAAGCTGAAAGAGCTTAGGAATGTCAACAAGGTAAAGGAAGCTAGGAAAAATAGGAATGGAAAGGAAGGTGTGAATAAAAACAATAACTATATGTTTGTTCCTAATGCTCCTAGAAAGAAATGTTATAACTGTGGAAACTCTAACCATCTTGCTTCTTTTTGCAGGAAGAATAAAGATATAAACTCTTTACCTCCTAGATCCGGAGTTAAGAGTTAGTCTGTTAGGTTTAAGCCACAAAATCCTTGTTTTCATTGTGGTAGTTTATGGGATTCCATTTATAATTGTAAGGAATATCATAGTATGTACTATGATTATTATCAAATAAAACCTTCTTTGAATAAAGTTAGTATTATTCCTTTTAGTGTAAAGTCTGATGCAAAGTCTGATATAAATTCTGATAAACATCATGTTAGCATAAACTCTGAAACTAAATCCGTTGCAAATGCTAACAAGCTTAAAAAGGCCAAAGGATCCAAGCAAGTCTAGGTCCTTAAAACTAACCATTAGTGGTCTTTGTGATTGCAGGGCAACAGGAAAAACATCCTAGTTCTGGACAGTGGATGTTCAGGACATATGACTGGAAATAAAGCCCTGCAATCAGACTTTGTGGAGAAAGCTGGCCCAGGAGTTTCTTATGGAGATGGCAATATGGGAAAAACTCTGGGATATGGCAATATAAATCTTGGGAATGTCATCATTCAAACAGTAACTTTTGTCTCAGGACTTAAACACAATCTGCTAAGTATGAGTCAAATCTGTGACATAGGTTATTATGTGGATTTCTTTGAAGAACACTGTGAAGTTGTAAGCAATTCTACAGGCAAAATGGTTCTGAAAGGTTACAGGCATGGTAACATTTATGAAGCCAGACTTTCAACAAGTACTGATGGTTTTGCAATCTGTCTGTTGAATAGAGCATCAATTGAAGAAAGCTGGAATTGGCACAAAAGACTTTCTCATTTAAATTTCAACAACATAAATGAGCTTGTAAGGAAAGATCTTGTGAGAGGACTGCCAAAATCAGTATTTGGTCCTGATGGCCTTTGTGATTCATTTCAAAAGGCAAAATAAAGAAAATCTTCTTTCAAGAGAAAAACTGAATCCTCAATTCTTGAGCCTTATCACCTACTGCATGTTGATCTATTTGGTCCAGTCAATGTCATGTCTATTGTAAAGAAGAAATATGCTATGGTTATCGTGGATGAGTTCACCAGGTACACTTGGGTGTATTTCTTGCACAAGAAGAATGAAACTGCATCTACTCTAACTGATCATGTCAAACAACTGGATAAATTAGTCAAAGATTCTGTCAAGATTATAAGAAGTGATAATGGTACTGAGTTCAAGAATTCAATCATGGAAGAGTTCTGCAAAGAGCATGGAATCAAACAGGAATTTTCTGCACCTGGAACTCCACAGCAAAATGGAGTTGTAGAAAGAAAGAACAGGACTCTCATTGAAGTTGCACGAACTATACTTGATGAAGCAAAGTTACCAACCTACTTTTGGGCTGAAGCTGTACAGACTGCTTATTTTACATAGAATGCTACACTCATCAACAAGCATGGAAAAACACCATATGAGATGGTGAAGAAAATGAAGCCAAATCTGAAATACTTTCATGTATTTGGATGTAAGTGTTTTGTTCTTAAGACTCATCCTGAACAGCTATCAAAATTTGATCTAAAAGTTGATTAAGGAATTTTTGTTGGATATCCACTTTCCATAAAAGCCTTCAGAGTCTACAATTTAAGAATAAGGGTTATCATGGAATCTATCAATGTATCTTTTGATGATAAGAAGATTACTGGACTTGAAGATTTCAATGATCATGATCAGTTGAGATTTGAAAATGAAGATTTAAATTCTGATTCTGTAAATTTTGATGACTTAAACTCTGATCCTGTAAGTTCTGACGGGTTAAATTCTGATGTCATTGAGACTGTGGTAACTACAAGGGAAAATTCACCTGTCCAGGGGGAGCAAGCTGAAGATCCTACCACAACTCAAGACTCTCAAGAAGCATCAGAACCTGTCACTGGCTCTTCAAGTTCTTATTCATCAAGTTCTAATGAGCCAAATTCTGATAATTCTAGAAACTCTGATTCTTCAAATCCTGAAGGAGGATGATCTAACTCAAATTCTGAAGTCTCAGTGCATAACTACATGGGAAGCATCAGAAAATATTGATGGAGACAGCATGGATCATGGGGGAGGATCCAGTTCTAGAAATCAACTCCATCTGCAAGGAAGTGGACCAAATCACATACACATGACTTAATAATTGGAGATCTTGAAGCCGGTGTCAGAACTAGAACTGCAACATCAAATGAATGTCTCTATCATTCTTTTCTATCTCAGACTGAACCAAAGAAAGTGGAAGAAGCTCTTCAAGATGCTGATTGGGTGCAAGAAATGCAGGAAGAGTTAAATGAATTTGAAAGAAATAAAGTCTGGACCCTAGTGCCAAGACCAAAGAACATATCAGTTGTTGGCACAAAGTGGGTGTTCAGAAATAAAACTAACAGTGATGGCATAATTACAAGTAACAAAGCAAGGTTGGTTGCTAAAGGTTTCTCTCAACAGGAGGGTATTGATTATGATGAAACATTTACACCAGTTGCTAGATTGGAAGCCATAATAATCTTTTTGGCTTATGCTGCTCACAAAAAGTTTAAAGTCTTTCAAATGGATGTAAAAAGTGCTTTTCTCAATGGAGAATTGGAAGAAGAGGTTTATGTGGAACAACCTCCAGGCTTTGTAGATTCAAAATTTCCAAATCATGTCTACAGGCTTGATAAAGCACTTTATAGCCTTAAGCAAGCTCCAAGAGCATGGTATGAGACTTTAGCTCAATTCCTTCTGGAAAGTGGATTTCACAGAGGTACAATTGATAAAACACTGTTCTACCTCAACCATGGAAATGACTTACTTTTCGTACAGATATATGTTGATGATATCATATTTGGTTCTACTAATGCCAAACTCTGTGAAAGGTTTGCAAAGCTAATGCAGTCAAGATATCAAATGAGTATGATGGGAGAATTTAGTTATTTTCCGGGACTTCAAGTCAAGCAAAATGAAGAAGGTACTTTTATATGTCAATACAAGTACACCAGAAATTTACTGAAGAAATTTAGAATGCAAGATTGTTCAACTGCATCCACTCCCATGGTCACTGCAACCAAGTTAGATAAAGATACTGCTTCATCAGTAGATATTACTAACTACAAAGGTATGATTGGCTCTTTACTCTATTTAACTGCAAGTAGACCTGATATCATGTATGCTACCTGTCTTTGTGCAAGATTTCAGGCTGATCCAAGAGAACTTCATCTAATAGCTGTGAAAAAAAAATTCAAGTACCTCAAGGGTACAGCTGATCTAGGATTGTGGTATCCTAGGGAATCATATTTTAAGCTAATAGGTTACTCAGATGCAGATTTTGCAGGATGCAAAATAGATAGGAAAAGCACTAGTGGAAGCTGTCAATTTCTTGGAGGCAGATTGGTTTCTTGGTTTAGCAAGAAACAGAAATCAATTTCCACATCAACTGCAGAAGCAGAATATATTGCTGTAGGAAGCTGTTGTGCACAGATTCTTTGGATGAAGAATCAGCTACTGGACTATGGGTTAGAATTTTCTAAAATACCTATTTACTGTGATAATCAAAGTGCTATTGCTATGACAGGTAATCCAGTTCAACACTCAATGACAAAGCACATCAGCATTAGGTACCATTTCATAAGGGAATATGTGATGGAAGGTACAGTGGAAATGCATTTTGTTCCAACAGATCAACAACTAGCAGATATCTTCACAAAACCACTATGTGAAGCTACTTTTACAAGACTAGTAAATGAACTTGTAATGGTTTCAGGTTCTTTCTCTAAATCTGCTTGGTTTTTGTTCTCATGCATCAGACTTTATGATCAGTGTTTACAGATTGTCTTATCTTCATGTAATCTGTGCTTAAATTGTAATACATTAAATGTTGATTGTTATCTGATGTGGATCTATATACTCTGATAGTGATTTGAATATTCTGTGACTATTCAATCCAATGAGGATACATGTGCTAGATGTTGACCTAGTAGTCTTTAACATACTAGATATCCCATGTTTGAATTAGTTATTTATGTGGAAACTCATTAATACAAGCAAATTCTTGAGCTTAGTCAAATTTACTTTGTGTATCTTATTACTAAGTCACAATCTAGATTCTTGCTTCTTATCTGTCAAATTCTGATGTCAGTAAATCTTAAGGATGAACTAAATGCTGATAAGCCTCACTTATCTGAAGAAAAGAAAAGAAAAGAAAATTAAAGTCAAGTACTCCTTTGAGATCTAGAGTAAATATGTGGAAGGGAAGACCCAAGTGCATTGCTGGTATTAAGTTATATGCATTAGAAAAGCAAATAAATTTTCTTGGTGACTTTTCACATTCTCTGATTACTGGAGAAATACTCTGATAATAGCATAAATTCTGGTAGCAGTTGTGACTCATTTACACTGAGAAGCCACTGTGAAAAAAATTCTAAAAGATGCATAAAATGAGAACAAAAAGTTGAGGTGGACTCATGCACAAATTTATCCTATAGTAGACTTCAAAATTAATGACAGCTTTTAAGCATTTTTCTTAGTTATGCCTTATTTCTAAGATGTACTGAAGTTTATCAGACTTTAATCTTTATCTGATATTTTGCTAAATGCACACACTCTCACTCCATATGAATGATGAAAATTATTGTGGTGATTAAGTTGTTTTTTACAAATAGTTAAGTGTCATTTGCATAACTTCTGAGGACAAGTTCTGATGGAAGTTCTGATGATTAAACTCTGAAGAAATAAGTCAGTATTTGTATGAAGAATCACAGATACAAACGTTCATTTTTTAAGTACATAAGCCATGTTCTGGTGACCGTTAAAATATGATAATAGTCAAGTTCTGATATTAAATCCTGATGGAATCTCTGATGCTTACGTGGCATTATTCTTTACTTGACTTATTTGTGGTAAATACTGAAACGGTCATATTTAATCAGAATATAATTAGGTGAGATAAAAACAGTCATAATCATTTGGGTTAGTAGTAAACGTGTTTGTCTTGAAAAACTGCATGTGCAAAGTAATTGTTACTTATTTCTCGTGCCCATTATCTCTTGCTTTAACTTTTTACTGACTGTTATAATTACACATCGGTCTAGGGAGACGAGGCATCATTAACTCTACACTTAATCATTAATCAGTCCTCTAGTCCCTTGATATTCCATGGGTTATTTAACCGACATTTCATCTCAGACAAATCATCTTCTATTCTCACACAAAATCATTCTCTCTCTTTTGATTCTCACCATTTTCTTCCTTCATAAAAATGGTTCTTGTAAACATGTTTATGAACTATGAAAACTTCAACGTTGAGTTCAGTTGTGGTGACTGGGAACAGGAATGGCATGTCACTGCCATTCCTGATGAAATATGGAACTTGGTTCCACAAAAGGTTCAGACAAATCTATTGTTCTTTCAGATGGACTATCAACTCCATCTTGATCACTTGGAAGAAGAACGGGGAGAGGCTCTTCTTCAGCAAGAACGGATCATCCATCTTGTAGATTATATTGAATATATCTGTTTACTGTTACTTGTGTTCAAAATCGATTAGATTATAATAACACTGTATTCAACCCCCTTCTACAGTGTTGTGTGACCTAATATAAGAGTACTAGGGTTCAAGAACAAATCAAAAATGAGCATCCAAGTATCAACTATATTGAAGAAAATAAAAGTCTTCTTCTCTGTCGCCGTCTCGCACTCTCTAGGTCTTCTTATTGCTCTTTCAGGTCTCCTTGTTGTTAAAAATGTGATTTTATTGATATATATAGGCTTCTGGTCGTTCTGGGCTTCCAGACTCTCAAAATCAGACTGGAATCAGGATTCTGTGAAAATGACCTGGCACGGCCGTGTGCTATCCCAGCGCGGCCGCGCTCTTTTTCTGACCTTCTGGCGTGGCCGCCCCACATTCCAGTGCAGGAGCGCCGTGCTACTGTTCTTTCAGCGCGGGCCGTGCTTCTGGATTTTTGCTCCTTTTCTTGTTTTGCTTGTAAGCTGAGTTCCGCTTATCAGAATTCAACCATCCAATAGTCCACGCAAAGCTCTCGAGATCCTCTATAATTTGGAAATGGACTTGACTTCATATTCTTGACTCTTTTCATCATATATTCAATAAAAGCTTCATTCATCCTCTAACTAATGCCTGTGATGTAAAAACACAAAAACACATCAAAAATACCAATAACTTGAGTCCAAAACACCAACTTAAGCCTGTAATACAGCGTTCCAAGTAGATATAAAATCCACTTATCACCTGTTTTAGTCCATATAGAGCCTTGAGTAATTTGTACACACAATTTGGAAATTCTGGATCTTCAAAGCCAGGTGGCTGTTGCACATAAACTTCTTCTTCTAACTCACCATTTAGGAAGGAACTCTTGACATCCATTTGATATACTTTAAAATTTGAATGTGCAATAAATGCTAGAAAAATCCTTTTTGCTTCAAGTCTTGCAACCGGAGCAAAAGTTTCATCATAATAAATTCCTTCTTCTTGTGAGTAGACTTTTGCAACCAACCTTGCTTTGTTTCTGGTAACTATACCATTTTTATCCATCTTGTTCGTGAACACCCATTTTGTCCCAATAATGCTTCTATTCTTTGGTGCAGGAACTAACTCCCAAACTTTGTTCCTTTCAATCTGATTAAGCTCCTCTTGCATAGCAGATATCCAATCAAGATCCATTAGAGCTTCTTCAGTTTTCTTGGGTTCTATTTGAGACAGAAAGCATGCATGTAGGCACTCATTTGTAGTTGCACTTCTAGTCCTCACACCAGCAGTAGGATCACTAATAATTGCTTCTCTAGTGTGACTTCTATCCCACTACCTTGTATGAGTTTGTTGACTTGTGTCTTCATCATTCTCTTCATTATTTATGACTGCTAGATCCTTCTTCTCTTTCTCCCCCTGAGTTTGTTCTCTCAAATTCAGGTGTTTGAGATGAGCTTCCATTCCCATGATTTTTCTGTTTAGTAATCTCTTCATTCAACATCTGTTGTGCATTGACTTCATCTTCACCATCAAAATCACTATCAATGTAGAGGTTTTCAAATGCAAGGACTTCAGCTTCATTTTCATCAAGGCATTCCAAGCCTGGACACTTGTCATCATCAAAAGTCACATATGTGCTCTCCATAATCTTCTTTTGATCTATCACATAGACCTTGTAGGTAGTTCTCTCCAATGAATATCCCAGAAAAATTGCTTCAAAGACTTTTGAGTTAAATTTTCCCACATATTCAGAGTTGTCTTTCAAAATGTAGCACTTGTTTCTAAACACATGTAGATGCTTTACAGTAGACTTTCTTTTAGACATGATTGAGTATGGTGATTCGCCATGTGCCTTGTTAATGAGATATTTGTTTTGAGTATAAAATGCAGTGTTAACAGCCTCTTCCCATAAACTTGTTGGCAACTTGGCATCTTGCAGCATTGTTCTAGCAGCTTCAACTCATGTTCTGTTTTTTCTTTCAACTACTCCATTTTATTGAGGTATTCTAGCAGCTGAGAATTCTTGAATAATGCCCTTGCTTTTGCAGAATTCACTCAATGTTGCATTTCTGAATTCTGTCCCATTATCTCTTCTCAATCTTTTTACACAATTGGGATCTTCAGCCTGTTTTTCTATCTTCTTGATGTGCTCAATTATGATGTGTGGAGTTTTATCTTTAGAGTGCATAAACTCTACCCAAGTGTATCTTGAGAAATCATCCACCATCACAAGTGCATATTTGTTCCTTGAAATTGATAAGACATTTACTGGCCCAAACAAGTCCATGTGAATGAGTTGCAATGGTGCACTTATAAAATTCATAGTTTTTAACTTGTGACTTGATCTTTTCATTTTTCCTTTCTGACAAGCTTCACAAACTTCAACTTGAGCAAACTCCAATTTAGGCATGTCTCTCACTAACTCCTTTTTGACCAAGGTGTTAATTGCTTTGAAATTCAAGTGAGACAATTTCTTATGTCATAGCTTACTTTGTTCTTCTGATGCCTTAGTAAGTCTGGGTCTTCAACAAACAAGCTTCCTTTCCTTGCTTCTTTCAGAGTAACTTCACCAGTTTTCTTGCTGATAAAAGTGCATTCTTTTTTGTTGAATACGACTTCAAAACCTTTGTCTGCAAATTGTCTAACATAGAGAAGATTCACTTCAAGACCAGCTACCAGTGCTACATTATCAATGACAATATTTTCAGAAATAATCTTGCCATATCCCATTGTGAATCCTTTGTTGTTGTCTCCAAAGGTCACCAAAGGGCCAACCTTCTCCTCAAACTGTGATAGCAGGGCCTTATCACCTGTCATATGTCTGGAACACCCACTGTCAATGATCCATATAACTTTCTTCACTTTGCCCTGCACATAATGAGTTTAAAGTGTGTTTAGCAACCCAAGCAGTGTTTGGTACTTTCTTCTTATTAATTGATTTAGCAGAAGTAGAATGAGTTGTTTCAGATAAAATAGAATTCAATGACTGTTGTGCATTTTCCCTATCTGATGTAGACCCAATTTTTGTTTCTTTAAGGTCTACTCTCAGTTTGTGACAACTCTTCATCACTTTCAAGTTGCAAGGGATACAGTCAAACTTGTCACAGAATGAGTAGGGATCATTTGCATCTGCTTTATTATACTTGCATGCTCCTTCAGCTGGCTTGCTAACAACCTTTTTACAAAGGTGAGTTAGATGATTTACAGAGCCATATTTTTTACACTTCTTTCTTGGAGCATCTACAACATAAGCAAAATTATTGCTTTTATTTATCCCAATTTTCCCATTTCTATTTTTCTTCTTCTTTCTTGCATCTTCTGTCTTGGTTTCTTTGACATGTGTCTTGGAGCTTTGTTTATCCATGAGCTTTTCTTCAGCTTTGGAAGATGGAGTTGCTTCTGCATCTTTCTTCTCTTTATCTTCATCAATAATTTCTTGCTTGATAATCAACTCTTCCTCACTGTAATTTACTTCACATGCCTTGAACATAGGTGAATAAACCTTTTTCAGGATGGTTGGGACATTTTCAGCTTCTGTTGCTTTCCATTTGTCACCTATATTCTTCTTCTTGCTGTTCAAAGCATTATAATCAAGACCAATGACAATGTTTGCACATGGCTTGTTTTTCTCATGGTACTGTCCAATTAACTCAGATGCATTCGTGAAGGATTTCAATTTAACTTCATTCTTTTCCAGCTTCTCCCTTAGCATTGCTTCAATTTCACTTGCACACTTGAGCTTGTTCTTCAGATATGTATTTTCTTGTCTTACAGTTTCAAGCTCTACCAACAACAATTCAGTTTCTTGTTTCTCACTTTCAAGCTTCTCATTTATCTTTGTCAATCTGTTAACTTCTTCATTAGCAGCAACCATACTTGTATGAATGTGAAACATTTCTGTGCTCATCTTTTCTACATTTCCTTATATTGACTCACATTTAAATCAATGGTAGTGAGAGTTGGTACATGTGCTTTTGATGAGGATGATTCTCCTTGCTCCAAGGCCATTAAAGCATAGTTTCCAACTTCCTCATCTTCATCATTATCAGAATCATCCCAACTTTTCCCTCTGCAATATAAGCTTTGCTTTGCTGTTTATTCTGAAAAGCTTCATATTTTGCTTCCAGTTCAAGATAAACTTTTTCTTTCTTTGCTTACTTGGGTTTCCTGTATTTTATAGAAAAATGGCCTAGTTCATCACAGTTGAATCACCTTATCTTAGATCTGTCAACATATCCAGTTTTGTAACCATTCTTGCTATCAGAAGTGTACTTCCCTTTTCCTTTTCAGCTGCTGTCTTTGTTGAAAGACTGTCCTTTACCCTTAAAGTGTCTTGGCTTCTTTACTCTAATGTTAGAGAATTTTCTAGCCAAATAGGCCATTGACTGATCTAGCTCATCCAGTTCATCAAGAGTGTAGAACTTATCTTCTTCCAATTCCAGAATGACTTGTTCCTGTGAATCATTTGTTCTTTGCTCACTTGGTGAGACAACTGGAGTTTGAGATCTTGGCTCATCATTAGATGTTTGGCTTTCATTTACAATTAAAGAACTTGAGCCATCTACAACATGTCCTTGACCAGATCTCAATGATTTTCTTTAAATCATTTCTAGTTCATATGTTTTAAGAATTCCATATAGAACTTCCAGTGTTATTTTGCTCAAGTCTCTCCCTTCCCTGATTGCTGAGATTTTCTGTTCCAAATAATCAGGGAGAGTAAGCAAGAACTTTAAGTTCACTTCTTCAGCTTCATAGTATTTGTCATGGAGCTGCAAGTCATTTATCAGCTTATTGAATCTTTCAAACACATTAGTTATACTTTCTTTTGGCTTGGCCATAAAACCCTCATATTGTGAAATCAGTATCCTTCTTTGATTGGATCTAACTTCTTCAGTTCCTTCATAAAGTATTTCAATCTTTTCCCAAATTTGTTTGGCAGTGTCATAGTTAACAATGTTGTTGTACATCACATTGTCAAGTGACTCTATCAATATTAGCTGCAAGCCACTATCCAGGGAAACTTTCTCCTTTTCAGGCTCAGTATACTCAGAAGGGTCTTTTGGAGCATAATGATCTGGAATGACCATATCACCATCTGTTGATTCTTCAACTCTAACCATAGGAGTCAAGGGACCATTTTTTAGAATCTGAATATAGAGTGGATTGGCCATCCTGATAAACAACAACATTTTCTTTTTCCAAAGAGTGTAGTTAGCTTTGTCAAAGGTAGGAATTTTGATGCTACTGATATTCTGTGTATTCATCCTTCCAAGATCTTGAAACTGATACCACTTGTTAGGAAATGAATAACACACAGGGGGGTGAATGTGTTTTACTGTTTTTATGCTTTTCTTGAGCTTTTTATGATTGAACAAAGTAAATTAAATCTTGTAGTGAAAATGTGTTACTGCAGAAATTAAACATGAAATAATAAAGATCACAGATCTTTTCAAAACTCACTTAATTTTATATTAAAATTAAGAATATTTTGCTACAAAATTTCTAGGCACTTTGTTGATAAGGAGCTTAGCTTCTCCTTGAGAGTGTTACAAGATTTTCTATCTAAATTGTTACAATTAACTAAAGGACCAGTTTTAACTTTATAATTTAGTTAACTGCTGGTTTACAAAGTGTACAATAAGACATGCTATTAATTTTAGTAAACTGTCACTTATCATTTCCATTTTAGGAAAAGTGTATCTTCCATTTCTGGCTTAGCATATCTTAGCATCCTGTGTTTACTTTGATCTTCCTTTGTCAGTTAATCTTCATTATTGCTCTTGCACATCCTTCAAGCTGCTTTTTATAGACTTGTCAATCCAGCTGTTTGGATTGTTTGTTGATTGTAGATCTTGGATATTGAACTGGTCTCCAATTTTGTACTTTGAGATTTTACCTCGAGATCTCCATTTTGGTCTATAGAGAACTTGACATCTCGATAAGTATATTGGCCTATCAAGATCTCTAATACTCCATATTTAATTTGACTTGTAGAGGCATCTGAGTTCTCTATAAGAGAATTTGGCTTCTCGAGATCTCTATTCTTCATATTTTCACTTTGACTTATTGATATCTCTGAGTTCTCTAGTGGCTTATTGACTTGTCGATAACTCAGAGTTCTCAAGTCAAATTTAACTTGTCGATAACTCAGAGTTCTCTAGTGAATTTTGGCTTATCGATATCTCTGAGTTCTCTAATGGAATTTGACTTATCGATAACTCAGAGTTCTCTAATGAATGTTGACTTGTCGATACCTCTGAGTTCTCTAGTGAAGAAATGACTTGTTGATATCTCCAATCTTCATGTCTTCAATTTGACTTGTCGATATCTCTCTGTGAGTTCTCTATAAGCTTTTCTGACTTCTCGATAAGTCACTTGGAGTTCTCGAGTGACTTCTCTATACCATTAAATCTGTGACTTGTAAAGATCTTGACTTAGAATATTTTTATCCAAACAGATTTATTCAACTCCAAGCTTCTTCATAATTCTTTTGAGGCATGATCTTCTTGATCTTCTTCCAGATAGAATCCTTAGGCTTGATACTGTTTAAACAAAAATACTCCAGTCTGCTCTTTTTTCATTTTTACAGACTTTAGAAGTTACAAGTACAAATGCAAACTAAGATTACAATACAACTTACTTAGGGTTGTCAATTTGACTTAGTCTTATTAAAGTACAGGCATGTCTTGCACACCAATACATACGTGCATAAACACATACATACACACACATAAATACACACACATACACATTTACATACATAGATTCATATTTATATATTCTTATTTATCATCAATTTACCATCGTCCTTCAACATAATGAAATAGCCAGATATTATATTAGATTATATGAAATAAAAAATAAAACAAAATATTTACACATATGTACGATTTATACTTCACTATTAATATTATTTGATATTTATCATATATTCCCACCGTCTCATAGGTTGTTAACATTGTTAGGGGTTTGTTGAGCAAATTAATTCATATGACAATTATACCCCTACATTAATATCTATATAATATTTAATTCATCTCGTCATTCATTTATTAAAAATTATTAATTGTTGTATAATTAATATGTGCATATATACATACATACATATAATAAACATATACATATATATAAATTAGTACAGGGACACACACACTTACGTACTCGTACATTCTTATTTGTCATCAATCTAACATCGTCCTCCAACATAATGAAATGGAGAAATATTATATTAAATTCAATTAAATAAAAATAAAATAATCTATTTGTACATATATTTACGATTTATACTTCACTATTTATCGGTCTATGACATATATCATAAACTTCCATCGTCCCATAGGTTGTTAACATCGTTGTTAGATGTTATGCAATAAAAACTAGGGTTATGTTTACAATTAATGTTAGGGTTGGTGAGTTTCGAGCTTTAATGGTTGCTCTCGCGGTGGGAACGGGTTGTCCACGCAAGATGCCTACGTATATCTGCGTTGTAGAGAATCTAGCAAAAAACTTAGTTATAGATTGAGGGGTAGAGCCCTTTATATAGATGTTGAGTCTATGGTTAGACTATTGTAGGGAGAATTAGTGGACAAGTCTCCTACTTAGGCCCCGTTTGGTATAGCTGTTGCAGACATGTACAACAGTTTTTTGCTGAAAAGATGTAAGAAAAATGTTTGGTAAATTCTAAAAGTTGTTGTATGGAAAATCGCTTTTGGTCTAAAAGCTGCTGTTAGCAAAAACATGCCCCCCAATGCTTTTGGAAAAAGCTGTTTTCAGCTTTTGCAAGAAATAGCTATCAGTTTCACCATCAAACCTTCTCAAAAACACTATTTTATATATTATATCTCAAAATATGCATAAATTAAAAAAACATTATTAAACAGTCATCTAATTTTCCTAATAGCACTTTTTCCACCAACACTTTTTCACACAGCACAGCTGTTTTCAACAGCACTCCCAAATAGAGCCTTAGATGGTAAGTAGGACTCTCTTATACGGTGGATTCTGGATCCTTCCTAGGAGAGTTTATTTTCATGTTGTATCCGATGTATGTGTCCTCGTGGACTTCATTCTTAGGCCTGCTCGGCGGGCTTATCACGCAACTGATTTTGGGCCATGGGCTACACGACCCACTTTGGGTCGTGGCCGTCATAGTCCACTTGGATTATTAAAATTCATATTAGGCCGTGACCGTGACGACCTACTTTGGGCCGTGGCGTCACGGCCTTGACCAGTCAACTTTAGGACATAATTAATTCAGTATTAATTGTGTCTTTACGGATTACTTTTTATCCATATCATTAGACACAAAGATTAAAAAAAATAAATTATGTTAAAGAAAAATTAAGAAATCGGGTGTAAATTTTGGATCCATTGTAAAGATTAGATATTATTTAGAAAATGTTAACAAACTGTTGGAACATCCCAAAATAGAAAGTTATTGGGACGGAGAGTATCATATGTCATTTACTGAATAAACTTACAAT
This sequence comes from Apium graveolens, assembly GCF_009905375.1. Lineage (NCBI taxonomy): Eukaryota > Viridiplantae > Streptophyta > Magnoliopsida > Apiales > Apiaceae > Apium > Apium graveolens. The sequence continues at coordinate 169,822,771 of NC_133647.1, read as the reverse complement.
AATGACGTCAATTGCCTATATAGCATGAGTCATCAATCACATTTATAGCACAAAACACATTAAATAATTAAAAATAAATTAATAATTAATTTATATTTAGAGTGAATGATATACATCAGGCACACATGATCACTTGTATTTATTTTACTTTCTACGCATTAACGTATTACAAATACCATTTAATTATGAAGTGGCAACAAATATATACTTAACATAATTTATTACTTCATGTGAATCCACAATTGCAAACATACCTCGATCACTCGTGCTCATATTCATAAACAAATAAATATTCATCCATTAGATAACAACATAAATATATCGCCAACAATTACAGCGAAAACAGTTTAAATTAGCACAATCTAGAGTATGCTCATGCATCGCACGAGCTATAGAGCTAATATATATAAACATACATCCACACATATTTTTATACGTATGTTATTTAAGTTATATGTATCATTTAAAAAGTAATAAAATATAATTAAAAATTAGAGATTTTGAAATAATTATAAATATAACATTATATTATTATATCAGTTTTTTTAAATAACAAGACATAATTTTATTTCAAATTAATTGTACTTTAAGTGACTAACGAAAATAATTCATCACTACATAATTTAAAATACACGTACAAAATTATTTTGAGTAATATTTTTTTAAATTATTAAATATGTAATATGATTATTCATAACAATTACGAAATATCAAATACTTTTTACAAAATACGCAATATATTTGTCACATTTTTTTACGAGAAATTCCTACCAATACAATATTACAAGGAACATACCATGTAGTATCAAATACTTAATGACAATTTGAAAATAATATAATTGCATTTACACTGTGCACGTATCTTAAATGAAATTCCTATCTACAGAACACAAGAGTGATGGCGCTAAAGCCCCACCATAAAAAAGGATGGCCCAAAATGTCCAGATTCAAATTAGGTGGCCCATAATACCGATCTAATACGCATGTACCACATGCGTGTCTAGAGATATGCATCCTATGAATGCGTATCACGAGATATGCACGTGAAACATGCGTACCTTTGCTTTTATTTCAGTCAAAAAAATGGAAAAAATTATTAAAAAAATATAAGTTTAGATACGCATTTCTGTAATGTGTGGATACGCATGCATAGAATGCGTATCTTTTATAAAAAAAATTAAAAACTAAGTGAAGACATGCATTCTTGAAATGCGTATCATGGGATGCGCATTTGTCAAATACGTGATTTTGTAAATTTGGATACTCCTTTTCAAAATACGTATCCTGTCGGTATCCCGTCGGTATTTTGGGTAATGCACTTAGAATCTGGATATTTTGGGCCGTTGATGCAGAAATGTGGGTATTTTGCGCTTTTTTCTCCGCAATGAACTAATACAACACAAAAATAATTATTTAGTATTAAATTTTTTCCGATAAGTCGACAATAATATAGTCACACCGAGAATTTTCTATGAATATAACACAAAAATAAGTTTGTAATATCTCAACATCTATAACTAACTTAAATTCCAAATACCTTAAATAAAATTAATATTAATAAAAAAATTACGTAATATTCTAGAATATGTCCGTGACTCGCACGATTTACAGACCTAGTTTGTTTAATAATTACCTAATCGTGTTTCAAAAACTTACTATCTAACCAAAATTCTTCTGTTTTGAATTAACAGAAATAAATTATTGCGACAAACTAATTTGCAGGAAAAACTCAATAATTTTCAACAGGTATTTGTAGAATTTTGTAGAAAAAGAAAGAATATAATAAATCAGCCACATAAATGTATTCTTTATTCTGTATACACTCCCTATTCGCACATCATTTCATTTACACACACATTTTTGAAGCTAAAAGACCAACGAAAATGTCAAAGAAACCATCAAAACCCTCGTCGAGTCGACCCGGTGGTATCCGGACCCTCTCCGATTTGAACCGACCCTCTGGACCCGATTCCGACAGCGACTCCGATGCTCCTCAAGAGTATTACACTGGCGGCGAAAAGAGGTTTTATTTTCCCCAATGTTATATCATTTAATTTTGTTATTTACGCGTTTTTATATTTGAAATTGTATGTAGTATTCTCTAATTCAGTTGTGTTGCAGCTTAATTGAATCGGTAATTGAGTTGTAATTGTTTTGATTAGAATTTTAGGTTTAGGTTTTGTAGTTTAGGGTGTGTTTGTGTAAATATGTTTGTTTATGTTCATTTTTTAAGAAACGGAGGATTGAGAAGTGTATCGAAACTTGTATGTAAATTATACTGACGTGTATATGAGTTGAAGTTTTTGTAGGATGTGTTTACTTTGATGGTTTGGTCTTGGTCAAGGAATTACCTGTCAAAGTTGTTTCTATTTGCTTTACTAGTTAAGCCTATATGTTATTGTTGTAATTGATATTGATTGTCGCAATTGTTTTATGTTAGATTTTTCTTGAAACTGTTTGTCTTAGTAATTATATGTGCACATTGTTTTCACGAAGATGACTAGTCGATATGAATACGAAGGTGCTCGGGTGTCGAGGCTTTTCAAAGCCCGACTTGGATCTGTTATCTCACCCCTTGATGGCCGACTTGGCATCGTGATGACCATAATTATGGTGTTCAGTGGCCAATCCAACCAATGACAATTCACAGAAAGGAGATGGAGATGAACATATATTTAAATGGATAACTTTTCTTGATTTTCGTGATCACTTATGTATTTATTTGCTTCGACGTATCTCTTATTTGGTTTTTGATTGTTATTAGGTAGTAACAATGCTTACTTTGTACTTAGTATTCTATCACTTTTAATTTAAATTGTGAAACTGATGTGTTTTTTCCTATTATATATTAAATCTAATGTATATATACATATAAATGACTTGTTGACTTTTTACGACTTGCCGAACAACTTGTCGTCTAGTCTTCTTGAAGGTACTCGGTTGTCAAGGCTCGACTTGGCGATGTGATAACCATGTATACGTATACAGTAGTATTGTTAATCTGTATAGCCTACATTTTGTAATTACTTTAAATACATTAGTCGACGTTGTGGTCAACTCACAGGACCTTATATATAGACCTCTAATAGTTTTGTGTACCCAGTTAGTTCAGTTTGTGTTGTTTGCTCAGCTGTAAACATATACTTACAAACATTGTGTATATACATTTTCTGTTATGGTGATCTCTTCAAGATCTTTACTATCTTTAATGGCGATCTAGTTTGTTCTATAAACTTTAGAACTGTATTAATAGTTTAATACTAATGTAATTTTTTTTGTTTAAAATACCAATGTAATTTACTGTTAACACTTTATGGTACATGCAAGAATTGAAGTATTGGTGTTTGAAGTCGAATATTTGTTTGATGATCTTCGTCTTATGCAATGGAGCTCGTTGTGGAAAGAATGCTTGTTGGTAATTAGTGTTATCACTTAATGGTAAACGCGAAAATTGAAATATTGGAGGTGGAAGTTCAATAGAAACTGATTATAGTAAAATGATAGGTCAAGTACCTAGAAAAACGAGAATACAAGACAATTTGTGATGCAGACAAATGAATTAATAAATTAATTTGTATATTTATATATTATTTACAAACAAAATTTAATGGAGTCACTCAGATATTTTAGTTTCTTTTATCAGGTAAATAGAGTAGAAGGAATATTCTAGATTTATGGGAATAGATTAATTAATTTTTTTTTCTTTTGTTTAATTTTTTTAATGTTATGTGGAAGTAGAATATTATTGGAAAGTACTCATAGATTATAATTTGTTTCTTTTAAATAGGAACCCACATGTCTTCTGAGTCATAGTAATTCTATGTAATCTCATGTAATACTTTAGATTGTGGATATCCAGAAGTTATGATTTTTTTATAAATAAGAGGATTTAAATCTGTCTTTTCCGATTCTCTGTGGAGAATTTGAGATAGGTCCAATCATCTATTTTCAATTCTTTTATTAACCTTGTCCTGTTTCCATTGTGGGGCTATGCTAGATAATACTGTTTGTGGTGAGTTATAGTTTATCATATCAATTATTCTCTATGTTCTCCATAACTACTGGGGTTTTAAGAATTTATTAAGATTTATTGGCTGAATGCCTACTTGTTTACCTTCTTTCTGTTTCGGAGACTTTTACGTTTCTGTCAAGCTGACCTACATATACACAAGAATTTACTAATTTTAATTTGAAACCTCTTGTGTAATCGAACATTGTGCTGTTCTGCTGCTTACTTTTTTTTCGTGAGTAACTGTTTGAGAAGATCTAATTTTGTGGAATAACTAACATCATTTGTAAACACGAGACACTAGAGATTTTAAAAGGCTAACACAATTATGCTTTAAATGACTGAGGCCATTAAAATATTTATTTTACTTGTTTCTCTTTGTGTTCTGGTGTATTTCTATGCTGAGAAAGATTACACTTCTGTGGTAGTATAATTTGGTATTGACATACACAATACATATAATTTTTCTGATGAATATTGGTATTTTCAGTGGAATGCTTGTTCAAGATCCGAACAAGGGTAATGATGTTGATGCAATATTCAATCGAGCTAGGCAGCTTGGTGCTGTTGAAGGCCCCTTGGAAGTTCCTCCTCCATCAAGCTCAACAAGCTTCACTGGAACTGGAAGAGTTCTCTCGGGGGATGTAGTCCAGTCTGCTCCTACTCCCCAGCAGCCTCAGACTGTTGTACACAGTATTGTTTTTTGGAGAAATGGATTTACCGTAAATGATGGCCCTTTGCGGAGGTTAGATGATCCTGAGAATGCACCTTTCATGGAGGTAATAGCAATCTTCAGATGCAGCAGATTGTATAGATCAATTAACAACTTTTATATTTAGCTATTCTGTTTTCTATGTTCTCTTCAGCTTTTAACCCTGCAGCATAGCTGGTTATTTTTAGTACCAAAATATGGCTTACAGTTCCTTTTGAAGGGGCGTAAATTTAGCTAATACCATGTGGATGTGTGCCAATGTTTTTGGTAAAATATGCATAGTTCCGTCCCTGTCTGTATACTTAAGTCTCCATTTATTGTATTCTTTGTTCCCTCTAACCGGTAGTAGAAGTTAGGTATTACGAGTATCAATTTTTGTAAATTTATTTTTTTGTGTAAAAAGTGGACATCTGTTAGGTGAGTTAGACTGTGTCTCCAAATTGAATTAAGCGTCAGGTGACCATACAGTTTTAGATGCAAGTTATACTCATTTTCAGTTACCTTACAAGTTTCGTATTACTAAATATGCTATATTGACATATGGGTATATACTGCTTAGTTCACTTGGCTATGTTACCTGGACTCTTCGGCCTGAGCCACCTTACCTGTGTTGGACCCCTTTACTCGGCACATACACTTCTTCCATGTTGGTCTCTTGACTGGAATTTGGTTACTTTGACCAATAAAAAGACTACATATGACTGGGGTCTTTGGTTATTAATATAAAAAGGGTAGAGAATAAAGAAGAAAGGGAAAAACAATCGGAGAGAAGAATACATGTTTAAATAGGGTATGCTATGTATATTACCAATGTATCTTATTCAATATAATTTTTTTGCGTACATTATGTTGTGTCTTAGTAACCGTGTTTAAAAACAGGACAAGGTCTCTGTGTCCCAAATTTCATACCCATACCCAAGTTTGATCAACATAGGGAACTGGTGATGCCTTATGTGGGAATAAATGCAATTTTACGTAAAGAACTTGTTCATTTTATTTGTAAATTAAAATGATATATTTAATTAGGGGCAAGCGGTTGGCAACCACCAAGTGAAAATTGTGGTTTTGGCATTAGTTTTGAGTTTTGACTGTCTTTCAAGTTAGTTGCAGAGGTTGAATGGTAATTTTAGAGTTAAAATGGTTGGTGTAACAACTTAGAATGCAAGTTTACGTGTCTAATTTTTGTATGTACTGGTGATGAGCTAGCATTCTATTTAATGGTTGTAATTTACTGGGAGATGTAAATAATATGTTTACCTTTCTTATTAGACATGGATGAATACTTTTTATATACAAGCCTGGAGCCTAATTTTTTACTATGTGATTTGGACTGGATTTGTAGCACCCATTTGCATCAGGAGCTTGATCTATCTTACAACTTTGCACAGATTGGACTGGGTTGTAATATACCAGGAGTGGGACACATTTGCAACTTTTGGTACTCGGATTTTGCCTTGTTTTTAATTGGTTTAATTGTTGTTGGATTGCAGAGCATTAGAAAGTCCGAGTGCCCAAAAGAGCTTGAGCCTGAAGATGCGAAGACCCTTGTCCGTTCCAATTTAATTAGGCGGGATGAGAATTTTCCTGTAAGTCCTCACTTCTATCTTTTACTCTCAAAATTATGGTTCTCATGACTTTTATTTGTGCAATGTGTTCCTGTTTTATATGGGTGAATATATGTAAAGTAGGAAATATAAGAGCAACTCCAACAAGTTAGCTATTTAAGATCCTAAACTAAAATTTAAGGAATTTTGTAAAAAATAGAGCTCCAACAGCATCCTAGTGCTTCCTTAAAAAGTTAGCATCCTCCACTCATGCCTTATTTATAAGTAACCATTAGTGATTCCTTATCTTCATTTTAATGATAAATAATTCATTTCTCTCTCCTTCTCCATATTAAATGCATAACTAGAGTTTAAAAATAATATTAAAATATTACTAGGATACATTTATAAGGAATGTTGTTGGAGTTGACATACAATTAAAAATTCTAAAACACTAGGATTCATTTTTATAATAATATTTTTAAGGAACATGTTAGGACTCTATTGGAGTTGCTCTAAGATCACTAGGGTGGATGTATACTACTTAATTACAGGTCCTCTTTAACAATCTGGGAACTAATTGACAAATGACAATGCTCGTGGGTTGTATTATATTCATACAGGAACCCAAACCACGTAAAGTTGCATTTCAGGGTGCGGGGAGGACTCTTGGTGGTAGCGCTTCTTCATCTGGGGAACCTGAGACAAGTAATGCCAGTTCTAATAATGCTGCCCCCACACCTTCCATGGGTCTGGTCGTTGACCAATCATTGCCATCTACCTCAATACAATTGAGGTTGGCTGATGGAACTCGTTTGGTTGCTCACTTCAATTATCACCACACGGTTGGTGATATTCGAGCTTTCATTGATGCATCCAGGCCTGAGGGTTCTAGAAATTATCAGTTGCAGACTGTTGGATTCCCTCCAAAACAACTCACTGAACATGGACAGACAATTGAGCAGGCAGGCCTCGCCAATTCTGTTATTATCCAGAAATCTTAATTGAGCTTGTGAGATTTGAGATCTGGACCGTACTGTTACCATATCAACTTGTCATTTTCCTTGAGTTACTTTTTATGGACCAAATCTTCTCGCTACAGTTATGATTTGGTGTTTAAGCACATAGCATAGATATTAAAGGACGTTGTCCTCCTATATGGTTTGATACTTGATGGCTGATGCTTATTGATGTTAATGATCTAAATGCCCTGTTTCGAACATGTAGATGACTTCTTTGTTATGTACTATGTTGTGATGACATCATTCTCTTCTCATCTGGTCAGGTTGTGTACAAACACATTTATTATGAGATAACTTGGCTCGGAGAAGTCTATAATACTTTTATGGTGAATATATTACTATGGACCAGATATTGGTTTTGTGATAGGACAAAGCCCAGTATCTTTTCAACAAACCCCCCTTGAATATATCCAATGATTTGTAGCCGATTAACAGGGCGAGACTTTGCGAAGGCATGCGGGGCATGCCATTTATTAATTAAATATAATAAAATTTAAAACATATTGATTGTACTAATATAATTGAATGTAAAATTAAAGTTACTAGATAATAACAATCTAATATCATCATAATACTCATTTACATTAGTAACTTTTTAGAATATTTTATAATTATATTTGTTATTTTCAGATATTTCTAATATTAAAATAATTATTAAAAAAAAATTAGTAGAAAGACATGTCAAATCAAGAAAAGGCATGCATGACTAATTGATATTATGACATGCCCATTTTGAATGATGGTGCCGCTATGACATGCACCATAACAGGGCGACATGCACCATAACAGGGCGACATATATTGTCACAATTACTTGTGAACATTTAGCCCATAAGCTCAATTCCGCTGTGCCCTTTACTTTGTAAGACCAGTCTTTCTCCAATCAAGAAGTGTAAAGTTTTACCAAATATTTTGGAAATGTACCTTTTTCGTATTTATAACATATAAATATTTTGATCATAATTTATTTTTTTGTACCAACGATCATTTATTGTGAAACACAAATTTCAAAGACTGAAATGTTACAATAGAAAAGTTTTATATTAATGCACCTAAATATTTAAATATTAAATTAAAAATTTAACTGCACGGATGTAAGTATCATGTAAAAATAAGTAAGCAAATTTTCAATTGATTTTATTACTTGGATTGGTCACTTTACAACAAAAAATCTTTACCATTGACATTATTTAGGAAAATAGAATCATTATAAAATCAATAATATATCACTTGGAGTTGTATGAAACTTTTTTAACAATTATATTTTGACTTAATTTTCAAATTAACACTATTAAATCTTGTAAAAAATTCCGATATATATGATTTCAAAATTTAATCATATATGGGCAGTGCACCATACAACGAGAAGAAATTGTGCTTTTTTTTTTTGCAAAATATACCTCCATTTTGTCACTACTCTACTTACTCACATACAGAGAATTTACATTTGCTGGGGTTTCATGCAACCAAAAGTGTATCACAAATTCACATTGTTATCCTGCTCTCTCGTTCCCAAGTAAATTACAATAGAATGGTTCAATTTAGCTAGGAAACTCAGTAGTATGCAGAGAGTAGACATTCAACATTCTGTATGATCTGCCTGGTGGTTCATAGAGCAGTGTAACCTAATAATCTCTTGGAGCAAAGTCCGCTGAACCGAGCATTTCCATGAGAAATTAGATACAGTATAAATGCAGCATAGGCTACAATCACGCTGCTTACCATAATTCCAAATGCCACCCCCTTCACTTCCGAGGAAAAAAATTCTAGCAGCACATATCCATTAATCGCGGTTACCAGGGCTGCCACGATCCACATAATCCACTGCATTTAAAAAAACAGTACAATCTATTCATTAACCACGACGAGCAAACATAACGTACTAACAGGTCTAGTGTCGATTATAATTGACAATGTACTAGAAGAGGTGATTAAACTATTTTTACTTGGCTAAAGGAGAGAGTAACAAGAACTTGGAACTGAGCGTTTAATAATCGTGCAAAAATGTGAAAAGTTGACTTACTTCATAAACAGGTCCTATTCTGAAAACTCCCATGAGATGCTCATCAGCCACCAGTACAACAAGTGGGATGAGGGTGAAAGGAATCTGCATACCTTGAAGCACATTAAGCCATTCATTCAGATTATCTAACGAAGCATCGGATCTGTTAAACACAACAGCAACAATCATAGTCGGTACAATAGCACAACTTCTGGTTATTAAAGATCTTAGCCATTTTCTCATACGAAGATCAAGAAAACCTCCCATTATAAACTGTCCTGCATATGTACCAGTTAAAGTGCTACTTTGGCCAGCAGCCAATAAGCCGATTCCCCATATATAAAGAATCGGAAACATTCCTCCACCGTACCTCTCTTGAAGAAATTTCCCTGCATTTAGTAGCCCTAAACTATTTGCTTCCTTGGTATTATAGAATCCTTTAGCAAATACAGTTGTAACACATAAATTTATCACAAACATCACAAAAACAGCAATGGAGCATTCGATTGTGTAGTATTTAAGAGCCTCTTGGACACGACCTTTCTTTGTCGGATCTACTTTCCTTGATTGCACTAAAGCAGAATGCAGATATACATTGTGAGGTGTTATTACACAACCAACAATTCCAACAGCTTTCTGAATGGTTTTTCGACCAAGTTTTGGAACCAAAAGACCTGAAAAAGGGTGTTTTTGAAATTTATAGCAATAATCTCAAAGTGAACAGAACATTATTAAATGATCAAATATCGGACCTACTAGTAGTTCATTTCCATCTGGTTTCGTATCAACAAACATCCAAGCAAATGATAAGGCCATAGTAGAGATAAGAACAGCGAAAACAGCTTCTAGTTTTCGCACTCCATAGTTCTCAAGAAACAGAAAGAAGAAACTGTTCCAGTTAACATAACATGTGTAATTTCAAGAATGTTAGAACTTGATTAAGCAAATATCTTGTGATTAAAATTAAGCTAAGATGATAGCAAAAAAAAATATGGATTCATAAAATCAAGTTGAGAACACGAGAGAGTATTGCTGACATGAATATATGATCGGTAATAAAACTTGGATTGGGAGTCTAGTAGATTTTAAAACTTGTAAGTTTGAGTTTTACTAAATGTTTGGTGAAGTTCCTACAAACATTAGTGAGAATGTTTGGTACAATTACGTACCAGTCAGAAGCTGTAATTATAACACCAACCCAAAGAGGAACTACACCATTACTAAGAATATTAATAGCAATAGCACTCCCAATAACTTCTTGGATATCAGCACCGATTAAAGCCAACTCCGCCATGCACCACAACAACAAGCTTGCCCATCTCGGATACTCCTCTCTACATATCTCAGCCATGTGCTTCCCGGTAACTACCCCAATCCTGGCCGATAAAAGCTGTATTAACAATCCCATCACAGTAGCCCATAATAACAACCATAACAAAGAGTACCCTGCAATTGCACCAGCCTGCAAGTCTCCCTCTAAATTTCCAGGATCAAGAAATGCAATGCACATTAAAACACCCGGGCCTGTGAATTCCCACAACTTGTTCCACGAGAACGGAGCTGTAGTACTGTCATCATCATCTAAGACAATATAAGAAGATCCAGTGTCACTGGAGATAAAGTCGTTGAGATGCATATTAATGATGGCGCAGAAGAAGATCCTGGAGGATTATTTCCTTCACTAGCTTCAACTCCGCATCCAGTGCAGTTCTAAACTGTCAAAACATGAACCGAGTACATCTAAAATTCGAGTAGGATGAAATATAGAGAGTTAACAACAAAGAGCAAAGAGCATCTAAAATGCCAATAACGATTACATTTCGTGCCCTTCCCGCACCCCCCCTATCTGTTCTGAAGAATACGTGGACTCGCCAGCGTGGCGCACCCCGTGCGCGTCCCGACGCACCCCCGCGCACCCCCGCACCCCCGCACCCCATACGTATCTGGTGCGTAGTTCGTGAGGGGGTGCCGCACCCCTGCTTCCTAGGTACAAGATAACTAACAAACTTGATTCTTCTATAATGAAATACGATTAACAAACTAGCTAGAACAAGAAACACTAATAGATATTATAAAAGGATTACACTTTTCAATTCTTTTTATGATGAAAATACAGGGCATATTTCATAATTTGCCAACTCAGCTATAGGCTCAATGAAATGACACTATTTGGATTAAACAATTTGTCAACTCAGCTCTAGCTCTATATACACAGAATCGGCAATCCAACTTTTGAAGTCACATGCATTATAAATAATTAAATAAAAGAAAAATCACTGAACAGAAGCTAATAGAGTTAGAAGTTGAACAAGAAGGACATACCAAGAAATTAAATTAAATTAAATCTCGAATATATTACGTACCTGGGTTCAGCAGAAAACAAGCACACAAAATGAAGCGGACGACAAAAATGAAAAAGAAAAAGAAAATAAAATTGTAACTAGTAGTACTCTGTAGTTGCAACTAGGAGTATAAGTTGTTCATCTGGAGAGCCTGAGCCAAGTAATGCCATTTTCAAAAACGCTGCCCACACTTATGGTTGGCTGATGGTTACTCTTGCTCACTTAAATTATCACACATGTGTATATCCTTCATCCGTGCCTTCATTGATACATACATCAAGGCCAATTATTTGAATAGATGCTAAATATTGATGGTACTGTGATGTGACAACCGAACCTCGCAAGAAATACCCCCAAGTTTGATTGGTAGTATGTAGTAGCTTTTAGCTAATTTAGTCTACTCGTATTCTATGGAGTCTGATGATGACCTGAGTACCTCCTCATGTGAAAATAATATGAATTTGGTGGCCCAGCATTGCATTAGTTTGGTGTTCAGATAATACCAATAAAATTTCAAACACTTTGTACCAAAATGTAAACCAATCAACTCATTTTATGAAAAAAAAATTCTCCAACTTTTTTTTTTCGAGGACCCAGCTTATTTTACTATTCCTTTTAAGAAATACAATGTCATCTAAAATAGAGACCCGTTCCGAGAAATAAATGGCCCCCTTCAACAAACTGTAATTAATGATTGATAATTAGATTCAAGAACAATGTTGTCAAGCCCATGTCTTCTTCCAAGCTTGATTGCCACTTAAAGAGCTTTTGCTTCAGCTGTCACCACCGGTCACCATGAACGAAATCTCCTAGTCGCTGCAAACATGACACATATTCCTGACATTTATCTTCACACTAACTTTACGTTACAGTTATAGACAAATCAGAGAAATCAGAGGAAGCAAGTCAGTCTTCAAGTTGCCGGTGATTGCTGTGCTGTCAAGTTTGTTAGGATTTAATTAAGAATGGTCAATTGAGAGAGTTTAATTTTGAGTTGTATATATACACATTTTCAGTATCTTTGTAGAAGTAAGGAGATTCAATAAACTTTTATTTTCATCTTCTTCAATTTCTCATTTTCTACTGCACAAATTATCAAACTGTCATGGTATCAGAGCCATGAAGATCATGTTCGTGATATGATTCGTTCTTATGCTTCCGCTGTAATCAACGACAGTTGGTTCATCACCTAATCCAATGGCATCTTCATCATCAACAACAACTATAGATATCAATCATCCATACTTTCTGAGTTCTGCAGATCATCCAGGCCTATCCTTAGTTATAGAGATGCTCAATCAATCAAACTCTCATCATTGAAGCAGATCAGTGAAGATTGCACTTTCTACAAAACTCAAGCTTAGTTCTATCGATGGAACACTACCTAAACCTACCGCAGATGTAGCTCAAATCTCTCTTTGGACTCGCAGTAACAATCTGGTAATTTTATGGCTTCTAAACTCAATTAGTTCAGATATTCACAAATCTGTTGTATACATGAACACTGCAAGAGAGATTTGGAACGATCTCGCAACACGATTTTCTCAACATAATGTTCCGCGATTGTTCTATCTTCATAAAGATATTGCTTCGTTAAGTCAAGATACACTATCAATCACAGATTACTTGACGAAATTTCGATGTTTAATTGATGAATTAGATGCATTGTCACCTATTCCTAAATGTACATGCTTTAGCACCACTTGTGTTTGTCAAAATGCTGCAAAACTTGACAGTTATGAAAAATTAGTCAAATTTAGCCAGTTTCTGATGGGACCCAACGAACAATATACAAATGTTCATGGTCAGATACTCTTGATAAATCCATTACCTGACTTAAGTCACTCCTACTCCATATTGTTACAAGAAGAAAATCAGCGTGAGTTTAGACCTACATCAATTGTATCTGAACACTCTGTCATGAATGTCAAATTTCATTCCTCAAACAGCTCTAACAAAGCTAAGGTTACAAAGAAAGCTTCAGACACCTCTGTGTACTGTGATCACAACAATATGGCTCGTCACTCTCGTGGCATGTTTCTTTCTACACGGCTACCCTGAGTGGCACCGTCTACATGGTCATCCCAAGCCAAAAATGCGAATGCTAAGAAACCTGCTGCAAATCAGTCTACAACATCTCAGTCTAATTCACAATGTGCATTCAGTGATAAGCAACCTGATATTTCTGACAGTCCACTAATCTTACCTGAATCTACCTTCACTACTCCACCTGCTCTCACTCATAGTCAGTATCAAGAACTGATGCAGCTATTGCAAGCAAATGTCAGACCTCAGGCTTCACATGCTCCTTGGATTCATGAGTTCAACAATCAAACTGCAGGTACAACATATATGACCAACTCTACTAGTACTCAGTTTGATAACTCTGTGTATACTTGGATCATAGATTCAGGCGCTACACATCATATTACTCCACATATATTTTTACTTACAAACTTTCATGAGCTGAAATCAGATATTCACCTACCAAATGGTAATATCTCTCAAATATGTCATATTGGGGATATCCAACTTGATTCAGGCCTTGTACTCAAAGAAGTGCTTCATGTCCCATAATTTCATTGTAATTTACTGTCTGTAGCCAAACTAACTGCAGACTCATCTTGTGCAATCTATTTTTCCCCTACTAAATGTCTAATGCAGGTTCATGCTTCGAAGAAGGAGAGAGAGATTGGTGAATACACAGAAGGCCTTTATAAATTAAGTGTCAAACCTGCTATCCTTTCAGCTAATGCTCACACTACTGCAGATTCTTTCCAAACTTGGCACTCTAGACTTGGTCATCCCTCATTCTCTATACTTAAACACAATACTTGTATTCATACTTCATCTAGTATCAGTTCTGATTCATCTCATTGTGATATATGTTTACAAGCTAAACATACTAGACTTACATTCCCTGTAAGCAATGCAAAATGTACTGCTATATTTGAACTAATACAATACGATGTCTGGGGGCCATACAAAGCTTTTACCCATGACAAGTGTAACAAATTTTTGACTGTTGTTGATGATTTCTCTAAAATCACCTGGATCTTTCTCATTAGTGATAAGTCCCCAGTTCCTATGTTACTAATGAATTTTTTTTGTTTATGTTAAAAATCAATTTCACACCACTATCAAGACCTTGAGGTTTGACAATGGTACTGAATTCTGCAATAAAGAATTTTCCAGTTGTCTTGGCTCTTTAGGCATAGTTCATCAGACCAGTTGCCCTTACACACCCCAACAAAATGGTGTTGTTGAATGTAAACACCAACACTTGCTAAACACGGCTTGTGCCTTGAAAATTCAATCAAATTTACTAATCACATTCTAGGGAGATTGTCTCCTTACTACTGCCCATTTAATAAATCTGTTTCCATCCAAACAACTTGATTTCAAAAGTCCATATAAAATATTGTTTAAACAAGTTCCATACTACTCAGCACTCAAATGTTTTGGGTGTTTGTGCTATATTTCAAATTTTCAAACTCTATCAGACAAGTTTGCACCAAGAGGTCTAAAATGTCTATTTCTTGGTTATCACTTCAACAAGAAAGGATACAGGGTTATGGCCTTGGATACTAAAAAAGTGTTAGGTAATGAGTACAACACGGGGGGTTGAATGTGTTTTGAACAATTTTAATGACTTTTTGAACTGTTATGAATGGTGAACAAAGTAATCTGTCTTGTAGAGATAATATGCTTTAACAGGAATAATAAAACATGCACATGAACACACTATCTTTCAAAACTCACTTAATTTTATATAAAAAATCAATCTAATGTTTTGCTACAAATTTCTGGGTTCTTAGTATGTTAAGAACTCAGCTTCTCTCTTGAGAGTTACAAGATTTTTAGATCTATTTGTTACAACTAAAATAAAGTATCCAGTGTTTACTTTATAGAACAATAACCACTAGTTTTACACAACATGCAATAGCATGTACTAAACCCTACTTTAAGTTAACTAAAATTTTCTATTTCTGGCTTAGGGTATCTTTGCAAATCGTGCATGTCTGTGACTTTAATTTGTCAGTTAATCTTGGCCTTTGATCTTGTACTCTTCAAGCTACTTTTGTAGATTTTTCAAATCAGTGATTGATTTGCTTGTTGATTGATAATCTTGGATATTTAACTGGTCTGCACTTTGTACTTTGAGTTTTACCTCGAGATCTCCAGTTTGGTATGTAGAGAACTCGACATTTCGAGAAATATATAGGCTTATCGAGATCTCTTATTACTCTATCGTTGTTATGACATATCGAAGTCTCTGAGTTCTTGAATTGTGAAATTGACTTGTCGAGATCTCTGAGTTCTCGAGTATGATCTTGACTTATCGAGATCTCCGAGTTCTCGAGTGAGTCCTCGAATGAACTTGACTTATCGAGGTATCCATTTCTTTGCATATATAATTAACTTATCGATATCTCTGAGTTCTTTGGTGATATTTTGACTTGTCGATATCTCAGAGTTCTCTAGTAAAGAAATAACTTGTCGATATCTCCAATCTTCATGTCTTCAATTTGGCTTGTCGATATCTCTGAGACTTCTCTATAAGATTTTCTTGACTTCTCGATATGTCATTCTGGAGTTCTCGAATGGCTTCTCTATAGAACTTAATCCGTGACTTGTAGATTTCTTGACTTAGAATATTTTTCCCAAAATAGATTTATTCAACTCCAAGCTTCTTCACACTTTCTCTGAGGCATGATCTTCATGATCTTCTTCCAGAGTTGATTCTTAGGCTTGAGACTGTTTATAGAAAAATACTCGAGTCTAATCTATTTTCATTTTTACAGACTTAAGTGATACAATACAAAATTCAAACTTAGATTATCATACAACTTACTTAGGGCTGTGAATTTGACTTAGTATTATTATAGTACAAACATGTCTTGCCCAACAATCTCCCCCTATTTGTGAGAAGATTGCTTATCACAAATTCATGCATGTTAACAAGACTAACCCAAAGCTACCATGGAAAAATAGACTTTACATACAAATTGACACAAATATAACATTCATACAACAGGTGATTTCTTGAGTTTAACAGATACACACATCAGACAAATGTCTCATCTCCAGTTTCTTCTCTAATGAGGTCCTTTAAATTTACAAGTATTTCCAGTTCCTCAATGATTGGTGTCCCTCTTAAAGCTTCCACAAGTTTGAGTTTGTCATGTATTGAATAACTACTCAGCAAATCAATCCTAAATCTTGAGAATGTGCCAGCTTTGATATTTAGAAATCTTCCATCCTTGGTAACTCTGCTCATCCCTTTTACCTTGAGATCTTCAGATTTTTGAATGTACATTTCTATCTTCTCATCATACTTTCTCTTCCTCTCCTCACTTTCATCCTTGTTTCTTGCTCTTCTTTCTTTCCTTTCTACCAACCATTCAGCCAAAACAGATCTTCATGCCTTAGTTGCAATATCCTTATCCTTCAGTAAACTTATCACTCTCTTGATCTCTATGGGTGAAAAGGTGTCCATTAAGTTGCTGCCAAGAAATGTGAAGGATCCATCCTGATAGTAGATTCTTACTTCCCTTAGTGTCACAACCCAAACTCTGACCATTCTTCAGCTAATTGTTGAAAGTAGTCTTCATCTGAGATGCACCGGTTTAGAGATAGAAAATCACCTTGATTATAACAATTCCAGATGGCCCTCTCAGTAAATTGCATTTTCTTAGGTTTTCTCCCCGGAGACTTGTAGTGAATTTTTGTTGATGGCTTAACAGAAGGTAGGGTTTGAGATTTTCTTGAGAAATGTTTGGTTTGAGTTGATTGGTATTTTTAGAAAGGTGTTAGCAGTTTGTTTGTACAAGTATTTAGGCTTTGAGGTTTGAGGTGGTTTAGTGTTTGAGTTTGTTGGCTTAGAAGGTTGAGCTTGGTTAATTTGGTTTTTTTGGGTTTGTTGTTATGGTTCTGAGCCATCTTGCCTTTTCTTTCTCCTTCTCTCTTCTCCTCTCTTCTTGTCATCTCCCTTCTTCTCATCCTGTTTTTTGTCATTGCTACCAGTTTCACTTGAAGATTGACTTGGATTTGAGCCAGAAGGTGGTTGATCATTTTGCTTCTGCTCATCATCATCCTTGTCATCCCTTATATTGAATTTTGAATTTGGAAACATGGTGTCAACATTCAGTAGATACCTGTCCTGGATCCTTATCATCTCCACATCTTTAGCCTTCTTGTTCTTTTTGTACTTTAGATTAGACTGAATAGTCATGATCAACCTCATGTTTGATCTGACACAATTTCTGGGAATAGTAAGTTGTTTGCACTGTTTGGTTCTTGGACAGATATAGGCCACTCCTTTATTTGGATATAGATAGGCTTCAAGAAAAGCTGCTATCTGTTCAATTTTAAGCTCATGAAGCAACTGGGTGTCCTCTGTGATGACTACATGTACCTTGTCAATCACTACATCTAGCTCAGATGTCCTTAGAGTTCTGAGATTTGAAAGAGACACTTGAAGGCATCTATCCACACCACCATCATTAATAATGACAACAATCCTCTTCTGCAAATAGTTTTCAACATTCACAACCACTGCCCTGATGGAGTTGATAGTCTTGGCCAATGCTCTTTTATATGCGATGTAGTTATTTTGAAGAGACATTCTCAGGACTTTAAAAAGTTCACTAAATTCTTGATCTTGATTTGGTCCTTCTACAGCCTTGATGAGTCTGTCTTTTCCTACATCTGGAAATTGTTGAGTTTGTGAAGAACTTTGACCATATTGAATTGATGTAACAGGCTCCTTAGATTTAGATTTACCAGCATCCTTGGATTGTTGAATCCTAGCTTCAATCTCTCCCTTAGTCTTGGGAACAGACATGAGTAGGGGAGTTGGTAATTATGGCCTCATAGACTCAGGAAGTGCATGCAATGGAATGTTGAGCTTGCTCATGATGGCTCCCAAAGCAACATAATTTTGCATTTGTAAGTGCTTGTGGGAGTCCACCAAGGCTTGAATGTCTGCCTGTTGACTCTGCACTAGTGTAGTGAGAGCTTGCACTTGAGCTGTTAGGTTGTTATTGGAGGATTGCAGAGTGGAGACCTGATCTTGAAGAGCTTGAATTTGGAGATTTGTAGATGTGGAGGCAGGTTGTTGAGATCTTGAAGGAATAGAGGGACCAAAGGTGTCTTGCACTGCCTGTTTGATACTCTCTATGAGAAGTGCTGAAGGCTCATATCTGCTTTGGTGGAGTTGGTTCAACTTGAGCTTTGTATCATTTGAGTTTGCTATTTGTTATTGAACCACCTCATGCAGAGCAATGAAAGACTTTCTGAGATTTTTGACATCTTTTTCCATAGAAGTCAGATCAAACCTTGTCATTTGGTCAGCAAAATATTTAAACTTTGAGGTGATCTTGACTTGAGAAGGTATGATCTCATCCATTTCTCTCTCACTAGCTTCCTTACTTTGTCTTCATGACCAATTGGCTTTAGTTCTAGAGCTTTACCAAATAGGTGAAAAGCCTTGAGTTGAGCTTTGTAAACTTTAGTGATTGCATCATAGACATCTTGTGGAGTCAAGACCTTGACATTACTTCCCATAATGGTGACATATTCATCTCTAAACCTAGCCAAGACCTAATCTACCTCTAAAGAAAAATCCTTAGACAACCAAGCATCTATATTTCCATCTTGCTCAGCTTCATTAATAATTTTCTGCTTCTGCTTCTCAACTTCTTCATTGTATGTTAGCAGAATAACTTGATAATCCCGGTTGCTCATATTTGAAGTAAGTAGATGCTATGAAATGTTGTCTAGTCCAGAAATCTGCTCAACAAGAAGATCATCTACAGTTATAGGTTGATAGTCAGTTGTCTGCAGCCATTGTGAAATGATGTGTGGTTGTTGAGGTTGAGAAGTTGAAGGTTGATCTGTTGGGTGAGAAGGCGACAGTGTAACAAAACCACCTGTGACAGGAGTCACAGTTTGACTCATCGATTGCTCTGTGTTTATGACAGGGTGTTGTTGTCCATTCGTGGTGGGAACCTCCAGTTGAATTGGAGGGGATTTGACTGGGTTACTGTCATGTGCACCAGCCTCAAACCCTTATGCTTCTTGCAAAGCACTGTCACATGAATGTGATATACTTGCTGTTAGGTCACACACACTGTAGAGGGGGGTGAATACAGTGTATAGCACAATCAAATCGAACTCTAATAACTCAAGTAACAGAAAATAAACTTTATTCAAAATAATAAACTCTGTTACAGTATAGAACTGTCCTCTCTCAGTGATGAACAAATATCACGAGAGCTGTTAGGGTTACAATGAATAATCTTCTCGATAATGATAACACTTATAGTGTAGACCCTATGTCTGTGTTTATATACTACACAGTTACAAGATAATCGCTAATTGATATGGAATATAATTATGCTTCCTAAAATATATCAATCAGATATCTTTTCTTCCAAGTATTCCATTCTTCACGGAATTCCTTCTTCATGCATATCTCTTCTAACGTTTGTCTAGATCTTCTCTTCCTGTAAATCAGCTGCCTTCCTTATCGGAACGTTTCCTTTAAGTCCTGATATTATCTTCTGATAAATATCTCCTGAACCTTAAGTACTGATGACTTAAGTTCTGACTTCAGTATAAGTGCTGATTTCAGTTAAGTACTGATTTGTCCTGTTTAAGTAAGATCTGAAAATTAAACATAAATCATATTAGACATGACATTATCAAATATATCTAACAATCTCCCCCAACTTGTAAATTAGCATAATATACAAGTTAACAGATATTTGATGATGTCAAAAACATTAAGTACAAATGCATGAGAATTTACTAGATAACTACAACTTACAGTCCTTAAAGCTTTACGAACTTTAACTTCTGATAACAACTTCAGTCTGCATTCATATCAGAATTTGAGCAGTTGTAGATCTTGACTTGGCTTCACTTTCTGATCTCTCTGATGTCAGGAGTTGTTCTGAGATAGTCCTTTAACAAACATCTCTCAGCATATCTGAGTTCATCAATCATCCTCCTTTTAGCATCTTTAAGTTCTGCAGAATCTTCACCAGTTTGAAAGATTGCAGCCCTGAGATCATTAATTTTAGCTTTCCTTATGTCCTGATCCAGTCTGATCAAATACGCCTTGTCAGACTCAAGATTGAATTCCACAGCCTTGTAACCAAGAAAGGTAGTTATAATCTTAGCAGAGTTAGACTTCATCTCAACAATATCACCCTTGTGATCTCTGTACTTTGGAAGATATATGCTGTCAGACTTAACAGAATAAAGCCTTTTCTGTTTCTGAATTTGACTCTTCAAA
Organism: Apium graveolens; assembly: GCF_009905375.1. Lineage (NCBI taxonomy): Eukaryota > Viridiplantae > Streptophyta > Magnoliopsida > Apiales > Apiaceae > Apium > Apium graveolens. The sequence goes on along the minus strand of NC_133647.1, from coordinate 169,801,837 downwards.
TAGTTTACAGCACTTTCTGTTATTTTGTCATTCACTTGAAGTAAGAATAATACATGTTCCAATTCTTCAAAATACTTCAGTGGAATGACATTTTCCCTTATATGATAAACCCTACCATCTGTCATGAAGTACAACAAGATGTGTTCTCTCAAGTAGGTATGGTAAACCATCTGTACAGATTCTAGTTGATTCAATCTTTCAGGAGTTGCTCCAATACCTGGTTCACTTAAGGAAGTTGGATCATTGGCTGTGTTCTGTATTCTTCTTTCATCAGCACTACCCAATCCAGATTTATCTCTTGCTTCCTTTCCAGTAACCACTCTTGCTTCAAAACCATGTACAACAGTCTTCAAAGGTTGAGTCTATTTGGCTTTGGTGAATCCTGGTAGGAGTAACTTTGAAGGTTTAACATGAGCAATGTCAGAGGTTTCCTTTATTTTATCTTCTGATATCAAGTTACCTTGAGCTATGTCAGAGGTTACTTGCTTCTTTGAGATATCAGAACTAACTATATCTTGACTCTGAACAACTTGAGCCATGTCAGAGGTTGTTTTAGAAATTTTTCTTGAAGTCAGAGCAAGATCAGCATCTTTAACAGTAATTTCTTCATCCACAGGAGGCATATAAACCTTGATAGGTTCACCAACTTTCTCTTTGCCCTTGGACCTTGGATCTATCTGCAATTGTGATTTAGCCTTGGTTGCTTCAGGATTTGTTCTTTCTTTTATCACAATGCCTTTGGCCTTTGGAAGTTTCTTTTTACCAACAGAAGCTTCAGATTTAGATTTGACTTTTTCTGACTTAAGTCTAGCTTCTTCTTCCATCAGACTCTCAAAGTCCATTCCTGGATTTTCTTTCAGAAATAGCTGTCTTGATATTTCTTCATCAAGATCCAAAAGTTCATTAGAACTTATCCTTTTACCAGTAGCAGAAGTAATTCTTTTTCCAGCATCAGAACTTGTCCTGTGATTTGTAATTTCAGCTCTTCTTGATGAGAAACTTCTACCTTGACGATGACCTCCACCCATTCCAGAGTTTCCTTGGTCATCTTTTTCATCATCCTTCCCCTTCAGTGTCTTAACAGTTTTGCATTTGGACTTAATTACTTTCTCCCCCTTTTTGGCATCAGCAGGTAAGAGAAGAGAGATAAGCAATTCCACTGAGGCTTGGATTTCATCGAGTTGAGATTGATGAGAAGCTTAATTTTTCAAAATATCATCAATCTGAGACTGTTGCTTCTCTTGGGCCTTCTCAATGTAAGCAACTCTGTCAAAGGTAGGTTGGAAGAATTTTTTCTTATCAATTTTCTGAGTCGTTTCTTGCTTAAGCAATTCTTCCTGAATTTTATGTAACTCTGCATAAGTAGTTGAATGGAGACCTTGCAGATGTCTAGTACTCAATGCAGTGACTCGAAGCTGTGTCTTGAAATCATCATTAATTAACATCTCATCAGCTTTTGCCAAGTGCTCAGCAAGAATCTTTTCAGATGGAACAAAGGTAACTGAGTTCCATTCCTTAGTCCACTCCTGTCCTCTAGGAGTTTCACTCCAAGGTACTAGTGCTTCTCTTCGAACAAACTTCTTGACTAGTTCACTTTTATGAATAGTTTGTTGAGGTGCATGTCCTGATGGACCAGCTGCAGTAGCATCTTCATTTATAGCAGCATCACCAGTAGTATCAGCATTTAAAGCATCAGAACTGACAGAATCAGCATCTTCTAATAAAACAACAGTATGAGAAGCAATTGAGGCTTCATCATCATCCTCTAAGTGCTGATCTGTTTCCAAGTTCTGATCAACAACCATATCCTGATGCTCACCTATATTCTGATCATCAACATCTAGATGCAGAGAAGGTGTTGTAGACACTTCTGGAGTTTAAGTAGCATCAGTAAAAGGTGTTGTTGATGGATTAACTGCTGTTGGAGCTTCTAAGTAGAGAACCTCAGGCACAACCAGGTTGTGAATATCAATTTCAGCACTTGTGCCTGGGTCTACAGGAGATACAGTTTCATGTACAGGAGACGCAGATGGTGTGTTTGCCTTGTCTGTAGCAGCTTCCTGAGTTGGGGACAATGGAGAGGGAGATGCAGTAGCTTCAGCAAAATCTGGTTCTTTTGAGATCAGAGATTCCTGATCTCCTTCCTTAGCTGCTGCTTCCTCATCATCTGAAGCTGGCCTTTTAGCTCTCTGTTTCTTGTATCTCTTTGAAGGTGGGGATTCCTTGGGAGGTTCAGCAAAAGTCATTCTTCTAAGCCTTTTGAGAAGCTTAGATCCCCCAATTCCAGAATCCTTCTGAGAAGGGACCTTCTCAGCTTCTTTAACAACAGGTTCTGATGCAGAAACCTGTTCCTCACTATCAGACTCATCTCTCAGAACAATCCTCCTTCTCTTCTGTGGTGTCTGAGGGACAGTCTTTGTCCTCTTGGGCTTGGAAGATGAAGGCTTCACAGTATGTGCTGATGATGAAGGTTGAGCTATCTGTGAGGGTTTGAGATGTGTTCTGATAGAGGATTGAGGTATAGATGTATGAGTGGTATGTTCTGATGGTTGTTATGGTGTTTGGGATGTGGTGGTAGGTTGTACATCAGGATAAACAGATCTATAGGTATGAGGATCAGCATTTACCAGGATCTGTTTTACAGACTGAGGAATCTGTAAAGGTCTAACCACCGTTTTCTTAAGATCAGCATTTACCAAGTCATTAAAAGCCCGTTTTGCAAGTTTAAAAGGTGGAAATAAAGAACTGGCTAGGTGAGGGTCATCAGCACAACAAAAGGTATATATAAGCTGACAGAATCTAGCAAAGTAAACTACATTTTTATCCTCTGTCATCCTATCCCCAATAAAGCCTAGCACAGCACTTGCAAAATCAAAATGAGTTTGGTTAATAATAGCATACCCGATGTGATGACTCATTATTGGAATGGCATCAAAGTTGGAACACTTATTCCCGAAGGCTTTAGTGATGCAATCGAAGAAAAAGCTCCATTCCTTTCTGATATATGCTCGTTTCAACTGTCCAAGCTTAGCCAAACTCTTCTCATACCCCAAATTGGCCATGAGCTGCTGTAGAACTGGTTCCTCCGGTGTTGAGAAAATGCAGCCTTCTGGTAAATGTAAAGCTTTACGAACTGTTCCAGGAGTTACCACATGTTCAACATTATTGACTTCAAAAATAATACTTGGAGTACCAGTAGCACCACCATTGTCAAAATGCCCAGTCCGCCAAAACGTCAGAACTTGTTGGCTGGAAATGACTTGAGGCTGGGTCAATGCATACCCAATTTCACTGTGTGCCAGAAGATCTTGCACAAAGTGCAACTCAGATGGAGCTTCATCATGATTTAAGATTGCAGCATAGTTGTTGGGAACGAACTTTGCTCCATCTATAATCAAATCCTTAGGTGCCATGAGAAAAAAATTGAGAATTAAGGTTGCCTGTAAGGTATTTGATAAAATGTCTGTATGAAAAACAGCATCAGGAGATGAGAGAGAGTAAAAGTAAAGAAAGAGAGATAAAGTGTAAAAGTAAATAAAAAATTGTATAATCTTCTCTCTCTCTTACTTATACATGGTTAAAAAAAATAACCGTTGGACACCTGTCAGACATGCAGCAATAATGAATAGTTAATGGGCACGGGAAAACGGTAATCATTACTTATCACATGCAGTTTTTCAAGGAAAAACCGTTCCACTTACCAAGTAATCCCATTAATTGAGGTAAGTCAGTTTTAATTCAAAATTTAAACTGTTCCCACTTATTTAATCATTTTCACTGCAAAACCGATATTCTGTAAAAATATTCAAGTGTGAGAATGACCAAAAAAAATAAATCAAGTAAACAAGTACTGATATTTTAAAATCAGAACTTAATTTATATCAGTAATTAAAATGGTCATCAGAATATGGAAATATCAGGATTTAAAAATGCAGCAGAATTTAAAATATCTCAGAGACAAAATCTTGCAAAAATATAAAATTCCATTAATATATTAAGAGAATACATTCATGAAATTGAAATTTACATCAGAACATTACAAGACCATCCTAAGCTACTTAACCTAACATCAACAGCTTTTGTCCTTGGCTAAGAAGCCGGACAAAGCCGATGATGAAGAAAAATAGGAAGAAGAAAATAAATTATTTCTTCTTCCGACTCTCTACAAAAAGAATAGCGAGTCGAATGATTCGCTCTTGTTGGCGGAGAACTTCCAGCCTTTCTTCTTCCAATCGCTCCAGATGGCGATGGTAGTCCATGTAAAAGAACAGGAGGTGTGTGAGAACCTCCTGGGGAACCGAGTCCCGAATCTCATCAGGAATGACAGTTACGTGCCATTCCTGCTGCCAGTCCTCACAGCTCAACTCCATGTTGAAGGTCTCATAGTTTAAAAACATATTATAGTTAACCATGATTGTGTTGGTATGAAGGAAAAGAGAGTGAGTATGTGAGAAAAGAAATGATGTGTACGCTGATGTGAGGTGATGGTTTATATAGGCAATAGAATGCCAGGAGACGCAAGGATAATTTAATGTGGACAGGTAGAAATAATTCCACCTCGTCTCCCTAGACCGGGAAGAAGAAAAACAGTCATTGGAAGTGTAAAACAGGGTTTAATGCGCACAAGAACAAGTAAATATTACTGTGCATGTACGTGTTCCACTAACCCTAATTGTATTGACTGTTAATATCTCACCTGAACATATTCTGATTTAAAATAAGACTGTTTCAGATTTTAACCACAAATAAGTCAAATAGAGGATCAGAATTTAATATCAGCACTTAGACTTATATCAGAACTTAACAGTCATCAAAACATGATTTCTTAACTCGAAAAATGAATGCCTTTCTCTATGATTCTTCACACAAATTCTGATTTCGGTTCTTCAGAACTTATTTATCAGAACTTCCATCAGAACTTGTCCTCAGAATTTATGCAATCTGACACATAAATTGTTCATCTAAAATAACATTGAACGCCATAGTAATTTTCATCATTTATATGGAGTGTAAGTGTGTACATTAAGAAAAATATCAGACAAAGAGTAAAGTCTGATTCACTGCAGTACATCTTGGAAATAAGGCATAACTAAGAACTTTACTAAAAATCTGTCATTATTCTGAAGTTTACTTTTGAATGAGTTCATGCACGAGTCCACCTCAACTGTTTTGTGCTTATTTTATGCATCTTTTGAAATTCCATTTTACAGTGGCTTCTCAGTGTAAGTGAGTCACGACTGCTTATCAGAATTTATGCTATTATCAGAGTATTTCTCCAGTAATCATAGAGTGTGAAAAGTCACCAAGAAAAATAATTATTTGCTTTTCTGATGCATATTACTTAATACCAGCAATGCACTTGGGTCGTCCCTTCCACATTTTTACTCTAGATCTCAAAGGAGTACCTGATTTTAATTCCCTTTTCTTTTACTTTTTCTTTTAATGAGTGAGGTTTATCAGCACTTAGTACATCCATCAGATTTACTAACATCAGAACTTAACAGATGAGAAGCATTATTCTAGTTTTTGACTTAGTAATAAGATAAAAAAAGTAAATATAACTAAGCTCAATATCAGAATTTGCTTGTGTCAATAGATTTCCACATAAATAATTACTTCTAACATGGGATCTCTAGTATGTTAAAGACTACCAGGTCAACATCTAGCACAGTTATCCTCATAGGATTGAATAGTCACAGAAACAGTCAGTTCACTATCAGAGTTTAGAAATTCACATCAAACAATAATCAGTACTTAAGCAATTTTCAATTAAGCACAGAATACACAAAGATAGTAATTTCTGTAAATAATGATCATAAAGTCTGATGCATCAGAACAAAAGCTAAGCAGATTTAGAGAAAGAACCTGAAACCATTCCAAGTTCATTTACCAATCTTGTAAAAGTAGCTTCACACAATGGTTTTGTGAAGATATCTGCTAGTTGTTGATCTGTTGGAACAAAGTGCAATTCCACTGTACCTTCATCCACATGTTCCCGTATGAAGTGGTACATAATGCTGATGTGCTTTGTCATTGAGTGTTGAACTGGATTACCTGTCATAGGAATAGCACTTTGATTATCACAGTAAATAGGGATTTTAAAATATGTTAACCCATAATCCAGTAACTGATTCTTCATCCAAAGAATTTGTGCACAACAGCTTTCTGCAGAAATGTATTCTGCTTCTGCAGTTGATGTGGAAATTGACTTTTGTTTCTTGCTAAACCAAGAAACCAATCTGCCTCCAAGAAATTGGCAGCTTCCACTTGTGCTTTTCCTGTCAATTTTGCAACCTGCAAAATCTGCATCTGAGTAACCTATTAGTTTAAAATCTGATTCTCTGGGATACCACAATCCCAGATCAGTTGTTCCATTAAGATACTTGAAAATTCTTTTCACAGCTGTTAAGTGAGGTTCTCTTGGATCTGCTTGAAATCTTGCACAAAGACATGTATCATACATGATATCAGGTCTACTAGCAGTTAGATAGAGTAGAGAGCCAATCATACCTCTATAATCAGTAATATCTACTGATTTACTAGTATCCATATCCAGTTTTGTTGCAGCGGCCATGGGAGTGGATGCACTTGAACAATCTTGCATTCCAAATTTTTTCAGCAAATTTCTGGTGTACTTGGTTTGACAAATAAAAGTGCCTTCTTCATTCTGCTTGACTTGAAGGCCCAGAAAATAGCTAAGTTCCCCCATCATACTCATTTGATATCTTGACTGCATCAGTTTGGCAAACTTCTTGCAAAGTCTGTCATTTGTAGAACCAAAGATGATATCATCAACATTTATCTGAACCAGAAGTAAGTCCTTTCCATGGTTGAGGTAGAACAGTGTTTTGTCTATAGTTCCTCTGTTAAATCCACTTTCCAGAAGAAACTGAGCTAAAGTCTCATACCATGCTCTTGGAGCTTGCTTAAGGCCATAAAGTGCTTTATCAAGCCTGTAGACATGATTAGGATATTTGGGATCTACAAAGCCTGAAGGTTGTTCAACATATACTTCCTCCTCCAATTCTCCAGTGAGAAAATTACTTTTCACATCCATTTAAAAGACAGTAAACTTTTTGTGAGCAACATAAGCCAAAAATATCCTTATGGCTTCCAATCTAGCAACTGGTGCAAATGTTTCATCATAATCAATTCCCTCATGTTGAGAATATCCTTTTGCAACCAACCTTGCCTTATTCCTTGTAATTATGCCATCACTATCAGTTTTGTTTCTGAATACCCACTTTGTACCAACAATAGATCTGTTCTTTGGTCTTGGCACTAGGGTCCAGACTTTGTTTCTTTCAAATTCATTTAACTCTTCCTGCATTGCTTGCACCCAATCAACATCTTGAAGAGCTTCTTCCACTTTATTTGGTTCAGTCTGAGAAAGAAAAGAATTGTAAAGACATTCACTCGAAGTAGCTGTTCTAGTTCTGACACCTGCATCAGGATTTCCAATAATTAAGTCAGGTGTATGTGATTTAGTCCACTTCCTTGCAGATGGAAGGTTTTCTCTAGAACTGGATGCTCCCCCATGATCCATGCTATCTTCATCAACATTTTCTGATGCTCCCCCAGAAACTATGCTCTCTGAGTTGGATCCTTCAGAATTTAAGTTTTCAGAACTATCAGAACTTGGCTTATCAGAACTTGACGAATCAGAACTTGAAGAGCCAGTTGTATGTTATGATGCTTCTTGAGATGTGGTTGTATCTTGAGTATGCTCCCCCTGCATAGGTGCATCTTCCTTTGGCGTAGTCACCACAGTTTCAATAACATCAGAGTTTAATCCAACAGAGTTTGTAGTATCAGGATTTAGACTGTCGGGATTTTTAGTATAAGAATTTAAGTCTTCATTTTCAAATCTCAGCTGATCATGATCATTGAAATCTTCAAGTCCAGTAATCTTCTTATCATCAAAAGAGACATTGATAGATTCCATGACCACTCTTGTTCTCAAGTTATAGACTCTGAAGGCTTTTGTGGAAAGTGGATATCCAACAAAGATTCCTTCATCAGCTTTTAGATCAAATTTGGATTGCTGTTCAGGGTGAGTCTTAAGAACAAAACATTTGCATCCAAATACATGAAAATACTTCAGATTTGGCTTCTTTTTCTTCACCATCTCATATGGTGTCTTTCCTTGCTTGTTAATGAGTGTTGCATTCTGAGTAAAATAAGCAGTCTGCACAGCTTCAGCCCAGAAATAGGTTGGAAGCTTTGCTTCATCAAACATTGTACGTGCAGCTTCAATGAGAGTTCTATTCTTTCTTTCAACAACTCCATTTTGCTATGGAGTTCCAGGAGCAGGAAATTCCTGCTTGATTCCATGATTTTTGCAGAACTCTTCCATTATCAAATTCTTGAACTCAGTACCATTATCACTTCTTATTATCTTCACAGAATCTTTGATCAATTTATCCAGTTTCCTGACATGATCAATCAAGATAGATGCAGTTTCATTTTTTGTGTGCAAGAAATACACCCATGTGTATCTGGTGAACTCATCTACTATGACCAACGCATATTTCTTCTTTGCAATAGACATGACATTCAGTGGACCAAATAGATCAACATGAAGTAGATAATAAGGCTCAAGAAATCCGCATGATAACCTCTGTCACAGATTTGACTAACACTCAGCAGATTGTGTTTAAGCCCTGAGACCAGAGCTACTTCTTTAATGATGACATTCCCAAGATTGATATTGCCATATCCCAAAGTTTTTCAAATGTTGTCATCTCCATAAGAAACACTTGGGCCAGCCTTCTCCACAAAGTCTGATAGCAGGGCTTTATTTCCAGTCATATGTCCTGAACATCCATTGTCCAGAACTAGGATGTTTTTCTTGTTGCCCTGCAATCACAAAGACCACTAATGATTAGTTTTAAAGACCCGGACTTGCTTGGATCCTTTGGCTTTATTAAGTTTGTTAACATTTGCAGCAGATTTAGAATCAGAGTTTAAGTTAACATTTTTCTTATCAGAATTTACACTATCAAACTTTGAATCAGAACTCACACTAGAAGGAACAATGCTAACTTTCTTTAAAGAAGGTTTTATTTGATAATAATCATAGTACAGACTATGATATTCCTTACAAGTATAAATGGAATGCCATAAACTACCACAATGAAAACAAGGATTTTGTGGCTTATATCTAAAAGGCTGACTCTTAACTCCTGACTTTGAAGGTAAGGAGTTTATGTTCTTATTCTTCCTGCAAAAAGAAGCCAGATGGTTAGAACTTCCAAAGTTATGACACGTTTTTCTAGGAGCATCAGGAAGAGGCTTATAATCATTGCTTTTATTCACACCTTCCTTTCTATTCCTATTTTTCCTAGGTGATTTTACCTTGTTTGCATTCTTAACATCTTTCAGCTTATGCTTAAGCTGCTTCTTTGTCATTAAGCCTACATTTCCTTCAGTTGTCTTTTCCTGTTTTAGTTTGTCAGAAGTTAATTCCTTTTTAACTTCTGATTTCTCATTATCAGACTTTACAGCTACAAACTTAACAGGCTTTAACTTAGATTTTTGATTAACAACTATAGGCTTAATTTCTACAGTTCCTTTATCATTCCTATCATCTCCATAACCTAAGCCCTCTTTCTAGTTTTCACTACTTAACAAATTCTGAGTTGTTCTGCCAGAGTTAGTCCAAGTCCTGATAATCTCTCTTTCCTTTTCTAACTCAGTTTTTAGAGATTCATTTATTTTAAGTACTTCATCCCTAACATAGAAAACATCATCTCTATCTTTCTGAGTTTGATGGAACATGACTAACTCTTTTTCTAAATAATCATTCCTCTTTTTACAAGTAAGATTTTCAGAAGTTAATCTTTCACATGTTAAAGTTTGATCTCTATAGCTAATGAACATGGTTTTAAGATATCTTCTCAACTCATTAATATCATCAGTATGAAAGGCATAAGTAGTTTGAGGTACCTTTAACTCAGCAGCTTCAGAACTGCTTTCAGCACTTGCCATATCAGCATTTGCCATCAAGGCATTATTCTCCTCACTTTCAGAATCTGAGGTGTCTGTCCAGCTTTTGTTCTTTGTCATAAGAGCCTTGCCTTTATCACTCTTCACTTTCTTGCAATCAGGAGATATGTGGCATTTCTCACCACAGTTGTAGCATTTGACATTTGTATAATCTCCTCTATCAGACTTTCCTCCTTTGCCCTCAGATTTTCTGAAATTCTTCTTATCAGAACTTGCACCTTTCCTGGAAAACTTCTTTCCCTTCCTGAACTTTCTGTATGCAATCTTTGTGATTCCTTTCACCATAAGGGCACACAGCTTCATCATCTCTTCATCAGCATCCATCTCAGGAAAGCTTTCAGATTCTGAGTCATCATCACTATCAGAACTTGATGACTCAGTATCAGACTTTGTGAAGAGTGCTTTACCCTTGCCTTTCCTTGAGGTGGCTGCCTTGGGGGATTCTTCTTCAGCCTTAAGAGCAACTGTCCTTGACTTTCCTCCTTTCCCCTTGCTTCTTTGTTCCATCTCAAGTTCATGAGTCTTGAGCATCCCATAAATCTCATCAATAGTTGTTTCATCAAGATTATAGTTGTCTCTTATTGTTGTTGCCTTCAAATCCCAGCTTTCAGGAAGAGCCAACAGGAATTTAAGGTTTGAATCTTCAAGATCATACTCCTTATCAACCAGTGACAAATCATTCAAGAGTTTGACAAATCTATCATATAAATCAATCAATGACTCATTAGCCTTTGAGTCAAAGTGTTCATACTCTTGAGTGAGTATTATCTTCCTGTTCTTCTTAATCATATCAGTTCCCTGACATCTTGTTTCCAAGGCATCCCATATCTCTTTTGCAGTCTTGCAGTTTATAACCCTGTTTGACATTACATTATCAATGGCACTATGCAGTAAGTGTCGTACCTTAGCATCCTTAGCAATTGATGTGATATCTTCAGCAGTGTAGTCACTCTTCTCCTTTGGTACTGACTTTGCTGCTTCACCTGCGACTGCAACATCGAGCTTTGTTGGATTGTGAGGTCCTTCCTTGATTCTGTCAAGATATTCTGGATCTGTAGCTTCCAGAAACATAGTCATCCTCACCTTCCATATGGGATATTCAAACGGTTTCACTATGGGAACTCTAATAGTTTCATATCGACTATGGATTTGTGTCTTTGGTGGTTCTTCAGTTTTGGTGGGCTTGGTTGGAGTTTCTGCTTCAGACTTGATTGTTTTTGGATCTTAAACTGTTTGTGTGTTAACAGATAGGCTCTGATACCACTTGTTAGGTCACACACACTATAGAGGGGGGTGAATACAGTGTATATCACAATCAAATCGAACTCTAATAACTCAAGTAACAGAAAACAAACTTTATTCAAAACAATAAACTCTGTTACAGTATGGAACTGTCCTCTCTCAGTGATGAACAAATATCACGAGAGCTGCTAGGGTTACAATGAATAATCTTCTCGATAATGATAACACTTATAGTGTAGACCCTATGTCTGTGTTTATATACTACACAGCTACAAGATAATCGCTAATTGATATGGAATATAATTCTGCTTCCTAAAATATATCAATCAAATATCTTTTCTTCCAAGTATTCCATTCTTCACGGAATTCCTTCTTCATGCATATCTCTTCTTACGTTTGTCTAGATCTTCTTTTCCTGTAAATCAGCTACCTTCCTTATCTGAACGTTTCCTTTAAGTCCTGATATTATCTTCTGATAAATATCTCCTGAACCTTAAGTACTGATGACTTAAGTTCTGACTTCAGTATAAGTGCTGATTTCAGTTAAGTACTGATTTGTCCTGTTTAAGTAAGATCTGAAAACTAAACATAAATCATATTAGACATGACATTATCAAATATATATGACACTTGCCTCTCCCATAGCAGGGTCATTGGCAATTGTACTCCCAGCTTCAATTGTTAGTGTAATTTTAGCTAGGATTTTGAGGGGAGTTGTTCCTGTGATAGGAACCTCCATTTGAATTGGAGAGGATTTAGATAGCTCTCCCTTAGGAGTACTACCTTCAAACCTAACAACCTATGAAGGCTGATTTGCACATAAAGGTGCATCTGTAACCACCATAAGGTCTTCAGTAAAGATTGATGAATCCCCCATATTTGCGATGGTGTCATCAAGGTCTACCCCAGCTAGTAGCATCTCACTATCTAAATTTGGTGTCTGGGTGGTGAGCAAGGTTTCTTGAACCAAGTCACTTGAAAGTGGCAACACTTGAGGATTAGATTCAAGTGTCTCATTGTAGGAGGAAGAAATATTAGATAGAAGATTTTGAATTTCAGAACTGAGTGTTGGTAGCACCCACCGAATAGATGAGGGAGCTTCAAGGGATGTGCTCTCCTTGTGTGTGCCATCCTTATTTCTCCTACCATACACTTGGATTTGTTCAAGTGATGGTTGTGCAGACTTATTACAAGGTGCATTTGGGCTAATGCTCTTTTCAATAGAGACATCCTTTTGAGATGGTGCCTCTAGAGTCTGTTTAAGTCCCTTATTTACAACTACATCCTTTTGAGAGGATGCAGAGGTGGATTGAGTGGTCAGCTCCAAGTTTTTAGCCTTCTTTATTTTCTTGACCAAGGGTGACTCAGTTTCTGTGTTTTCCTCACCATTCTCATTTATGATTATCAGGTTTGCCTTCTTTCTCTTCTTTTTACTCACTTCACCCTTTTGGGAGAATGAAGTGGTTGGTTTTCTATCCTTTAGTGGTGTAGAAGAAGTGGTCTCAGCCTGGGAAGGCCCCTGTTGATTTTTCTGTATTTGTGCTTCTACAGGTTCAGGGACTATAGCTGCACTAGATTGTGCATTTGATCTCATGTCAGGCATGGGGTAAGGGTAAGTCTTAAACCTCTCCATCATAAATGGAGTGATTTTTAGACTCACGATTACCTTGTTCTTTGTAGTAAGTGAACCAAATATAATTTTGGACACTTGCTTACAATTGCCTATTTTAGTGTTGTGTATACCATTAAGCAAATGTATGTATGATACTTTATGATTTAAAGTAGACATAATAAATCTAGGAAATAAGATTTCCTTACCTCTTGCAGAGTGGGGCATAACTAGTCTGGTAGCAAGTTCTTCCAGGATCAATAGACCAACATTCAAGTGTCTGTTGTAGGCTATTGAGAACATCAACTTCTGCACCACACTTGAGATGTTGTCATATCATGTCTTCCTGCATGTGAAGGCCCTCATTATAGAATGAAACATAAAAGACCATTCCTTCCTTAGGTTTATTCTGTTCAGACTTGCTAGATTGATCCTTCCACCATAGTTGATGAAATCCATGAGCTCAGCTAGCTCATCCTGTGTTGGAACCTCCACTAGATTTGCAGTTGGAAGACCCAAAGCTGCATTCACATTTTGCTCATTGAACTCTATTTGTTGTCCTCGAATTGAGCATGTTACCACCATGGACACAAAGTTGTCATTCATAATTGTCCTCACTACAGCTGTTGTCCAAAACTCATGCAGGACATCCAAGTACATGATTGGGTTAGCAGTTAAAGCACCTGCAAGATAAGATTCATACAAGAACTTGACAAACCCCTTGAAACTGTCAGGGGCTTGGTTAGCATCAGTGAAAGCAAGGTAGTTTGTTCCTTGTTTAGGGATTTCAGCTCTAACATTGTTGAGTGCCATTGTTGTTGAGGGAGTGTGAATGGGTAAGAAAAAATAGTGAGAAAGAGCTTGAAACGAGAGAGAAATCGGTTTGGAATTGAAAAAGCTAGGTCACTTAGAGTTCTCGAAGGCGTAAGTATGTGTATGTCGAGATGTTTGAGTTTTTATAGTTAAAGCAAATGACTTATCGAGAACTCAAAAATAAACGTTTGGAATTTGATTATCGAGAAGTCATTTTGAAAAGAGAATTACATATCGAGAAGTCATTTTAATTTACTCTTTTAGAGAACTAAAATTGACTTGTCAAGATGTCTAATAAATACTCAATTTGTCCAATATGGACTAAATTATTTATAATTTTTATTTGAATAAATCCAAATAAAATCAGAATAATTTTGTCAAAAGTATTTTACTAAAATAATTTATTGAATTAAATTATTCCAGTTCTGAGTTATTTATAAGTCTAAAATTATACTTGTAGAGAACTCTGTGAGTTAACACTTATAGAGAACTCTACAATGACTTATCGATAAGTCATAATAAAGCTTATCGAGAAGTCACTCGAGAAGTCTTAAAATGATTTATCGATATGTCAATTAGACTTATCGAGAATTCTGTTCTCTAAATACTTTTGATCACTATAATTATGCCTTGTGCTAATTTTACATATTGAAAATGCAAATCAACTTTTAGACAGTTTACTTAGAATTGAAAAATTCCAAGCTAAATTGAATTTTGAAAAATAAATATGTAGAGATTTATGAAATATTTATAATTCATATTTCAGTTAATTTCCAATTAATCAAATGAATTTTGATTTATCAGAAATTAATCTGCTGCAAAACAATAGCTGAGTTCTTGCCTTATGATGAAGAATCAAGCATTCCAATTTCACCTACAAGTCTAGTGAAAGTTGCTTCATCCAAAGGTTTAGTAAAAATGTCAGCTAATTATTTTTCTGTTGGAACAAAAATGAGCTCAATGATACCATTTGTAGCATGTTCTCTAATAAAATGGTACCTTACATCAATGTGTTTTGTTCTAGAATGATTAACTAGATTAGCCACAATAGATATAGCACTAGTGTTGTCACACATAATAGGAATTTTGTGTAACACTAGGCCATAGTCCATTAGCTGATTTCTAATCCAAAGTCTTGATCATAGCAACTTCCAGCAGTAATGTATTTAGCTTTAGTTGTGGAAGTTGACACAAATTATTGTTTCTTTCTATATAAGGATACAAGTCTTTGTCCAAGAAACTGATAGCTTCCACTAGTGCTCTTTCTGTCAACCCTGCATCCAGCAAAATCTGCATCTGTGTATCCAACAGCTTCAAAGCCAGTTCCCTTAGGATACCATAATCCCAAAGTTGGAGTTCCCTTTAAATATCATAAAATCCTCTTCACAGCCATCAAATGTGATTCTTTTGGATTGACTTAAAATCTTGCACACAGACATGTTGTAAACATGATGTCTGGTCTACTTGCAGTTAAGTAAAGCAAAGATCCAATCATTCCTCTATAGCTTGAGATATCTAGACTCTTGCCCTTTTTACCTTCATCCAACTTTGTAGCTGTAGAAATAGGTGTAGATGCAGGTGAACAATCAACCATACCAAAATTTTTCAATAAATCTTTGACATACTTAGTTTGGCTGATGAAGATTCCATCACTTCTTTGACTGATTTGAAGGCCAAGAAAGTAACTTAATTCCCCCACCATACTCATTTCATATTCACTCTACATAAGCTTGGAGAATCTTTGACAAAGCTTTTCACTAGTAGAATCAAAGATAATATTATCCACATAAATCTGAACTAGGATCATATCATCACCATGGTTCTTGTAGAAGAGTGTCTTGTCAATTGTACCTCTAGTGAATCCATGTTTAATCAAAAATTCTGACAATGTGTCATACCAAGCTCTAGGTGCTTGTTTTAGTCCATAGAGAGCCTTGAGTAATTTGTATACAAAATTTAGAAATTCTGGATCTTCGAAGCCAGGTGGCTGTTGCACATAAACCTCTTCTTCCAACTCACCATTAAGAAATGCACTCTTCACATCCATTTGATATACTTTGAAATTTGAATGTGCAGCAAATACAAGAAAAATCCTTATTGCTTAGAGTCTTGCAACTAGAGCAAAGATTTTATCATAATCTATTCCTTCTTCCTGTAAGTAGCCTTTTGCAACCAACCTTGCTTTATTTCTGGTGACTATTCCATTTTTATCCATTTTGTTCCTGAACACCCACTTTGTTCCAATTATACTTCTGTTCTTTGGTGCAGGAACCAATTTCCAAACTTTGTTTCTTTCAAACTGATTTAGCTCTTCTTGCATTGCAGATATCCAATCAGGATCAAGAAGTGCTTCCTCAGTTTTCTTTGGCCCAACTTGTGATAAAAAACATCATGAAGACATTTATTTGTAGTTTCATTTCTAGTCCTCACTCCAGCAGTTGGCTCACCAATAATTGCTTCTCTAGTGTGACTTCTATCCCACTTCCTTTTGTGAGTTTGTTGACTTGTGTTTTCTGCTTCTTCTTCATCATTGACATGACTTCCATAATTTTCTCCTCTTTCTCCCCCTGAGTTTATGCTATCAAATTCAGGTGTTTGAGATGAGCTTCCATTCTCATGATTCACTTGTTCAGTAGACTCTTCATCAACTCTGTTGTAACGCCCTCCAGACCCGGGGTATAAGTCTGGGGTTACTAGCTAATCACCAAACCTGTACAACCTGATTAACAAATATTAAAGAAATGAAACTAAACCCCTTTAACACTAACCAGGATCTTTTTAGGTTGAAGTATGAAAACAAGAACCACTAATTACTTTTATTACAAACCAAATTTCAAAATCTCACAAATTCTCTTTATTACAAGCCATTGTCTAATCAGTTTTAAACTATGTTTCTCTTTTATTCAAACACACACACACTAACTATCTACACTCCACCTGTTCGGGAAACTCAAAGCTTTCTTCCTGGATTGGGATCAACACCTTGGGTATGAGAGGATCCCGAGGCTTGACCCGCTTCTTTACCACTCGAGTCCTGATGAGTTTCATATTCCTTCTTAACTGAAAATAATAAGGTGAATAACAACAAAAAAGGGTGAGCCAAAAATTGCTCAACAAGTCCACAAAATATAAACAGTGTTAAAGCATTTTAAATGAATCCGTAACCCGGGTATATCTGCAAAGATATAACCCCACGAGAATAGAAAGAAGGCCATTACTGGCGAGTACATATAAACTAAACTGGACACAAGTTCGCATCTATATTCTGCAGATCAGTTAGAATATAATGCAGATCTATATCTCCATATATAGATCCAGTCAGGTACCCAGGCTGTAACAGCCCGCACTTCCGGACTATGAATTCTAAATCAAAATTAATATAAAATACAATTTACTAATACGAAAATCTATTACAAAGGTCACTATTACAAAAGCGCAGCTAACGAAAGCCCAAAAGTCAATCAACTCCAAATCTAAGTCCTCGAACCTGAATGCTATCCAACTTGAACTCTTAGATGAAACCTGAAATTATAAGTAATGAGCTATACAGCCCAGCAAGAAACCAATTGATCCAACTAGTAGGCCAAGTAACATGAACACATATAACAAAATACGATAATCTATACGATACGATATACGAAACAAACACTTTTGATACACTTTCTTGTTCTTATTCTTATTCGATACACACAATACACATAGCACATAGACAACAATAATTCCAAAATCAATAACTCATGCCAAGACCACTACAACCCGGTGATAAGGTCCTAAATTTTCTGAAAACTGTCACTACAATCCGGTGACTGCGGTCCTAAGTTCTTATTCGATATTTTCACAAACCATGGCACAAATCAAAGATTCAGAATTATCATCTAGACACCACAGAGATACAACAATACGTATAGTTGTAACACATAATACTTTCAAAAATATCATCACTTAACCCATTTTTTGATAATCAAGTATACACGCATAATACACAATTTTGAAAACACTATTAAGATCGATCGAAAACTTACCTTTAAAACTGACCAGATCTGAATATAGACTTTTTGACCCTCTAAATGAAGTTATCTTGGAAAACACAAAGCACGAAAGTTGTAGAGAATGAAAAGACCTTTCCGAAAAGCCCAGAATCACTGAATTCTGACTTACTATGAATTTTCTACGAATTTTACAAGACTACTGATTTTTGCTGAGAAGAGCCCTACGAATTTTATTAATTAAAACGAGGAGGACGAATAGGGTGTATTTATAACGAGACAAAACCCTATATCTTAAACTACAAGTTATCCATATTAGAATTGGATCCAAATTTTAGGCCCATTAGTCTAACCCAATTTTAAATCCTAGTCCATATCTAATTTTAATCCTTTTTATTCTATTATTCTTCTATTAATTAAATTCTAAAAATTACGGGATATTACACAGGCACTACGGCCCATGTCAGGGCACCAGTCATATCCCGGTCCTTAGGATTAAGACATACTCAATCCCCAAAATATCATTATCCAGTCCATCGCTTAGCAACCAGAACAATCGGTATGCTTTGATATATTCTAATCACCAGAATATATCAATCTCAATGTGTAATCAATGGAATGTGGATCAAGAATCCAAAGAAAGGGAGAAATCAAGAATCGAAATGAAATATGAACAAAGGAATAGCAAGTGTGTATCAGTGATTATGAACAAGAATCAAAAGAGTGCAAACGTGATAAGCATATGAAGAAATGTCACTATTCTGAAAGTAGAATAGGGGAAAAACTTGCCTTCTGCGCGACTCACTGCAAATATGTCACCTTCGTCTATTACCGACTCAATACGCCTTGCTGACTTAGCTTCTGTTAGAGAAATAGATTGATTTAGTCATTTCATACTTCAATTGCATCTTGAATCGACTTCACACCGTTCTTAATGTCTATCCATGCGCTTATGACTAACTCATGTATTACTTATTAGCAAGTAAGACTCAATTAACCACATAATACACATAAGCACATAAGCACATAATCATTTTTATAGTTGAAATAATTTTTAGAATCAAATTCGACTCGCTTATCGCTCAACTGATCGTTATCTGACTCGTTTCATATTTTTCCGGAATTTTTCGGACTCATTTCGACACGCATTTCGATTGATAATCAAACAAGTAACAAAGTCAACTATTTTCTATAAGAAATTAAGCTTTAATATTATTTTTAATGAAAAGAATTCATTTTTCTGAGTCAAAAGGCTTTCGTTTCGCTCGAATCAGACTAACGGTCTAATTATTATCAATTAAACACTGATAATTCAATTTATTATTCACTATAAATAATTATTACTAATTTTGAAAACTCAAAAATAATTTTTAAATAATTATTTAAGAAAAATCAGAATTAAAAATGATTTTTCTATAATTTTTGGAATTAAAATGAATTTATTATGATTTATTGAAAATTATTTGATTAATTATCAAAATAATTAATCATTTTTAAATAATTAATAAATAATTAATAGCTAATAAATAAATCATAAATAATTGAGAAAATGATTCAATCTAATTTTTAGCAAATAATTCAGAATTATTTATAATATAAATAAATAAATTAAATAAATAAATAATTAATTTGTAAAATAAATAAAACTGATTTTTGAAATTAATAAAAATAAAATTAAATTAAAAATCCAGAAACATTTGTCAGAAACCAGACATATGACAAAACAGATCAAAACCGGGTTGACAAACGGGTCAACCGGGTCACAATCCGGGTCATGAAGAACATGGCCGGATTTTTCCAGAATCCGGCCACCGGCCAGGATTCCGGCGAGTCCAAAATCAGGGCAAAACAACATCGTTTGATGTGGTTTTTACTGGGTTTCAATTTCACACAACTGCAGCAACTCAACTACGGCCAAAACATACCAAAAACATCACTGAAACCTCAACTCCGATCAAAATCGACATAAACTCCGGCCAAATACCCAAATCATTCATTTGTACATAAAATCAAACGTTATATAGTGCAAACTGAAGCCAAGAACACATACAATCAAAGCCCTAACCTTTCAGGTTCCAAAGATTCACAGAAATCATCGAGTTGTAATTTAAAAATTCAGTATAAACCCTAGAAATCGTGAATCACTATACAAACATCGTTTGTTCAATTAAACACCATGAATCGACTGTAAATCATCTGACAAAGCTATATCAATAATCAAAACATCAAAATAACCCTGAAATCAAAAAGTCCTAATTCGAACATAAACCCTAGAAATTGAAAATTAAAAACGATGCATTAAAACATGAAATTGATATAAAAAACAGAAAGAACAGATCAAAACCTTCGATTTGGTTACTAGAATCACACGATTTGATGAAGAAATCAGCTGGAAATCACAGTTTGATTCTCGACCCGATTCAAGTTCTTCCCGACCCGATTTGCAGAGAAAATCAATTAATTTCCGATTTTTAGTTTATAATTAATAATATATAAATAAAAATTAGGCTATTTATAGTAGTAAAATTAATACTGCTAAATAAAATTAAGGCCCTAATTCTACACTTTTTAAAATTAATAGGCCCCTAATTTTATAATTTTTGAGTATTAAATTTTAATTTATAAATATTTTATATATAAAATATATATGCCAAAATTTCCCAAAAATTGTGAATAATGCAAAAATGCAAAGAAATAATATAAATGAAAGTCCTATAATTTTATAAAAATAAAAATGTGACTTTTGTGGGGTTTTTAATACCCAATGGGGTCCGGAAAAGTCATTTTTCGTAAAACGAGAAAATTTATAAAATGTCTAGATGTTCAAAATAATGCGATGTTAAAAGCCGTTTGATGAAAAATAAGGCCCGTTATTTTATTTGAAATACTGTCTTTAAAATCATGGTTTGGGTCGTAAAACGTTTGAAATGAAACTTATGAATACAAAATAAAATATCTGAAAAATATCTTAAAATACCGTAATAACACAGAATACACGTAACACGTAACAATTAGGGTCTGACGGATAATTACACATAAATGACACATTAATACATATATTTTATTATAAATATGATATAATATAGACGTAAATTTCCTAGACGTTATATCCTTCCCCCTTAATAGGATTCTGTCCTCAGAATCTCACTATGAAAACAAGTGAGGATATTTTTCTAACATTTCGCTCTCAAGTTCTCAGGTTGATTCTTCAACCATAGGATTTCTCCACAAGACTCGCACTAAAGATACAGACTTATTTCTCAACACTTTCTCACGCCGATCTAAAATTTTTACTGGCTGTTCTACAAAAGACAAATCAGGTTGGATGTCTATCGGTTCATACTCGATTACATGCCTAGAATCAGGATTATATCGCTTAAGCATCGACACGTGAAACACGTTGTGAATATGTTGCATATGAGGCGGTAAAGCTAATTCGTACGCAACTTTTCCCACTTTCTTCAAAATTTCAAACGGTCCGACGTATCGTGGTTTCAATTTACCCTTGTTGCCAAATCTGGTCAATCCTTTCCATGGCGATATTTTGAGTAATACGTGTTCTCCTTCCTGGTAGTCCATATCCTTCCTTGCTTGGTCTGCATATTTGCGTTGTCTGTTTTGTGCTGCATCGAGTCATTTACGAATAAGTTCAATCTTTTCTTTAGTCTGTTGGATTAATTCTGGACCCAAAATCTTGCGTTCTCCAACTTCATCCCAATGTACTGGTGATCTGCATTTTCTTCCGTATAATGCTTCGTACGGTGGCATTCCAATACTGGCGTGATAACTGTTGTTGTAAGAAAATTCCACCAAAGGTAAATGTTCATCCCAATTGCCTTCAAAATCAATCGCACAAACTCGTAGCATGTCTTCAATCGTTTGGATAGTCCTTTCACTTTGCCCATCAGTTTGCGGATGATACGCGGTACTCATATTTAATTTAGTTCCAAGACATTCTTGAAATTGTCTCCAAAATCTTGAGTTGAAACGGGGATCTCGATCAGACATGATAGATATTGGAACTCCATGTCACATCACAATTTCCTTGAGATACAAGTGCACTAACTTGTCGAGTGAAAATCTTTCGTTAATTGGTAGAAAATGTGCCGACTTCGTGAGCCTGTCAATGATTACCCATATCGCATCATGATTTGCTTTAGTCCGTGGTAGTCCTACCATAAAATCCATCACTAAATGTTCCCATTTCCATTCTGGAATGTCTAACGGTTGTAATAATCCGCACGGACGTTGATGTTCCGCTTTAACTCGCTGGCATGTGTAGCATTTATTCACCCATTCTGCTATTTCCTTCTTCATGTTTGGCCACCAAAAGTTTTCCTGCAGATCGCGATATATTTTTGTGCTCCCTGGATGAATGGAATACTTCGAACTGTGCGCATCTCGCAATATTTCTTCTTTTAATTCTGCTACGTTAGGGATCCAGATTCTCGATACAAAGCGTAGAATTCCTTCATTATCCTTCTGAGTTGTGATTTCTTCTCCGGTTAAGTCATCATCCTGACTCATCACTTCTTCTTGACAACGGTGAATCTTTTCTAACAACTCTGGTAGAAAAGTCATAGCGTAGATAGCTTCTGCAGATTCATTGGGAATACGAATTTTGATTTCCAACTTATCAAATTCCTTGGCTAAATCTTCGCATGAAGTTAACAAATTCAATCTTTCTTTCATGCTCAGTGCATCTGCCATAACATTTGCTTTCCCTAGATGATAACTGATCGTAACATCGTAATCTTTAATCAATTCCAGCCATCGACGTTGATGCATGTTCAGTTCTTTTTGCATGAAGATGTACTTCAGACTTTTATGATCTGTATAGATTTCGCATTTCTCACCATAGAGATAGTGTTTCCATAGTTTCAACGCAAATATGATTGTTGCTAATTCCAGGTCATGCGTAGGATATTTCTGCTCATGAGGTTTAAGCTGTCTCGAAGCATATGCAATGACGTTACCATGCTGCATCAATACACATCCTAATCCGCGATACGAAGCGTCGCTGTAAATGACGAAATTCCCATGCTCGTCTGGTAATACGAGTACCAGTGCGGTTACTAACCGATTCTTCAGCTCTTGAAAACTTCCTTCACATTTGTCGTCCCATACGAACTTTTCACTTTTTCGAGTTAACTTGGTCAACGGCGTTGCTATTTTCGCAAAATCTTTGACAAATCTTCTATAATATCCTGCCAATCCCAAAAAACTTCGAACTTCTATCGGTGTCTTTGGTCTTTCCCAATTTAACACGGCTTCAACCTTTGCTGGATCGACTTTGATGCCTTCTCTACTGATGATGTGTCCTAGAAATTGTACTTCCTTCAATCAGAATTCACATTTCAAGAATTTCGCGTATAGTTGCTCTTTCCTCAGAATTTCCAAAGTTATCCTCAAGTGCTCAGCATGCTCTTCTTCCGTCCTTGAGTAAATCAAGATGTCATCAATAAATATGATCACAAATTTGTCCAAGTATTTCTTGAATACCCAATTCATCGGATCCATGAATGCTGCTGACGCGTTTGTCAAACCGAATGCCATTACCAGAAACTCGTAATGTCCATATCTCGTACGAAATGCAGTTTTGAGAATATCTTCAGCTTTAATCTTCAATTGGTGATAGCCTGATCGCAAATCTATCTTCGAAAACCATGCGGCTCCTTTTAGTTGATCGAACAAATCATCGATTCTTGGTAAATGATACTTGTTCTTGATAGTGAGCTTATTCAATTCCCAATAGTCAATACATATTCGCATACTACCATCTTTCTTCTTCACGAACAATACCGGTGCACCCCATGGGGATACACTGGGTCGTATAATTCCCCGGTCTAAAAAATCTTACAATTATGTTGACAATTCCTTCATCTCGACTGGAGCCATTCGATATTGAGCTTTCGAAACTGGTTCTGTACCTGGTGCTAGATCAATCGTGAATTCAATTTCTCGATCTGGCGGTAATCTTGGAAGCTGGTCGGGAAAGACGTACGGAAATTCACACAAAACTGGAATGTCTTCTATTTTAGGACTTCCCTTCTCAATATCTAACACATAAGCTATGTATATCTCACATCCCTGTCGAAGCAATCGTTTGGTCTGCATCATTGTCAGAAATTTCTTCCGCTATTTTTCGCCCTTGAACATTACCGTTGCATTTTTCGCAGTTCGCAATTTGACACTCTTATTCGCGCAATCTATCTGAGCATTATGACAAGCTAACCAATCCATTCCCAAAATGACATCAAACTCTCCTAGCTTAAAAGGAATCAAATCTATAGAAAAATGATGTCCGGCTATTTCTACATCGAATGCAGGACATACTCGATCTACTGGAACTTGGTCGTCATTCGCTAATTTTATAATTAACGTCTCACCCAACCATTCGACTTCGCAGTGTAATTTATCAAGAAATTCTTCAGAAATAAATGAGCGAGTAGCTCCAGAATCAATTAATACTTTTGAACTTACGGAATTCACCATAAGCGAATTTGCGATTACACTCAGACTCTGCACTGCTTCTTTCATTGTCATGTTAAAAGTTCTTGCTCTGGATTGATTAGGCGGCGGCGGCGGATGTAATGCCAATACCCTTGGAATACTGGCTGCCATGGCTGGTCCTTTGCAATTTCTGGCGATATGCCCTTTCTTTCCACACTGGAAGCAAGTCATTTCCGCTGTTTTTCTCACTAGACATTCGTTAGAATAATGCCCTTTCTGCTTATATCGGTAATACATCACATCCCGTTTAATACATACACCGGTATGCTTTCGATTACATGTCTTATAGTACGGCACTGGGACTCTAACCATTCTCTACTGGCTGGAGACTTGGAAACGATTACCTGTTTTTTGGGTACCTTATCCTATCCTTTTGAAATTCAAATTTGTCCGGGCTTGAAATCCCGGCTTTCTGCTGGAGCGGTCTTGGAAACTTCCCTGTCCTTTATCTTGCTGAGATCTTTCACTTTCTCCTTCAATAATCAAAGCTTTCTAGACTACGGCGGTATACGTTGTCAATTCAAAAACTGCAACTTGGCCACGAATCCATGGTCGTAATCCTTCTTGAAACCTTTGAACTAACTTCTCTTCTGTATCAACCTGTTCTGGGACAAACCTAGCCAACTCAGTAAATTTGGCCTCATACTCTGCTACGGACATATTTCCCTGCTTCAGTTCTAAAAACTTAATCTGCATTTGGTTTTTCACATAGTGAGGAATATGTTTTTCTAAGAACAATTTTTTAAACCTATCCCACGCAATAACACCTTCACCCTCTAAAGCCTTTTTAGATTCCCATCAAAAATTTGCCTCTCCTTTTAACAAATAACTAGCAAAGTCAGTCTTCTGGTCTTCACCTATCTTCACTAGTGAAACATTTTCTCTATTTCCTTCAGCCAGGTGGTAGCCTTAATAGGATCAGTAGACCCTTCAAATTATGGAGGTTTAACCGACTAAAACTGCTTAAAAGTAACAACAAGTAATGCTGGTGGTATCTGGGGCTCAGGATGAGATGGCTGCTGTAACATTTGTTGTTGAATCTGCTGTTGTTGATGCTGCATCATTACCATCTGTTATTGCATCAGATGGAATATTTAGTTCATGGTCTCATTAGTCTGTGCTTCAGAATTGCTGTTAGAAGTCTCAGTCCTAGTCTTTCTTTTTGGTGCCATCTTTTGATAATAAAACAAGTGATATTTCTTTAACAATTTAATAAACAATTAGCAGTAGATAAGAAAATAATTTATCCTGTGTTATCAACATGATTTAAATAGAGAAAACAATTGCTGAGTATAAAAACTGGAAATGTAAGCAGTTAAATAAAATGTTTGTTCTTTTTTTTTTAACATGAATTAAAATATGAAAAGCTGTAAAACAATAAAGTGAAGGTAAATGTTATAAAACTGTAAAGACTGAAATTTAAATGAAAGAAATTTGAAAAAAGTTCATTTTATATATATGACACCAGCCTCGGGTGTAAATGCTTGATACAAAAAGTCTCGCTCTGCTGGTTATCACCGCGACTACAAGTCATACTAGCTACTATCAGTCAAACTACTACTACAGGTTAAGCTACTAATACACACATACACGCTACTCACTATGTTATACTATGCTGCCTCTATATACATCCGTACTCTGAAGTCACTGTCTCAAAACCCAGACGGAATACGCCTCAGCTCCTCCCTAAGTGCCTGGACCAAAGTCTGTGCCAAGCGGAATATCCTGTAAACTCTGCGAAAGAAGGCGGTCCTTCATGGGTCAAATCATCGAGCTCCCAAGTGGCACTCATCAAAACTGACTGTAATCTCTATCTCATAAAATAATCCGGCTGTAGGGCCGCTAACGGTCCTCTGTCCCTCTGGTCAAACAAATGTAAAATCTCTCGGCACTGTGCTCTCCAATACTCCACATCATCCCTCATAACTCTGTACTCATGGTATGGTACCATATGCGGCTGAGCAACCTGACCTACTGACTCCTATGAAGGAACCCTCGGTATATCTGCACCCTGCTGTGGTAATCCTAACTGTAGATCCATATCATGCTCTCACATCCCCTCGACTGGAATCATTTGAAATACATCTGGCTCTGGGGCATGCACTGGTATAAAAGGTAATACTGGTGGTGGTAACTCTGGCTCAATCCCCGGTATAAACTGATGCTCAACTGGTAAAGGAACCATCGGCTCAAAGAACTCAAATGGATCAAACATCTCTATGGGGTCATGGACTATCCCCTGTACTGGTGGTACCGGCTCCTGTGACAATGGTGGTGGAGGTGGTAGAGGAGGAAACATGTACTCAGATACTGGAGGTATAACTGGTGTTGCTGGCCCCGTGACTATCCTCTCAGAAGACGCAGAATAACCAGAAGATACCATCTGATAATATACCAAAGAAAAGAAAGGTCACTAAACAATCCTAAGATTTATACTTCCCTATTCTAATCAGACCTAAATCCTAACACTACTCTCCCTATTTGACTATTTCTATCCTATATGATCTCCCTATCTTATCTTAACCCTAATGTTCTTGTTTTCAGGGACCAAACCTACAGCTCTGATGCCAAACCTGTAACACCCTCCAGACCCGGGGTATAAGTCTGGGGTTACTAGCTAATCACCAAACCTGTACAACCTGATTAACAGTTATTAAAGAAATGAAACTAAACCCCTTTAACACTAACCAGGATCTTTTTAGGTTGAAGTATGAAAACAAGAACCACTAACTACTTTTATTACAATCCAAATTTCAAAATCTCATAAATTTTCTTTATTACAAGCCATTGTCTAATCAGTTTTAAACTATGTTTTTCTTTTATTCAAACACACATACTAACTATCTACACTCCACCTGTTCGGGCAACTCAAAGCTTTCTTCCTGGATTTGGATCAACACCTTGGGTATGAGAGGATCCCGAGGCTTGACCCGCTTCTTTACCACTCGAGTCCTGATGGGTTTCATATTCCTTCTTAACTGAAAACAATAAGGTGAATAATAACAAAAAAGGGTGAGCCAAAAATTTCTCAACAAGTCCACAAAATATAAACAGTGTTAAATCATTTTAAATGAATCTGTAACCCGGGTATATCTGCAAAGATATAACCCCACGAGAATAGAAAGAAGGCCATTACTGGCGAGTACAAATGAACTAAACTGGACACAAGTTTGCATCTATCGTCTGCTGATCAGTCAGAATATAATGCAGATCTATATCTCCATATATAGATCCAGTCGGGTACGCAGGCACTACGGCCCATGTCGAGGCACCAGTCATATCCCGGTCCTCAGGATTAAGACACACTCAATCCCCAAAATATCATTATCCAGTCCATTGCTTAGCAACCGGAACAATCAATATGATTTGATATATTCTAATCACCAGAATATATCAATCTCAATGTGTAATCAATGGAATGTGAATCAAGAATCTAAAGAAACGGAGAAATCAAGAATCGAAATGAAATATGAACAAAGAAATAACAAGCGTGTATCAGTGATTATGAACAAGAATCAAAAGAGTGCAAACGTGATAAGCATCTGAAGAAATGTCACTATTCTAAAAGTATAATAGGGGAAAAACTTGCCTTCTGCACGACTCACTGCAAATATGTCACCTTCGTCTATTATCGACTCAACCTGCCTTGCTGACTTAGCTTCTGTTAGAGAAATAGACTGATTTATTCATTTCGTACTTCAATTGCATCTTGAATCGATTTTACACCGTTCCTAATGTCTACCCATGCGCTTATGACTGACTCATGTATTACTTATCAGCAAGTAAGACTCAAATAACCACATAATATACATAAGCACATAAGCACATAATCATTTTTATAGTTGAAATAATTTTTAGAATCAAATTCGACTCGCTTATCGCTCAACTGATCGTTATCTGACTCGTTTCCCATTTTTCCGAAATTTTTCGGACTCATTTCGACACGCATTTTGACTGATAATCAAACAAGTAACAAAGTCAACTAATTTCTAGAAGAAATTAAGCTTTAATATTATTTTTAATGAGAAGAATTCATTTTTCTGAGTCAAAAGGCTTTCGTTTCGCTCGAATCGGACTAACGGTCTAATTATTATCAATTAAACACTGATAATTCGATTTATTATTCACTATAAATAATTATTACTAATTTTTAAAACTCAAAAATAATTTTTAAATAATTAGTTAAAAAAATCAGAATTAAAAAATGATTTTTCTTTAATTTTTGGAATTAAAATGAATTTATTATGATTTTTGAAAATTATTTGATTAATTATTAAAATAATTAATCATTTTTAAATAATTAATAAATAATTAATAACTAATAAATAAATCATAAATAATTGAGAAAATAATTCAATCTGATTTTTAGAAAATAATTCAGAATTATTTATAATATAAATCAATTAATTAATAAATTTATAAAATAAATAAAACTGATTTTTGAAATTAATAAAAATAAAATAAAATTAAAAATCCAGAAATATTTGTTAGAAACCAGACATCTGACAAAACAGATCAAAACCGGGTTGACAAATGGGTCAACCGGGTCACAATCCGGGTCATGAAGAACATGACCGGATTTTTCCAGAATCCGGCCACCGGCCAAGATTCCGGCGAGTCCAAAATCAGGGCAAAACAATATCGTTTGATATGGTTTTTACTGGGTTTCAATTTCACACAACTGCAGCAACTCAACTCCGGCCAAAACATACCAAAAACATCACTGAAACCTCAACTCCGATCAAAATCGACATAAGCTCCGGCCAAATATCCAAATCATTCATTTGTACATAAAATCAAATGTTATATAGTGCAAACTGAAGCCAAGAACACACACAATCAAAGCCCTAACCTTTCAGGAACCAAAGATTCACAGAAATCATCGAGTTGTAATTTGAAAATTCAGTATAAACCCTAGAAATCGTGAATCACTATACATACATCGTTTGTTCAATTAAACACCATGAATCGACTGTAAATCATCTAACAAAACTATATCAATCATCAAAACATCAAAATAAACCTGAAATCAAAAAGTCCTAATTCGAGCATAAACCCTAGAAATTGAAAATAAAAAATGATGCATTAAAACATGAAATTGATATCAAAAACAGAAAGAACAGATCAAAACCTTCGATTTGGTTACTGAAACCACACGATTTGATGACGAAATCAGCTGGAAATCACAGTTTGATTCTCGACTCGATTCAAGTTCTTCCCGACCCGATTTGCAGAGAAAATCAATTAATTTCTGATTTTTAGTTTATAATTAATAATAATTAAATAAAAATTAGGATTTTTATAGTAGTAAAATTAATACTCCTAAATAAAATTAAGGCCCTAATTCTACACTTTTTAAAATTAATAGGCCCCTAATTTTATAATTTTTGAGTATTAAATTTTAATTTATAAATATTTTATATATACAATATATATGCCAAAATTTCCCAAAAATTGTGAATAATGCAAAAATACAAAGAAATAATATAAATGAAAGTCCTATAATTTTATAAAAATAAAAATATGATTTTTGTGGGGTTTTTAACACCCAATGGGGCCCGGAAAAGTCATTTTTCGTAAAACGAGAAAATTTATAAAATGTCTAGATGTTCAGAATAATGCGATGGTAAAAGCCGTTTGATGAAAAATAAGGCCCATTATTTTATTTGAAATACTGGCTTTAAAATCATGGTTTGGGGTCGTAAAACGTTTGAAATGAAACTTATGAATGCAAAATAAAATATCTGAAAAATATCTTAAAATACCGGAATAACACAGAATACACGTAACACGTAACAATTAGGGTCTGACGGATAATTACACATAAATGACACATTAATACACATATTTTATTATAAATATGATATAATACAGACGTAAATTTCCCAGATGTTACATCTGTGATTTGAAATTGACTTCAGCTTCATTTAAAAATCACTATCAATGTTGAGATTTTCAAACTTGTGGGCTTCAACTTCATTTTCATCAAGGCATTCCAAGCCTGGGCACTTGTCATCATCAAAAGTAACATCTGTGCTTTCCATAATTTTCTTCTGTACAATCACATAGACTTTATATGCAGTTCTTTCCAATAAATATCCTAGAAAAATTGCCTCAAAAACTTTGGAGTCAAATTTTCCCACATATTCATGGTTGTCCTTCAACACATAACACTTGCTTCCAAACACATGAAGATGCTTTATAGTAGGCTTTATTGTAGAAAAACTTGAGTAGGGTGACTTGCCAAGATTCTTGTTAATGAGATATCTGTTTTGAGTATAGCATGCAGTATTCACAGCTTCTTCCCAAAAACTGGTTGGCAGTTTTGCATCTTGCAGCATTGTTCTAGCAGCCTCTACTAGTGTTCTATTCTTTCTCTCAACTACCCCATTTTTCTGAGGTGTTCTAGCAGCTGAGAACTCTTGAACAATACCCTTGTCTTTGCAGAATTCAGTTAAGGTTGCATTCCTAAATTTTATTCCATTGTCACTCCTCAATCTTTTCACACAATTCCGATCTTCAGCCTGCTTCTCAATCTTATTAATTTGCTCAGTTATGATGTGTGGAGTTTCATCTTTAGAGTGCATAAATTCTACCCATGTGTACCTTGAGTAGTCATCCACCATCACAAGTGCATATCTTTTTCTTCATATTGACTGGACATTAAATGGTCCAAACAAATCCATGCGAATAAGTTACAAATGTGCACTTATAGAATTCACAGTATTACTATTGTGACTTGATCTTTTCATTTTTCCTTTTTGACAAGCATTACAGACTTCATCTTGAGCAAATTACAGATTAGGCATGTCTCTTACTAACTCCTTTTTGACTAGAGTATTGATTGCTTTGAAATTCAAGTGAGACAGCTTCTTATGCCACAACTTGCTTTGCTCTACATATGCTTTGGTATATAATCAACAAATTCCATTCTCATTTGCTGAGTCCAAGTCTGCAACAAATAAGCTTCCTTTCCTTGCTCCTTTCAGAGCAATTTTACCAGTTTTCTCGCTGATAAAAGTGCATTCTTCTTTGTTAAATAAAACCTTGAAACATTTGTCTGCAAATTGGCTGACACTGAGAAGATTCACTTTAAGACTAGCTACCAGTGCTACATCATCAATGACAATATTTTCAGAGATCAATTTATCATATCTCATTGTGAAACCTTTGTTGTTGTCTCCAAAAGTCACTAATGGGCCAACCTTCTCCTCAAACTGTGATAACAGGGCCATATCACCTGTCATATGTCTTGAGCATCTACTATCTATGATCCATATGACTTTCTTCTTTTTGCCCTGCACACAATGAGTTTAAGTGTGTTTAGCAACACAAGCAGTGTTGGACACTTTCTTGTTGTTAACAGACTTGATAGAGGTAGAATTTGATGATTCAGAAAGAATAAAGTTCATAAAATAATGTGCATTGTCCTTTTTAGCTAAAGACTCAATATTGATTTCCTTAAGATCAACTTTCAGCTTGTGGCAACTTGTCATTACTTTCATGTTGCAAGGTATGCAATCAAACTTATCACAAAATGAGTAGGGATCGTCAGTTTTTGCTTCATTATACTTGCATGCTCCTACTTCTGGCTTACTCACAACCTTTTTGCAAAGGTGAGTTAGATGATTCACAGAGCCATATTTTTGACATTATTTTCTTGGAGCATCTGAAATATAGGCAAAATTGTTGCTCTTTTTTATCCCAATCTTTCCAAATCTATTCTTCTTTTTCTTTCTTGCATCTTCAGTTTTCATTTCCTTGACATGTGTCTTGGAATCTTGGTTGACCATGGGCTTCTTTTCAGCTTTGGAGGTTGGAGTTGTTTCTCCATTTTTCTTCTCTTTATCTTCATCAGCAATTTCTTGCTTTATGATCAACTCTTCTTCACTGAAATCTACTTCACATGCTTTGAATATATGTGAACCAACCTTTCTCAGCATAGCTGGGACATCTTAATTTTCTGTTGTTTTTCCTTTATCACCTACAACTTTCTTGTTGCCATTCAAAGCATCATAATTAATACCAATAGCTATGTTAGCACATGGCTTGTTCTTCTCATGGTACTGACCAACCAAATCAGATGCATTCCTGAATGATTTCAGTTTCACCTCATTCTTCTCAATTTTTTCTCTTAACACAGTTTTAATCTCATTGGCACACTTCAGTTTGTTTTTCAAATATTCATTTTCTTGCTTGACTGACTCAAGCTCCACAAGTAGTAGATCCATATTTTGCTTCCCACTCTTAAGCTTCTCATTAGCTTTTGTTAGCCTACTGACTTCCTCAGTAGCTACCACTAAGCTAGTGTGTATATGAAACATCTCCACACTCATCTTTTCCACAGTCTCCTTATATTGAATAACATTTAAATCAATAGTGGTTAGAGTTGGTACCTTTAATTTTGAAGTAGATGCTTCTCCATGCTCAAAAGCCATGAGTGCATAGTTTCCAACCTTTTCATCCTCATCATCAACATCAGTATCATCCCAACTTTTTCCTTTTGCAATATAAGCTTTTCCAGACTACTTTTTCAAGAGAGCTTCATACTTTGCTTCCAGTTCAAGATATGCCTTGTCTTTCTTCACCTTTTTAGGCTTTCTACATTCAGTAGCAAAGTGACCCAACTCATCACATTTGAAACACCTTATTTTTGATCTGTCAACAGATCCTGTTTTGTAGCCACCTATGCTAGCTGAATTGTACTGAGCTTTTGGTTTCCAATTATTGCTGTTGTAAGATTGTCCCTTGCCTATGAAAAACCTTGGCTTCTTGACTCTTATATTGGAGAATTTCCTAGCCAAGTAAGCCATGGATTGATCCATTTCATCTAGCTCATCCAAGGTGTAATATTCATCTTCCTCCAGCTCCAATACAACTTGCTTTTGAGGTCACTTGTTCTATTGTTCTATAGCTTGAATAACTGGAACTTGATCATCTTGCTCATCTTCACTTTCTTCTCTGTCATTCAAAATCAAAGCACTTGAACCATCAACAACATGACCATGGTGTGCTTTCAATGACTTTTTTTTACAGCATTTCAAGTTCATAAGTTTTCAAGATTCCATATAGAACATCTAAAGTTATTCTGCTTAAATCTTTTCCTTCTCTAATGACTGATATTTTCTGTTCAAGATGGTCAGAAAGAGCTAACATAAACTTTAGATTAACCTCCTCGGCTTCATAATATTTATCATGTAGCTGCAAGTCATTTATCAATTTATTGAATTTTTCAAAAACTTCAGTGATTCCTTCCTTTGGTTTATCCATAAACCCTTTATACTAAGAAACCAGAATCCTCCTTTGGTTTGACCTAACCTCCTCCGTGCCTTCACATAAGATCTCTATTTTCTCCCAGATCTGTTTGGTTGTGTCACAGTTGACAATGTTGTTGTACATTACATTGTCAAGTGACTCTAGTAAGATCAGCTGCAAGCCATTATCCAGAGAGACTTTTTCTTTTTTAGTTTCATTATATTCTGAAGGATCTTTAGGAGCATAATGTGTTGGAATGACCATGTCCCCATCTGTAGATTCCTCAACTCTTACCATGAGAGTGAAATGCCCATCCTTGAGAATCTGAATATATAATGGATTGACCATCTTGATGAACAACAACATTTTTTTCTTCCATAATATGTAGTTATATCTATCAAAGGTGGGGATTTTGATACTGCTCAGCTTCTGTGTATTCATTCTTCCAAGATCTTTAATCTGTTTGCTATCAGATTTTGCTCTGATACCACTTGTTAGGTAATGAATACAACACAACGGGGATGTGTTTTGAACAATTTTAATAACTTTTTGAACTGTTATGAATGATGAACAAAGTAATGTGTCTTGTAGAGATAATATACTTTAACAGGAATAATAAAACATGCACATGAACACACTATCTTTCAAAACTCACTTAATTTTATATAAAAAATCAAGCTAATGTTTTGCTACAAATTTCTGGGTTCTTGGAATGTTAAGAACTCAGCTTCTCTCTTGAGAGTTACAAGATTTTTAGATCTATTTGTTACAACTAAAATAAATCATCCAGTGTTTACTTTATAGAACAGTAACCACTGGTTTTATACAGCATGCAATAGCATGTACTAAACCCTACTTTAAGTTAACTAAAACTTTCTATTTCTGGCTTAGTGTATCTTTGCAAATCGTGCATGTATGTGACTTTACTTTGTCAGCTAATCTTGGCCTTTGATCTTGTACTCTTCAAGCTGCTTTTGTAAACTTTTCAAATCAGTGATTGATTTATTTGTTGATTGATAATCTTGGATATTTAACTAGTCTGCACTTTGTACTTTGAGTTTTACCTCGAGATCTCCAGTTTGGTATGTAGAGAACTCGACATCTCGATAAGTATAATGGTTTATCGAGATCTCTTATTACTCTTTTAGTTGTTATGACTTATCGAAGTCTCTGAGTTCTTGAATTGTGAAATTGACTTGTTAAGATATCTGAGTTCTCGAGTATGATCTTGACTTATCGAGATCTCTGAGTTCTCGAGTGAGTCCTCTAATGAACTTGACTTATCGAGGTATCCATTTCTTTGCATGTAGAATAAACTTATCGATATCTCTGAGTTCTCTAGTGAAATTTTGACTTGTCGATATCTCAGAGTTCTCTAGTAAAGAAATGACTTGTCGATATCTCCAATGTTCATGTCTTCAATTTGGATTTTCGATATCTCTAAGACTTCTCTATAAGCTTTTCTTGACTTCTCGATAAGTCATTCTGGAGTTCTCGAATGACTTCTCTATAGCACTTAATCTGTGACTTGTAGATTTCTTGACTTAGAATGTTTTTCCCAAAATAGATTTATTCAACTCCAAGCTTCTTCACACTTTCTCTGAGGCATGATCTTCATGATCTTCTTCCAGAGTTTATTCTTAGACTTGAGACTGTTTACAGAAAAATCCTCCAGTCTAATCTATTTTCATTTTTACCGAATTAAGTGATACAATACAAAATGCAAACTTAGATTATCATACAACTTACTTAGGGCTGTCAATTTGACTTAGTATTGTTATAGTACAGGCATGTCTTGCACAACAAAAAGTGTTAAATCTCTAGGGACATTGTATTTGTGGAACACATATTTCCATTTCAGCAATTTGTTTCTTCTGAATCATCTACTTGTGAATTGTCATCCAATCTCATGTCTCATGTCCCTCATCTTCTGGTATATGAGGAAACATATCTTCAACAATCTCTTTCTTTAACCTCTGAAAATTCATCTTCAACTACTCCTCTTCATTCCTCACCTGCTACATATGATCCATCTAATATCTTGGCATTATCACTACTGCTCATATTCCTACTTTTGATCAGCCTGCAGATATATTTACCAAGGCACTATCTTTTATTCAACTTCATTCTCTATGTTCCAAATTGAATATCTGCAATTTGTTCTAGCCTTCCATTTGAGGGGGGATGTTACAGTTATAGACAAATCAAAGAAATCAGAGAAAGCAAGTCATTCTGCAAGTTGCTAGTGATTGTTGTGATGTCATTGCTGAGCTGTCAAGTTTGTTAGGATTCAGTTAGGAATGGTCAATTGAGAAAGTTTAATCTTGAGTTGTATATATAAACATTTTATGTATCTTTGTAAAAGTCAGAAGATTCAATAAACTGTTACTTTCATCTTCTTCAATTTCTCATTTTTTACTGCACAAATTATCAAATTGTCACTTTACTTGACAAGATAAATTATTCAGCCACGAAATCATGACACTAACCCGACCTGCTAATTATACGGGTAATCCGCTCTAAACGGCTAACTAGTTTATCTAACGAGTACTAAATGATGTAGGACATAAGCCCGATTTTTTTAAAGACAATTTTAACATGAATATACTTGCATGTAAGGGAGGAAAATAATGCTAACAGGCCGCATGATCATGTCAAAACAAGAAAAAATTCAAAAATTAGGGAGTACAACAACATGATCATGTTAATAAGCTGCATAATCATGCTAAAACTTAAAATCTTACATGTGGCCTTGAGATTGTGGAGCATGTACTACTTATATTTAATATTTTATTTTAATTTTGATTTGTTTTTATTTTGTGTTAGGTCACACTTTCACTGTAGAGGGGGTGAATACAGTGTTTATTACAATCAAATCAAACTTCAAGAACTTATGTAACAGAAAACAAACTTTATTGAAACAATAAACTCTGTTACAATCTGGAACTGTTATCTCTCAGTGATGAACAAAATATCACGAGAGCTGCTAGGGTTACAGTAAATAATATTCTCGATAATGATAACACTTATAGTGTAAATCCTATGTCTGTGTTTATATACTACACAGTTACAAGATAATCACTAATTGATATGGAATATAATTCTGCTTCCTAATATATATCAATCAGATATCTTCTATTCCAAGTATTCCATTCTTCACGGAATTCCTTCTTCATGCATATCTCTTCTTATGTTTATCTTGATCTTCTTAACTTCAATCAGCTACTGTCCTTATCTGATCGTCCTTCAGCACTTAAGTTCCGATATCTATCTCATGATGCTTATCTCCTGATAACATAAGTACTGATATCCCTTAAGTTCTGACTTCCAGTATAAGTACTGATCAGTTAAGTACTGATTTGTTCTGTTCAAATAAGATCTGAAATCTAAACATAAAACATATTAGCCATGACATTATCAAATATATCTAACAATCTCCCCCAACTTGTAAATTAGCAAAATATACAAGTTTAACAGATATTTGATGATGTCAAAAACATTAAGTACAAATGCATGAGAAATAGACAAGATAACTACAACTTACAGTCCTTAAAGCTTTTACCAATTCAACTTCTGATAACAACTTTGGTCTGTATACACATCAGAATTTAAGTAGTTGTAGATCTTTGACTTGGCTTCATCATTTTCTGATCTCTCTGATGTCAGGAGTTGTTCTGAGATAATTCTTCAACAAACATTTCTCAGCATATCTGAGTTCATCAATCATTCTCCGTTTGACATCTTTAAGCTCTGCAGTATCTTCACCAGTTTGAAATATTGCAGCTCTGAGATCATTAATCTTTGCTTTTCTCAACTCCCGATCTAGTCTTATGACATAAGCTTTGTTAGACTCTAGATTGAATTCAAGCCCCTTAATACCAAGATATGTTCTGATCTGTGCAGTATTAGGCTTCATATCAACAATATCACCATTGTGATTTCTGTACTTTGGAACATATCTGCTGTCAGACTTAACAGAATAAAGTCTTTTCTGTCTCTGAATCTGTTCTTTTAAGTAGTTTGCAGCAGTCTCTGTTATTCTGTTATCCACTTGAAGTAAGAAAAGTACATGCTCCAATTCTTCAAAATACTTCAAAGGAATGGCATTTTGTCTTATATGATAAACCCTACCATCTGTCATGAAATACAACAAGATGTGTTCCTTCAAGTAGGTATGGTAAACCATTTGTACAGATTCTAGTTGATTCAATCTCTCAGGAGTTGCTCCAATACCTGGTTCACTCAAGGAAGTTGGATCATCGGTAGTGTTGTGTACTCTTCTTTCATCAGCACTTCCCAATCCAATTTTATCTCTAGCTTCCTTTCCATTAACTACTCTTGCTTCAAAACCACTTGGAGTAGTCTTCAAAGATTGAGTCTGTTTTGCTTTAGTGAATCCTGGTAGGAGTGTTTTAGATTTATTTTCTGATATCAAGTTAACTTGAGCACTGTCAGAGGTTACTTGCTTCTTCTGAATATCAGAACTTACAATTTCTTGACTCTGAACAACTTGAGCCATGTCAGAGGTTGTTTTAAGAACTTTTCTTGAAGTCAGAGCAAGATCATCTTTTCCATCAGTAATTTCTTCTTCATCAGGAGGTACATAAGGCTTGATAGGTTCACCAACCTTTTCTTTACCCTTGGATCTTGGATCTATCTGTGGTTGTGATCTAGCCAAAGTTTCTTCAGTATGTATCCTTTCTTTGATCACAATGCCTTTAGGTTTTGGAAGTAACTTTTTACCAGAAGCTTCAGATTTAGATGTGACTTTCTCTGATTTAAGTCTGGCTTCTTCTTCCTTTAAACTTTCCAAGTCCATCCCTGGATTTTCTTGAAGAAATAACTGTCTTGACATTTCCTCATCAAGATCTAGAAGTTCATCAGAACTTATCCTTTTACCAGCAGCAGAACTTATTCTTTTCCCAGTATCAGAACTTGTTCTGTGACTAGCTTGTCTTGATGTAAACCTTCTACCTTGACTATGACCACTACCCATTCCAGAGTTTCCTTGGTCATCTTTTCCATCATCCTTTCCTTGCAGTGACTTGTTGGTTTTGCATTTGGACTTAATTACCTTCTCCCCCTTTTTGGCATCAGCAGGTAATAAAAGAGAGATAAGTAGTTCCACTGAGGTCTGGATTTCAGTAAGTTGCGATTGCTGAGAAGCTTGATTTGTCAGAATTTGATCAATCTGAGCTTGTTACTTCTCTTGAGTTTTCTCAATATAAGCAACCCTGTCAATGGTAGGTTGGAAGAACTTTTTCTTATCAATTTTCCAAACTTGTTCCTGTTTGATAAAGTTCTCCTGAATCTTGTGTAGCTCTGCATGAGTGTTGGAATGAAGACCTTGTAGATGTTTAGTACTCAATGCAGTGACTCTAAGCTGGGTTGTAAAATCATCAGAATGTAACATTTCATCAGCTTTAGTCAAGTGCTCAGCAAGATGTAAAGCATTTGGAACACATGAAACTGAGTTCCATTCCTTAGTCCACTCCTGACCTGCAGGAGTTTCACTCCAAGGTACTGGTGCATCCCTGAGAACAAACTCCTTTACCAGTTCAGACTTAGGAAGAGTCAGTGGAGGAGTATGTCCTGAAGGACCTGCTGCATCAGCATCTACAGTTGTAGCAGCCTCACCAGTATCTCCAACATTTGCAGCATCAGAACTTAGAGAATCAGTATCTTCTGATAAGACAATTGTGTGAGTAGCAATGGAGGCTTCAACATCCTCTAATTGCTGATCTGATACTAAGTTCTGATCAACAGCCATATCCTGATGCTCACCTAAAATCTGATCATCAGCATCTTGATGCAGAGAAGGTGTTAGTGATAACTCAGGAGTTTGAACAGCATCAGTAACAGGTGTTGTGGAAGGATTATTTGCTGTTGGAGCTTCTAAGAAAAGTATTTCAGGCACAACCAGGTTCTGAATATCAATTTCAGCACTTGTGCCTGGATCAACAAGAGACATAGAAGGTGAATTAGCCTTGTCAGATACAGGTTCCTGAGATGGAGTTGATGGAGAAGAAGTGACTGGAGCAAATTCCTTGTCTTGTGAGATCAGAGATTCCTGATCCCCTTCCTTAGCTGCTTCCTCCTCATCATCTGAAACTGGCCTTTGTGCCCTCTGTTTCTTGTACTTCCTTGTTGATTTGGATTCC
Organism: Apium graveolens; assembly: GCF_009905375.1. Taxonomy (NCBI): domain Eukaryota; kingdom Viridiplantae; phylum Streptophyta; class Magnoliopsida; order Apiales; family Apiaceae; genus Apium; species Apium graveolens. Next base: position 169,762,250 of record NC_133647.1, on the reverse strand, counting down.
TTGGGAGTTTCAGGAACCGTCATACGTCTAAGCCTCTTGAGAAGCCTAGAACCCCCAATTGCAGAATCCTTCTGAGAAGTTGCCTTCTCAGCTTCATTTACCACAGGTTCTGAAGAGGGAATCTGATCCTCAGAATCTGATTCATCTCTCAAAGTAATGCTTCTCCTCTTTTGAGGTGTTTGAGGAACAGTCTTTGTTCTCTTTGGCTTAGAGGATGTAGGCTTTACAGTAGGTGCTGAAGAAGAAGGTTGAGCAGTCTGTGAAGTGGAGAGATAGGATTTGAGATAAGTTCTGAGGGTAGGTTGAGTAGAATGAGAGGTAGGGACTGAGGTTGATGGATTTTGGTTATGGTGAGTTGATTGAACATTTGAGTAAACAGATTTGTAAGTAGCAGGATCAGCATTTACCAGAATCTGTTTCACAGACTGAGGAATCTGTAATTGTCTCACCATTGATTTCTTCGTGTCAGCATTTATCAGGTCGTTAAAGTACCTTTTTGCAACCTTAAAAGGTGGGGTTTGAGTGCTGACTAACTGGGGTTCAGCAGTACAATACGTATAAATAAGTTGACAGAATCTAGCAAAATAAACAACATCTCGATCCTCTGTCATCCTATCCCCAATAAAACCAATTATTCCAGTTGCAAAATCAAAATGAGTTTGATGGATAATAGCATACCCGATGTGCTGACTCAGAATTGGGATGGCATCAAAATTTGAACACTTGTTGCCAAAAGCCTTGGTGATGCAATCGAAGAAGAAACTCCATTCTCTTCTGATATTGGCCCGTTTCAACTGTCCAAGTTTCGTCAGACTCTTTTCATATCCCAAATCAGTCATTAACCCCCGAAGTTCTGATTCCTCTGGTATAGAGAAGGTACAATCTTCTGGAAGATGTAATGCTCTTCGTACTGAACCAGGAGTGACGACATAGGATGAATCACCCACTTGGAAGATAATACTGGGAGTTCCTCGTTTACCACCATCATCAAAAACTCCAGTCCTCCAGAACCGCAGAACTTGTTGACTTGAAAATAATTCAGGCTGAGTTAAGGCGTACCCAACCTCACTATGTGCAAGAAGATCTTGCACAAAATGCAATTCAGATGGTGCTTCAGCATGATCAAGAATTGCAGCATAGTTGTTTGGAATAAACTTTGCTCCATCAATGATTAAATCCTTTGGTGCCATGTGAAAAAATATTGAAATTCAAGTATGCCTGTTAGGTGTTTGAGATAATGTCTGTATGAAAAACCAACGTGAGAAAGAATGAGAAAGAGAGTAAAAGTAAGAAGAGAGATAAAGTATAAAGAAAATAAAAGATTAAAGAAATCTTCTCTCTGTTGTTCTTATACTCTGGAAAAAAAATGTTACCGTTGGACACCTGTCAGACATGCAGTAATAACGGATAGTTACTGGGCTCGAGAAAACAGGAATGATTACTTACCCAGTTGCCTTGTTTCAAGGAAAAACCATTTCAGTTATCAAGAGACACAGTTTTAATTCAAAATTAAAACCGTTAGCACTGATTGAATTATTTTTCACTGCAACATTAATATTCTGAAAATGAATCATGTTAAAAATGACCGAGATAATTTCGATGAATAAGTGCTGACAAAGAATCAGAACTTAAATAAAGACAAAATTTAAATGGTCATCAGAATATCAAGCAGGATTTAACAACACAAGATAAAATAACTCAGAGACAAAATCTTGAAGTAAAAACAGTTTTCATTAATATATCAAGTCAATACATATATGAAATAGAAATTACATCAATACAAGATTTTCCCTAAGCTTCTAATCCTAACGTCAACAGCTTTAGTCCTAGCTAAGAAGCCTGACAAAGCTGAGGATGAAGAAGAACAGGAAGAAGACGAGATTAAGTCATCTTCCTCTTCCTATCTTCGACAAACAAGATAGCGAGTCGAATGATTCGCTCTTGCTGACGGATAGCTTCCCGCCTTTCCTCCTCCAGGCGCTCCAGATGGCGATGGTAATCCATCTCGAAGAATAGAAGGTGAGCCAGCACCTCCTGTGGGACAGAGTCCCAGATCTCCTCAGGAATGGCTGTTATATGCCACTCCTGCTGCCACTCGGCACAACTGAGCTCCATTGTAAAGGTTTGTGTGTTCAAAAACATGTTGTATCGAACCATTGTGTTTTTGACAGAAGAAGGAGGATAAGTGTGTGAGAAGAATGTGATGGAAAGACTGATGTGAAGTGGTTGCATATATAGGCAAGAGAATGCCAAGAGACGCAAAGATATTTAATGCTGACAGGTAGAATTAATTCTACCTCGTCTCCCTAGACTTTGAAAAAGAATAACAGTCATTGGAAAGAGGAATCATGGTCTAGACCGCACAAGACACAAGAAACAGTGGACTGTTCAAGTACAAAACCATTAATCCTAATCATAGTGACTATTAATCTTCCACTTCAACATATGCGAGTACAAACTGAGACTGTTATCAAATTTTATTCAAAGATAAGCCAAGTAAAGGATTAGACTGAGAAATCAGAACTTAGACCTATACCAGAATTTAACAGTCATCAGAACATAATGTCTTAACTCGAACAAGGAATATCTATCTTAGTAAGTTTTCATACAAGTTCTGAGGTATAGTCTTCAGGACTTAATCATCAGACCATATAACTAGAACGTGTCCTCAGAATTTGTGCAAAAATGACACAATGACTGTTTATCTAAAATAACATAGACCACCACAGAAAGTTTCATCATTCAGATGGAGTGATTAGTGTGTGCATTAAGCTAAATAACAGACAAAGAGTAAAGTCTGATCCACTTCAGTACATCTTAGAAATAAGTCATAATTAAAATTTTGCTAAAGAGCTGTCATTATCCTGAAACCTACTGATAAATAAGTTCATGCATGAGTCCACCTCAACTATTTTTGTGCTAATTTTATGCATCTTTAAAATTCTCTTTTACAGTGGCTTCTCAGTGTAAGTGAGTCACGACTGCTTATCAGAATTTATGCTATTATCAGAGTATTTCTCCAGTAATCATAGAGTGTGAAAAGTCACCAAGAAAATATTTTGCTTTTTTAATGCATATTTACTTAATACCAGCAATGCACTTGGGTCGTCCCATTCACATTTTTACTTTAGATCTCAAAGGAGTACCTGATATTATTCTTTGATTCTTGTTCTTCTTCTTTTGATAAGTGAGGTTTATCAGCACTTAGTACATTCAGCAGTTTTACTAGAATCAGAACTTAAACAGATGAGTAGCATTATTCTAATTTGGGACTTAGTAGTAAGATGAATAAAGTAAACTAAACTAAGCTCAAGTATCAGAATTTGCTTGTGTCATAAGATTTCCACAGAAATAATTACTTCTTTCATGGGATCATTTGTGTATTGAAGACTAGTAGGTCAGTATCTAGCACAATTATCCTCATAGGATTGAATAGTTACTGAAACAGACATATCACTTATCAGAGTTTAGAAACATATATCAGACAACAGTCAGTACTTAAAGACATTTATCAATTAATGCACAGAATATACAAAGAGATTAATTCTGTAAATACTGATCATAAAGTCTGATAACATAGAACAAGTTTAAGCAGATTTAGAGAAAGAACCTGAAATCATTCCAAGTTCATTTACCAATTTTGAAAAGGTAGCTTCACACAGTGGTTTTGTGAAGATATCTGCTACTTGTTGATCTGTGGGAACAAAATGCAATTCCACAGTACCTTCATCCACATGTTCCCTGATGAAATGGTACCTGATGCTGATGTGCTTTGTCATAGAGTGTTGAACTGGATTACCTGTCATAGCAATAGCACTTTGATTATCACAGTAAATAGGGATTTTGAAATATGTTAACCCATAATCCAGTAACTGATTCTTCATCCAGAGAATCCGTGCACAGCAGCTTCCTGCAGCAATATACTCTGCTTCTGCAGTTGATGTGGAAATTGACTTTTGTTTCTTGCTATACCAAGAAACCAACCTGCCTCCAAGAAATTGGCAGCTACCACTTGTGCTTTTCCTGTCAATTTTGCAACCTGCAAAATCTGCATCTGAGTAACCTATTAATTTAAAATCTGATTCTCTAGGATACCATAATCCTAGATCAGCTGTTCCTTTAAGATACTTAAAGATTCTTTTTACAGCTGTTAAGTGAGGTTCTCTTGGATCTGCTTGAAATCTTGCACAAAGACAGGTAGCAAACATGATATCTGGTCTACTAGCAGTTAGATAGAGAAGTGAGCCAATCATACCTCTGTAATCAGTAATATCTACTGAATTACCAGTATCCTTATCCAGTTTTGTTGCAGTGGCCATGGGAGTGGATGCACTTGAACAGTCTTGCATTCCAAATTTCTTCAGCAAGTTTCTGGTGTACTTAGATTGACAAATAAAAGTTCCTTCTTCACTCTGCTTGACTTGAAGGCCCAGAAAATAACTAAGTTCTCCCATCATACTCATCTGATATCTTGACTGCATTAGGTTGGCAAACTTTTTGCAAAGTTTGTCATTTGGAGACCCAAAAATAATATCATCAACATAAATCTGGATCAAAAGTAAGTCCTTGCCATGGTTGAGATAGAACAGTGTTTTGTCAATAGTTCCTCTGTTGAATCCACTTTCCAGAAGAAACTGAGCTAAAGTCTCATACCATGCTCTAGGAGCTTGCTTAAGTCCATAAAGTGCTTTATCAAGCCTGTAGACATAATCTGGATGTTTGGAATCTACAAAGCCTGGAGGTTGTTCAACATATACTTCCTCTTCCAATTCTCCATTGAGAAAAGCACTTTCCACATCCATTTGAAAGACAGTAAACTTTTTGTGAGCAGCATAAGCCATGAATATCCTTATGGCTTCTAACCTAGCAACTGGAGCAAATGTTTCATCATAGTCAATTCCCTCCTGTTGAGAATATCCTTTTGCAACCAGCCTTGCCTTGTTCCTTACAATTATGCCATCACTGTCAGTTTTGTTTCTGAATACCCACTTTGTACCAACAACCGATCTATTCTTAGGTCTTGGCACTAAGGTCCAGACTTTGTTTCTTTCAAATTCATTCAACTCTTCCTGCATTGCTTGCACCCAATCAGCATCTTGAAGAGCTTCTTCCACTTTCTTTGGCTCAGACTGAGAGAGAAAAGAATTGTAAAGACATTCATTCGAAGTACCTGTTCTAGTTCTGACACCTGCCTCAGGATTTCCAATTATCAAATCAGGTGTATGTGATTTTGTCCACTTCCTTGCAGATGGAAGATTTTCTCTAGAACTGGATGCTCCCCCATGATTCATGCTGTCTTCGGTTTCATTTTCTGATGCTCCCCCTGAAACTATGCTCTCTGAGTTGGATCCTTCAGCATTTAGATTTTCAGTACTGTCAGTACTTGGCTTATCAGAACTTGACGAATCAGAATTTGAAGAGCCAGATGTATGTTCTGATGCTTCTTGAGATGTGATAATATCTTGAGTATGCTCCCCCTGCATTGGTGCATCTTCCTTTGACGTAGTCACCACAGTTTCAATAACATCAGAGTTTAATCCATCAGAATTTACAGTATCAGGACTTAGACTGTCAGAACTTGAGGTATCAGAATATGAATCTTCATTTTCAAATCTCAGCTGATCATGATCAATGCAATCTTCAAGTCCAGTGATCTTCTTGTCATCAAAAGAGACATTGATAGATTCCATGACCACTTTTGTTCTCAAATTATAGACTCTAAAGGCTTTTGTAGAAAGTGGATATCCAACAAAGATTCCCTCATCAGCTTTTAGATCAAACTTGGATAGCTGTTCAGGATGAGTCTTGAGAACAAAACACTTACATCCAAATACATGAAAGTATTTGAGATTTGGCTTCTTGTTCTTCACCATCTCATATGGTGTTTTTCCATGCTTGTTAATGAGTGTTGCATTTTGAGTAAAACAAGCAGTCTGCACAGCTTCAGCCCAGAAATAGGTTGGAAGCTTTGCTTCTTCAAGCATTGTTCGTGCAGCTTCAATGAGAGTTCTATTCTTCCTTTCAACAACTCCATTTTGCTGTGGAGTTCCAGGAGCAGAAAATTCCTGCTTTATTCCATGATTTTTGCAGAACTCTTCCATTATCAGATTCTTGAATTCAGTGCCATTATCACTCCTCAAAATTTTCACAGAATCTTTGATCAATTTATCCAGATGTTTGACATGATCAATCAGGATAGATGCAGTTTCACTTTTTGTGTGCAAGAAATACACCCATGTGTATCTGGTGAACTCATCTACTATGACCAACGCATATTTCTTCTTTGCAATAGACATGACATTCAGTGGACCAAATAGATCAACATGAAGTAGATAATAAGGCTCAAGAATTGATGATTCAGTCTTGCTCTTGAACGAAGATTTTCTTTGTTTAGCCTTCTGACATGAGTCACAAAGACCATCAGGAACAAATACTGATTTTGGCAGTCCTCTCACAAGATCTTTCTTGATCAGTTCATTTATCTTGTTGAAGTTTAAATGAGAGAGTTTCTTGTGCCAATTCCAGCTTTCTTCAGTTGAGGCTCTACTCACTAAACAGATTGCAGAACCATCAGAACTTGTTGAAAGCTTAGCTTCATAAATGTTACCACGCCTGAATCCCTTCAGAACAATTTTTCCTTTAGATTTACTAACTATTTCACAATGTTCTGTAAAGAAATCAACATGATAACCTCTGTCACAGATTTGACTTATACTCAGTAAGTTGTGTTTAAGTCCTGAGACCAGAGCTACATCTTTAATGATGATATTCCCAAGATTGATATTGCCATATCTCAAAGTTTTTCCAATGTTGCCATCTCCATAAGAAACACTTGGGTCAGCTTTCTCCACAAAGTCTGATAGCAGGGCCTTATTTCCAGTCATATGTCCTGAACATCCACTGTCCAGAACTAAAATATTTTTCCTGTTGCCCTGCAATCAAAAAGACCACTAATTATTAGTTTTAAGGACCCAGACTTGCTTGGATCCTTTGGCCTTTTTAGGTTTGTTAACATTTGCAGCGAATTTAGCATCAGATTTTATGTTAACAGTTTTCTCATCAGAACTTATACTACCAGACTTTGAATCAGAACTTACACTAGAAGGAACAACAGAAACTTTCTTTAAAGAAGGTTTTATTTGATAATAATCATAGTACAAACTATGATATTCCTTACAAGTATAAATGGAATGCCATAAACTACCACAATGAAAACAAGGATTTTGTGGTTTGTATCTAACAGACTGACTCTTAACTCCTGATTTTGAAGATAAGGAGTTAATATTCTTATTTTTCCTGCAAAAAGAAGCCAGATGGTTAGAACTTCCACAGTTATGACATGCTTTCCTAGGAGCATCAGGAACAGATTTATAGTTATTGCTTTTATTCACACCTTCCTTTCCATTCCTGTTTTTCCTAGGTGATTTTACCTTGTTTGCATTCTTAACATCTTTCAGCTTATGCTTAAGCTGCTTCTTTGTCATTAAGCCTATGTTAACTTCAGCTGTCTTTTCCTGTTTTAGTTTGTCAGAAGCTAATTCCTTTTTAACTTCTGATTTCTCATTTTCAGATTTTTCAGTTACAAACTTAACAGGTTTTAACTTCGGCTTTTGCTTATCAACAGGCTTAATTTCTACAGTTCCTTTTTCATTTTTATTTTCTCCATAACCTAAGCCCTCTTTCCAGTTTCCACTGCTTAGCAAATTTTGAGTTGTTTTGCCAGAGTTAGTCCAAGTTCTTATAATCTCTCTCTCCTTTTCTAACTCAGTTTTTAGAGATTCATTCATTTTTAGCACTTCATCCCTAACATAAAAAGCATCATCTCTATCCTTCTGAGTTTGATGGAACATGACTAACTCTTTTTCTAAGAAATCATTTCTTTTCCTAAAAGCAAGATTTTCAGAAGTTAATCTTTCACATGTTAAAGTTTGATCTCTATAACTAACAAACATGGTTTTAAGATATCTTCTCAACTCATTAATATCATCAGTATGAAAAGCATAAGTAGTCTGAGGTACCTTTGTTTCAGCAGCTTCAGAACTGCTCTCAGAACTTGATTTATCAGCATTTGCCATCAATGCATAGTTCTCCTCACTTTCAGAGTCTGAGGTGTCTGTCCAGCTTTTCTGCTTTGTGACAAGAGCTTTGCCTTTGTCACTCTTGGTCTTCTTGCAATCAGGAGATATGTGGCCTTTCTCACCACAATTATAACATTTAACATTAGCGTAATCTCCTCTGTCAGACTTTCCTCCTCTTCCTTCAGATCTTCTGAAATTCTTCTTATCAGAACTTATGCCTTTTCTGGAAAACTTCTTTCCCTTCCTGAACTTCCTGTATGCAATCTTTGTGATTCCTTTCACCATAAGAGCACACAGCTTCATCATCTCCTCATCAGCATCAGTTTCAGGCAAGCTTTCAGAATCTGAGTCATCATCACTCTCAGAACTTGATGACTCAGTATCAGACTTTATGATAAGAGCTTTACCCTTGTCTTTCTTTGAGGAAGGTGGTTTGGGGGATTCCTCTTCAGCCTTGAGAGCAACTGTCCTTGACTTTCCTCCTTTCCTCTTGCTTCTTTGTTCCATCTCAAGTTCATGAGTCTTGAGCATTCCATAGATTTCATCAAGAGTTGTTTCATCAAGATTGTAGTTGTCTCTTATTGTTGTTGCCTTCAAATCCCAACATTCAGGAAGAGCTAACAGGAATTTAAGGTTTGTATCTTCAAGATCATACTCCTTATTTACTAATGACAAGTCATTCAAGAGTTTGACAAATCTATCATATACATCAGTCAATGACTCATTAGTCCTAGAGTCAAAGTGTTCATACTCTTGAGTGAGTATTGTCTTCCTGTTCTTCTTAACTGTTTCAGTTCCTTGACACCTTGTCTCCAGTGCATCCCATATCTCCTTAGCAGTCTTGCAGTTGATTACCCTGTTTGACATTACATTATCAATGGCACTATGCAATAAGTGTCGTACCTTGGCATCCTTAGCAATAGATGCTATATCTTCAGCAGTGTAATCACTCTTTTCCTTTGGTACGGTCTTTGCTGCTTCACCTGCAACTACAACAGCGAGCTTGGTAGGTTTGTGAGGCCCTTCCTTGATTCTATCAAGGTATTCTGGATCTGTTGCTTCCAGAAACATGGTCATCCTTACCTTCCATATGGGATATTCAGATGGTCTCAATATGGGAACTCTGATAGTCTCATATCGACTCTGAGTTGATGTCTTTGATGATTCCTCAGTTTTGGTAGGCTTAGTTGGAGTTTCTCTGTCAGACATGATTGTTTTTGGATCTTTAACTGTATGTGTGTTAACAGAAGGCTCTGATACCACTTGTTAGGTCACACTTTCACTGTAGAGGGGGTGAATACAGTGTTTATTACAATCAAATCAAACTTCAAGAACTTATGTAACAGAAAACAAACTTTATTGAAACAATAAACTCTGTTACAATCTGGAACTGTTATCTCTCAGTGATGAACAAAATATCACGAGAGCTGCTAGGGTTACAGTAAATAATATTCTTGATAATGATAACACTTATAGTGTAAACCCTATGTCTGTGTTTATATACTACACAGTTACAAGATAATCGCTAATTGATATGGAATATAATTCTGCTTCCTAATATATATCAATCAGATATCTTCTATTTCAAGTATTCCATTCTTCACGGAATTCCTTCTTCATGCATATCTCTTCTTATGTTTATCTTGATCTTCTTAACTTCAATCAGCTACTGTCCTTATCTGATCGTCCTTCAGCACTTAAGTTCCGATATCTATCTCCTGATGCTTATCTCCTGATAACATAAGTACTGATATCCCTTAAGTTCTGACTTCCAGTATAAGTACTGATCAGTTAAGTACTGATTTGTTCTGTTCAAATAAGATCTGGAATCTAAACATAAAACATATTAGCCATGACATTATCAAATATATCTAACATTTTATTTTAGGGTTTATATAGCTATAACATATGAGAATCTTTGATAGAATAAAAATCCTAAGAGATTTCTCTTATTTTCTTGTGAATTCAAGAATCCTTTCTCGTGGATTCTAGGTTTACCTTGTGAATTCAAGGTGTTTAAGAATTTCTCGTTTAATAGTCATTACTAGGATCATCGTTTGCTTTTTCTTCGTTTCACTTATGCATCACTTAATCTATTAATTATGTAATTATTTAGTAAATTTAATTTAATATTATATTAATATACTTGATTTTTTAAATTTATGTAGTACAGTGCACAAATTACATATTTAAATCTCAAAATGTTATGTTTGTGTTGCAAACTTCGACACTGCTTAGAAATTAATTAGAATACATATATATTATGAAAAGTATAAATAAATTTTTAAAAAGAATATTGAACCATTTTATACTCATGAATATACAGTTATATTAGTATAATATATATATACATATATATATATATTTTAAAAAGGACAATTATACTCGTTATGGTCATGTGGATCGAATTTGGGTTAAGCGAGTTGACATGTAACCTATCATCTTTTTACAGGTCAATTTTGGATATAAGCTGTTTTCATCCCGCTCTATTTAATAACAATCATACCTCGTAATTTTTGAATTGAGCTCATATCAGGTTAGCTGGTCTATAAAACTAATCAGGCCTGACATCCAACCATGAAAAAGAAAAAAATTACTCCCTCCATCCCGTGGAGTTGTATACGTATAAATTAAGAAGAAATATACTTTTGTGAGAAAGAGTAAGAAAAATGGATAAAATATACTTTTGTGATTAAAAGTAAGAAATATTTAATATATAAAATCAATGAAGTGGTAGAATGTAGTGGATGTAAGTGGGTGTAATTAATTTTTATAATATAAAATTTTATTATTTTTGATAAATTTTGAAATATATAATATTGAGAAGAACATTTTAAAAAAGGGTGTATAGAAATTAATAGGATGTAAATATATAATTAATAATTAAAATGTGAGGAGAACATGAAAAAAAATATGGAATAAATTTGATTAGTAATCCCCGCCCAACCTGTATAAACTGGATGGACAACCCATGTGTAAAATTTACACACTTAATTTATCTGATAATTCAAAAAATGTATGTAATTTAAGGTTTTACTAAAACATGCATCAAAAAATGAAGCTGAGTGAAATTTTAATATTATATATTATATATGTCACAAAATTGTTCCCTGACTTGGGCCTCCAAAATCGTACAGTCCGGTCTTCTAGATAAAACAATACTTGAACTGACTAATTAAACACCCTCCTGTTGTTTTGGAGTTCAAGAAAAAAAAGAAAGTGAGCTAAACAGACGAGAATAACATTAAAAAAATGTAGTAACTAGCCAATAACCTTTATAAGAGTATACACATCCAAAGTGAGCCAATTAATCATACGAGAATAAAATTAAATGAAAACATAGCAATTAGCCATCAACCTTTAAGAGTAGACACATCCAAATTGAGCTTATTAACCGGATCATACAATTTTTTTTAAAAAAAGATTGCAATTAACCAGCAACCTTTGTAAGAATATAAACGTCAGCGCATAGGCATGAGATCTTGCACGAGATTGAGGTGCGAATTAAAAGGCTCTCACTTAGTATTTATTAAACCTATTAGTATAAGTAAATAACTAATGTATTATGTGAAAAATGAATTTTGAATACATGTTTAAAATCAAAAAATATTTATAACAATGAGAGTATAATATTCTTCAACTCAAAAAAGAAAATATTTTTGCAAAATATATATATATGTCGCATCATGCATGCAAAATGTTATACCCATTTTTGGGTATATCCCCCGAATAGCTTCCTTTGAGCATAAAAAGAGAAGTTGGGCCTAAGTTTATAAAAAGTGCGAGTTGAACCGGTGGGCTCGCACTTTGGTTCATCTATTAAAGGAGCGGGCTACGAGCCCATAAAATGATGATCTTTGATGGCCGACTGCCTTAAGACCTTTTAAGCGATAAGAAGGCCCACCGAGCTGGGCTCGTGGGCTCGTGGGCTCGTTATACATAAAACATGGTACATGGGTCCAAGTGAAGATGACTGAGTATATTATGCGGGTCGAGCCTGCGGGCTCGTATCGTCCTATTCTTGGATCAATAGGCCACAAACCTACAACATGATATACCTTCTGTAAGGGCTTTCATGCGAGCTTCGCATCGCATGGAAAAGTCATGAAAATAAGTTAATTAATAGGGAATAGACTAGACGGGCTCACCTCTCACCTTTCTAAATGATTATTATTAATGCGAGTCGAGGTGGCCAGACTGGCTCACATCATGTAGATCTTATGAAAATAACTCATAGATGACTGGGTTATTCATAAATTTCGGGACCAACACGGGACATTCCAACAATCACGAGAAGAAATACGGAGATTCCGTGAGTTTATAGGGAACGTGTGGGGTCGGTCGGATTTTACTTGACTAATTGGCTGAAGGCCTGACTAAAAAATGGGTTTGGGCTGCATGGGTAGGAAAAACCCTAACCCTACCCTAACCCCAAAAATTACGTGATGCTTGACACAGGGCTGACAATTTCGGATTTTGGTTCGGGTTCGTGTCAGGTTGGATGTACCTGAATTTTTTTTAGTCTGACTCGAACCCGCACTACGCTATAAGTGCTCAAATGCTATGCTCTTATGTTGTTGCCTTATGTCAAAAAAATGTTGCATTTTCAATAATGCAACACCAAGGGGCGTTACATCTGCGGCCATTGCATTAGAGGCCTAATGCAACGCTTTTTGGGGGTCTACAGCAACACCAATAAGCATTGCCTAATAGATGTAATGCAACAATATATACATCAAATGCAACACCAAAAAGTGTTGGCTCTGACATAAGCTAGATGTAAGACTCCATGTGTGGGGCCCACATTAAGGCCACGTCAGCACATGACACGTGGATGCCACGTCAGCAGTGGGCCCCACACAAGCACCACGTAAGTAGTGGGCCCCACTAAAAATGTCACGTAAGCAGTGGGGCCCACATGCCACATCACTGGTATGTAATGCAACGCTTTTTATCAACTTTTAGGACAATAGAACATAATTAAAAGCAACGCTTATATAGCTAATGCAACACCACAATATCTGGTAAAAACATTACTATTACTTTATAATACAACACCCAAATATCAAATGCAACGCTTTAATTAAAATTTTTACAAGATAATATTTTATAATTACAGAAGTCCATGAAAATTATCCTAATAACCATTCGACAATTTCTACTAGCCATCCAAAACATCATCCAACAATCCCATTACAAGTTCCATCCACAAAATACATCCAACAACCCCAACATCATACTAACTACTAAATTCATTACAAGTTCTTCGATGTGCCAAAAAGATACTATTACAATTGCAGCTAGAACTATTACAATTGGTGGGGAATCAAATGCCCTTAATGTAAGAAACTGTTTAGCTGGTATACGAATTGGTGAATCCTGCAAATCACATGTATCACAGAAGCTTCATTCCCGAGCTACACTTGTCACACACACACATATAGACTCTCATAAACACATACAATTCACATGTATAACAGAAGTTCCTAAACCAGAATTTGACAAATCTCATCAGCACCTTTTTGTATATGTTTCCACCTATGTTGACAAGTAATGTTATACGAGATATAACTGATGCAGCAAATACGAAGAGTTAAGGTTTTACTTGGCCTGCAATTACTAAAGCATCATTAAGCAAAGATAGGGCCAACCAAACTTCCAAGCAGATCTGGTAACCAGCTACAGGTACTGGGCCATCCCTTGCTGCCATAAATGTCGCTACTGTCATGGTTACCAACACTGCTAGAGTCCTTCCAATTAGAAAACCACCTACAAACAAGATAAATACATTCAAAGTTTAAGAAGAAGTTTGGATGTTGTGCAGGTTATAGCCTCACATAATTACTACCACAGATGCATCATAATTACTTGGATAGATAAAGATCCAAATGTTACCATATGTTTTTGATACTCTTGAATTTTAATAACATCTTTTTTCCAATTAAAATTTTATATATAACAGTCAAAGAGTAAATAATATATCATCAAACTTATTGAGTAGAACTGACATGCTGATTACAGCTCACTAACTTTAAAAAACTGAAAATTTCTTCCTGAGGAACCACAGGGCTTAGAAAGGAAAATACTACAAAATAACATTTATTCTGCAAATCATATACAGATGTACTTACAGCACCTGAGGAACAATGGTTTGCATTATATACAATTACACTGCTGGTGACATTGGTAACATTCTACAAATCATCTCCTGTAAAATCATTGGCGCTCTCAAATTTTCATTTTTCTACTCCCACACAGCCTAAAAGCAAGAAGCACAAGCGGTTTTAGATGAAGTACCATGATACATTGTTCTCTGCTACTTCTGTTATACCAAAACACAACATCACTGCATCGTACCTGCAATGGGCTTAACATCTTTTGGTATATTAAACATAATGTCCCAGACATGACAGAAATGATTCATTTGACGATGAAATATTAAAATTACCTTATTGGGTTAATCCAGGCTGAGAACTTGCGGAACGACAGTAGAATCTGCACGTTTCTATGAGTTAGATAATGCCGAAAACTTCATGACCAAAATGTCTAAAATATAAATAAAGCATATTAAGGTAATAGGAAGATTGTAGGGGAAAAACATAAGAAGAAAACTATACGGGTCAATAGCAGCAAGCTCTGAACTAACCACAAATCTTGTTTTGATATTATGCAACTAAATTTTAAGTAATAGAGTCTGTTAAACTTTGCCAACCATTTTGTGCATCAATTGCCATAAATACAATGATATGAAGCAACAACATGTCAGAAGTTCAGAAAAAGGATCTACAGTAAGTTGGTACATAAAATACATGCAATGCTCCAGCAAAAGAAGCAGCAAGAAGTAAAGGAGCAACATATCAGGTTGTATATGTTAAGAGTAAGCTGCCACCTATTATCGGATCCTGTGTCATAAACTGAATCCGATTATCTAATCCATTAATATGCTAATAATTGTATGACGTAGACTACTATATGATTTATTGTTTAAAAACAAAGATTATGCAAATCAAATATTCAAAATTGTTTAAAAACAAAGATTATGCAAATCAAATATTCAAATAAGAGAACAACCATTTATATGATTATAAATTTATAATAATGATTATATAGGTAAATTTCAAATTTCTTTTAATGCCTTATTGTTTACAATACTCCCAAGGACAAATGATCACATATCCTGTTTCATGGTAAAAAGGTAGGAAAACATATACAGAATGTTACACGATGTCACCCGCAGTGTAATTGTATATAATGCAAATCATCTGCTTATGTGGTTCTCAGAAAGACAAACAACCTAGGATGCCTTAAACATGGACATCACTTAAAATTTAAATACATTCTCAATTTAAATCAGTATCAAAGTTATAAAAGCACATTAATAAAGAACATTTATTCTTACAAGTGCAACAAACTAGCTGACGATCATTTAATGCTTAAAGTTCACGAAACATACCAGATTTCAGATATTGAAAAAACTTTGTTGCTTCAAATTTTGGAGAAATAAGTGATACTTTGTCATTTATAGTTTCCACAAAAGGATAAAGGCAATCAAGTACCTGATACATACAGAAAGTTCACAAATATATTAGAACACAAGATTACACAAAAGAGAAAATTTATAGAATATAAAATATAAATCGAAATAAGCCCATTAGTTTTACCACATCATCAACGTACTCAGAAATTACGGTAGATATTGCAGCCCCACCAATTCCTAAACCAAGCAAAAAAATCAAAACTGGATCCAACAAAACATTTAGTAAGTTACCAGCACCTACATCCAGAAGATGATTGTCAAAAACTGAAATATTGATCTCCAAAGTAATAGGATACCAATTGAGATTAGATCTTCAGTACATCTCAAAATGCTCAACAGCATAACAAGTTGTTTGGCTAATAGTTCATGTTTGGCGAAGGGAGTGATGATAGTAGTTGACCTGGTCATTTTTATCTCTGAGTAGGCTGTTTTTAAGCTTCTGTATTTTAGTTTCACTAAGGTATGCAACTGGAGCTATATTGAGTTTCTAAAAGCTTTTCTGTGTTACAAGGTTCTTAAGGGTCATCAACCATAAACTTATTCTTCTGTACTTTTCTATTATTTCTTATTTCCTTGTACTTCTCTATTGTTACAACCTATGCAACCTATTGTCAATAAAATTTGGCATGCTAACAAACAGAATAATGCACAAAACTAAATTCTAGCGGTTGACAACAATCCTTTCAAACTTCCAGTAGCATAGAAAAATTATAAACATAGAAAAATTATAAACGGAAGAAACTTATTCCCAACATATTTTTTACACCGGTAAATGTTCACAATATTTTGGACTTACCAACAGCATATAAAGGTGTCTTAGTATTCTTAAATTCACGGAATGTGCCTTGTGCAGCTAGAGCTATTACAATTGGTGGGGCACCAAATGCCCTCAGTGTAAGAAATTATTCTGCTGGTACAAACTAATCAATAACATTATTAACTTTTACACACACATATAAACATAGAGATATAACTAATCAATAGCATTATCTATTAAAGACAAATTAAAGATTCAACTTAAAATTTTAAAATCTACGAAGTGAGAAAGAGAGAAAGATAGATAGATAGATAGATAGATAGATAGATAGATAGATAGATAGATAGAGATAGAGAGAGGGGGGGAAAGAGAGAGAGCGCGAGAGAGAGTGAGGGAGAGAGTGGGAGATAGAGAGGGAGAGAGAGAGCGCGAGAGAGAGTGAGGGAGAGAGTGGAAGAGAGAGAGGGAGAGAGAGAGAGAGAGGAAAGCACCTTCTTTTTTGACTTTCTCGTTAAGGTTTTTGATGTAGATAGTTTGATTAGGAGGAATATCTCCAGTAAGCATAGTTGCTAATGCTAATAGAGCAAGTGAATCAGTGTGTGTGCTTGAAAGAGGAAGATTAAAGAGGTGAATCGCAGCAGACGGTATGAGCCTTAATTTATGTTTCATGTCTCTACAGTTTGGGTCATGTACTTCAATTAGGCTCCACCCAACCCAAATATTTATCATTGCATAACAGGCCCAACCAAAATATTAATCATTGCATAACAGGCCCTTCTCTTCCTCTCTTTTTCTTCCCTTTGCTGAGATCTGGTTCGACTCCTATCCTTGCATTTTTTTTAAAAACCTATATTTTGATTAAAATTATTATATTTTAGATTTTTTTAATTTTTAAACTTTATAATTTTACAAAAATTAAAAATACGATTTAAACTTATATAAAATATATGACTAAATATGTTTAATTAAATAAAATATTATATTTTAAATTTTAAATAAATGATTAAAATTTAAAGTTATTATATTTATTTTGATGATATATCTATTTTATAATATCAAAAATAATTTAATATAATGAAACGCTTAAACAAAAAACCTATATTTTGATTAAAAAATATTTTTTTTAGATTTTTTTAATTTTCAAAATTTATAATTTACAAAAATTCAAAATACGATTTAAACTTATATAAAATGTATGTCTAAATATGTTAAATTAAATTAAATATTATATTTTATATTTTAAGGAAATAAATGACTAAAATGTTAAAATTATTGTATTTGCTTTGATAATATATCTATTTTTATCATCTCAAAAATAATTTAATATAATGCAACGCTTGAACAT
Organism: Apium graveolens; assembly: GCF_009905375.1. Lineage (NCBI taxonomy): Eukaryota > Viridiplantae > Streptophyta > Magnoliopsida > Apiales > Apiaceae > Apium > Apium graveolens. The sequence goes on along the minus strand of NC_133647.1, from coordinate 169,744,533 downwards.
GGTGTTGCACGTTACAACACTAACAATTTTACCGAAACAGTACATTAATCTGTTTAATGCAATGCTTTTTGACTAGTGTTGGAAAAGATTAAGCAAAACCATACCAAATAGAATGCTTTTCTTGCAAAACTCAAAAAAAGCATATCATTTGAGCACTTATGGCGTAGTGCCGACCCGACCCGAAACACGTTTAAAAATTGTGACACGAACCCGACCCGGTAGGTACCCGAGTTATCCGAAACTGACCTGTTTGACCTAAAATAACCCGAAATTTAAAATAAATTAATAAAAATAAAATAAATAAATTTTAATTTTCAAAATTACAAAAATAAAATATAATGCCAAATTAACATAAAAAATAGAAATGTACTCTCTCAGTCCCGGCCAATTGTTATCGTTTCTAAGAGAGTGACCAACACGCATTTTAAGATTAATATAAAGTATAATTCTTATATTTTTTTTAAAAAAAAATCTTTTTCTGAATAAAAATAGAATGTTTAAACTTTTATTCACAAAAAAGAATTTTTTTAAAAAATATTGTAGAACTATACTTTCTATTTATCTTAAAATACGTGCCGGACACTCTCTTATAAACAATAACAATTGAAAGGGATGGGGGAGTAATAAAACACAATATTACAAATATTTTATAAAATTTAACCATACATGTATATACATATTTATAATATGGAGTTGAGTTCTATAGAGACCCATCTATATTGGAGACCTTGAAGACCCATTTTACAACCATCAGATTAGATTATATCATACGGTTTAGATTAAAACAAATTCAGTTATGTATTAAGGCCACTGTCCTGTATTTAGATTAAAAAATTTCAGTTACGTATTATTTTCTATACTGAAATTTGTAATTTTTTAATCTAAATAATTCTGCACTCATTTGTGTGGGCAGTTTACAACATTAAAAATGCAGAACTATTTTTATTTATTTTGTACGTACTTCATCTTATATTTTGAACTTAAAGTACTGCCTGACTCCAATATTAAACCTAATAATTAAACCTAATTTTATTTTCATATATGTGGAGTAGCTCGATCTATTTTAATTTTTTATTAACCTTACAAATACTAGTGAAAATACAGTGTTTACATGAATTAAATAAAATATTGAGTGCAAGACAATGAATATATAATGTAATATACAAAACAAAGTGCAGGACAAGAGGTGGTATATTTTAAAGAAAATGCAGGAAAGAAAAACTATGCATAATATGTATCTTCATGAATCACAAATTTAGAATAATACATATAACCACATGGCATGGCTAAAAAAAGTATTTCATAATCACATCACATACTGCATGATGTAGGTCGTGTGTTGCAAAATATTTATTATTACATTTTATTATAATTTATAATAAAGTAGATGCATTGAACTATTTTGTTGATTTTAATTAATATGTCCATCCAAATTATGTATTTATTAATGTATTTTAAATAAATAATTTTAGGAACATAAAACTTTTGTTGTTGTAGATTTATATTCAAATATAAAATGACAAAGAATAAATTAAATGGAGTAATTTATAATTTTTGAAAGTACAAAGTTTAGTTCCCCTCGTTATATTAAAAAAATTGGTTTAGAAAAAAAAATCTAAAACATCTTTTTATTTTTTGTAACATTCTTACATTCATTTGTACAAAAAAATTAGATAAAGATTTGACAAAAAAGAAAAGAATTTATATTAAAATTATTTCATTTTGTAACATTTTAATTATGTTTTATTATGTAGTTAAGTATTTAATAAAATTGTTGCAAAATTATAATTAAATAATAATTACATTTAAGATGCCATAACTTTCTTAGCAAAAAATAATACATAAACATTTAAAATGAAATAAATTGTCTCGTGCAAATTAATTTTTTTTGACTTTATTTGTTTTTGTATGGAAGGTGGTTGATTGAACGTGTAGGTATTCAACTTTTTCAAAAAGTTTATGAAATATCATCCGTTGGATTAAAATTGATCAAGGATTTAAACAATTGGTCTCCAGGTCTTCAATTTCAACCCGGTCTCCACTGAACTTTGTTCTATATAATATATTATATAAATTATTTAAATAAATAGGTCGATTCGAGTATTTTGAGTCAACCCGAAAATGTCCCGATTTTTTCGGGTAAATTTTTACCCAACCCGAACCCGACCCAAAATTCAAAAATCCCAACCCTAATTTATACTTTTGCTGGTTGGATTATGGCCGGGTTTCAGGTCGTGTCGAATTTTGCCATCCCAAAGTTGACACTTCACGAAAAATAAAAAAAAATCCTATTTTTTTTCTTGAGAAGTTATCATACATCCGTTACCCGCATACACAAGGTTCCTCCGCCCTAAAAAATAACACCTTAATCTTTATTCCGATCATTAACCTCCAAAACACCGTTAAACGAACTTCCCCTAACATATCCGTTCGAATTAATTAAAATTCATTAATTAAAATACATGGAGGCAAAATCATGTGTAAGAGGTCAGGCTTGTTGTAAGTCATATGTCATAGCCTATTTGTATATTCGAGGATTCAACTCAACTCAAATAAGAATGTAATAAGTAAATAGTGGATCTACCGTCAGAGAGATCTCGCAAAGTAATATCTGTCAAAGGATTCAGAAACATTGTTCATCTGTAGACTTGAAGATTCACTGGAAGAAATTCAAGAATTTGATCATGCCTCAGTGATATAAATCAAGATCGTGGATTTAATCAAGTGACAGAGATCTCGTCAGAGTATCATTAATTACAAGGATTTAATCTGAAAAAAATCAGAGTATCAAAGTCAACACATGAAGAAACGTCACGGAAGTTAGTCACTCATGAACCAGACAGTACATCGAGTGTCAACGTTGAAGTGGTGGAATTGATTCATAATTTTCAGTGATTTTCAGAAGATTTGCAGAAGAATGGTTGCTGCTCAAGACTAGAATTAATTCTCTATTAATTAATTAAGTCATCTAATTTAATTAAAAAAATAAATTATATCTGCGAAGAATAATTTATTTATTAATTAAATTAATTGATTAATTAATTCTGAATTAATTTTAGGAATTTTCAGAAGTTTAATTGGTTTAAAAACAGTATTAAATCAGCAAGACAATTGAAAATGAACTAGCATGACAATCTGGATTGTCATACCGATTGTCATGCCAAGTCATTTCAATTGTCATACCGAAAGTTACACTAGGAAGGAGATTGTCTTGCTAGTTCAACTGATTGTCATACCGATAGTCATTGTAGTTCAATCAGATTGTCTTGCTAGTACAATTGAAAGTCCTACTGAAAGTCTTGCTGAGCCAAAGAGATTGTCCTACCGATTGTCATTGCAGTTCAAGTAATTTTGTTGGATTGCATACAAAAAGAAAAAGAAGCAGAAGACATTCACACACTGAAAAATACAAGAACACAGCAGCCGCCTAAGAAATATTTCATTGTTCTCTGCTGAAATTCAAAGATCAATTTCTAGATTGCAAAGTTAAATCCAATCAACTAGAAATCTTTATCTTGTTCTTGCGTAACAATCTAGCGGATCAAAATCCCTAGAACTTAATCTCAAATCGCGTTTAGCATTTGATTCTAATTATTGCAAAAATAGAAAAAGTTCATGTCGAATTTATTCTAGATTTGTGATAATTGATTTGAGATTAATACCTTGTAATCGATACAGTTGTTGTAACACCTTTCAAGTTTAATAATATTTTTATTTAACTTGAATTTTGTTTCACATTTTTTATTCCGCATTTATTCGATTATTTGGTACTATTTGTATTCAACCCCCCCTTCTACAAACAAATCGGGACCTAACAATTGGTATCAGAGCCTTCTGATTAACGAACAAATCTAGATCCTAGACTTTTGTGATTTTTCAACTCCTTGAATTTTTATTTATTCAAAAATTCATAATGACTTCACAAAAAGTTGGAACCGTTAAAATTCCACTATTTGATAAAGAAAATTATATCATGTGGAAGAAAAAGATGCTATTATTTTTACAAGTTGCAAATCCCAAATATCTGAACTTGTTAAAGAAGGGTCTAAAAACTCCGATGGTTATTGAACCAGAGGTGATAGTAGATGATGTTGTGATTACCAAAGCTAGAATATATCCAAAAGAGCCTGAAGATTTTACTCCTGCTGAGAAGGAAGAAGCCTCCTTGGATGCCAGCGCCTTCAATTAATATTAATTGATTCCCTTGATCCTTTGATGAACAGACATGTGATGAACTGTAAAAATTCCAAACACATGTGGGAAACTATTGAGGTGATTAATGAAGGCACAGAGGAAGTTAGGGAGAACAAGTTGGAGATCCTAACCTCTGAGTATGAATATTTTAAATCAAATCCAGGCGAAGGAATTACTGAAGTGTTTGAGAGGTACAATGCGTTGATCAACAACCTGAACATAAATGGGAAATATTATTCAATCAGGGAGGTCAACAAAAAGTTCCTTTTAACACTGCCAACTCATCTTGAACATAGAATCACTGCCATTAGAGAAGCTAGAGATCTGAGTGAGATTTCTTTGGACAGGCTCTATGGAGTGTTAAAAACCTATGAGTTGGAGCAGATTCAACAGAAGGAAGTCTACGGGAAGGATAGAATGGTCAGCACATCTACTGCACTTGTAGCTGAAGGTCAACAACAACAGCAATCTCAACAATTGGAGAGAATGGTACAGTGTTCCAAGGCTGAGGAAAATATGTTAGTAGCAGAATATGATCCTCCTACTACAAATCAATCAAGTGATGATTTTTATTCCTTGGAAGAGCTGGAGCAATTGGAAGACGAGTCAATGGCCCAAATTGTCAAGAGATTCTCCCATGTCAGATTCAAGAGGAATCCCAAGCTTAAGTACAAGTCCAACTATAACAAATTCCAGAAAGGTGGATCTTCATCCTCTAACACCAGCAGTGGTGGATACAAAACAGGGATGGTTGATCGGAGCACCATCAGATGCTATAACTGCAATGAGTTGGGACACTTTGCCACAGAATGTAGGAAGCCAAAGCAAGTAAGAAAGAACTCTGAAAGGGCTTATCTGGCAAAGGGAAGAAGCTGGGATGATACTGACAGTGAAGATGAAGAAGAAGGAAATCTTGCTCTTATGGCTATTGATGGAAAAGCTTCATCGTCAAGAATAGAGGTAAAACTTTCTGATGCTGAAATGATTTATCATCTAAGAGGTAACTTAGATTGTGCACATCGTGATAATGAACTGTTAGGTTTACAGATCACAGACCTTGAGAAAGAGGTCAATGAATTAAGACTTGTGCACATTAATCAAGACAAATTAAAAGAACATGTATCTTTTCTAGAGAATAGAGTTGACTGTTATAGAAAACTCGAAACTATTCTCAAAGACAAGATCACCGGTCTTGAGACTAAGGTTAGAGCCTACTTCAATTCTTGTTCGAAGGCTAAAGAGTTCTACAGTAAGCAAGCTGTTAATCAAACATCTGGAATAGGTTATGATTACAATGCTGCTATTGGAGAATTAGGCATAAACTCCCCTCCTCATGTCTGTGCTAAAGGGAGGGAAGTACCACATGTGCTTAAGGGTGTTGATGAACCCCTCTATAAAGCATCAATTGCTGAACCATTTGATGCGACCTCTTCTGTTATTCAAGAAGAAATACGTGCTGAGGATCATGCTTATGAGAAGATTGTTTCCAAGTCATGTGAGTCGAAAGTTCCAGTCAAAGTTGTGAAAGCAACTGAGATTAACTCAGACACACATGAGTTGGATAACAATAATGCCATGTCTACCATGCATAAATTGCCTGCTGTTAATCACTCTCATAGAGCATGTAGTATTGCTAATTGTATGTCTTGTGCTTTTAATATGATGTATGCTTATTTTAATGGTAAGCATGTGTCTAATGATAAGACCACTCCTCGTCAGCATGTGAATAACAAGAAGCATGATAGGTCTAAGACTGCTAGTCCTTCTAAGACTAGAAAGGAGACATTTGTGCCTAAGCTTAAACAGAAATTTGTTAAGGCTGTTTACAAGGTCAAATGTTCAGTCATTGAGAAAGTTGAGGCAATTAAAATAAAAAATGTTGTTTTGCCTGACAAAGGACAGTTCTACAAGTATGCCGGGCCCAACCAAGTTTGGGTTCCGAAGAAGGTCTAATCCATTTGTAGTGCAGGGCATTAAACAGGTGTAACCGGTAGTGTGGATTCTTGACAGTGGATCATCAAGACATATGACCGGAGATAGAGCCCTGCTATCAAATGTGGATTGAGAAAGCTGACCCCCTGGTTACCTTTGGAGATAACAGCAAAGGTTTATCTGAGGGATATGGCTGTTTGCAAGCTTGATATGTTATCAGTGAAATTTTGAATAGTGTGCTAGGTTATTATTAGGAAGCAATATCTAACATATAGCACCAGTGACGAGACTTGAGAATATTACGACATATTAGGCACCTGATGCACATTACACTTGGAATTGGACTCTAGTAAGATGTGTACAAGTGTACTCCTGGTTGGTGAGTCAAAAGAGGAAGTCAATGCACCTCAGTTCATGGACTTTATGCAATCTCTTCTTCACAATCTCACTTCAGGTTGGTATGAACTAGTGTACTGCTCAAGTAATCGTCATATTTATAACTCTCTTATTATTAGGCACAATCATATTGTTTAATATGTGCAGTGTTATATTGCTTATGCAACATAACAATTAGTATCTAAAGTACTTGACAAGTATCGGTCAATGATATGTTGTTAACATTATGTTGCAGATATTTGGAAGCTTTTGACATGAATGAGAATTACTTAGACTTTACCCTAAGTGATCAATGTTTTATCAAAAACTCATTCATATTGAAATACAAAATCAAACTTCTTTCTACATTAGTGGTTTCTTATTTCATGTAAAATCTTTTGAAATCACTAGTGTAAATCATTTTCTCTCTATTACCATATGTTCTGTGTTACAGGTTCAGTCTCCAATGACTTTCTTTCATTGACAGTCATGAGGTTGAAAACCCATAACATCTATCCCAGACTGTAAAGACAAACACAAAAACAGAACTAACCAACACTCTCTTACCACTAAATGTAGTATGAATGAGCGTGAGGGAGATAGTGCCTTAGTGCACCACATAAGGAAGGTTCTGTAGTCAACCCAGTAGCTCTGTCTCCTACATAGATGAGTAGTATTTAAACCGAGACAACTGCTAGCCCCCATACATCTTCTCAAAAAGATGTAATGGCTGAAAAGGCACAAAAACAGTTGCTAGATTCATTCTCTCAACAGGGTGTGTCTATTGAAATTTGCCTGTCGGCCAGGGTATCCGATGTAGTGTCACCACCTCAAACATAAACAATTCTTGATGCACAAGGAAAGGTTACACACACAAAGGATGAGTTGACGGAAACAAGAGTTTCGACCATTTTAAGGTCAGATTCGATTGTTCAAGGTTCGCTAGTGGACCAATTGCCTTTACAGGTGTTAGGAGAGGATACTGATCCAAAAGCCATATGTCAGTGGTCAGTGTCTACCTCCCCAGGCTTAAATCCCCTGGATGCATCTGCGGATAGTGGATCTGACATAGGTGCAGATCGGCAACTTATTGACAATGATTCAGATATTACCTGATGAGTCACAAGGAAATGTCTTCACAGATATTAGAAGGGAACTTTGATCTTTATGCTAAATTCGTTGGATCATTGTTTACCTTCCCAGAATTCAAATCTGGAACCCTAAAAGGGAAACTAGCAACTTGTAAATTATGACTCAGATTCATCTGACGAGTTTAATAAGGATGGGGATTTGCGAACTCCCATTGCACCACCTGTGACCTCCTTAAGGATGGCTCAGGTGATTTTCCTTGCAGGTACAGCTGGATTATGGAGCTATGAGAGAAGAGTGATACACTTGTGAGAATGAGTGTAAACACGAGTGGAGAGAAGAGTGAAACACATGTGAGGTACACTAAACAGAATCACACACTCACAGTGAGGAAGAAAGAGAAACTACTTGTTATTTCTTTTCCAACCAAGTGAAATATGAGAACTTCTTCAGACGACGGTATACATTCCTTCACTAAGGGGGAGATAAAAGCTTAAGTAATAGTTTGGCGGATTCCTCAACTAAGGGGGAGAAATAGCAGGGAGGAAGAAAAAGATCATATGTACACTACACCACACCATTGTTGTTTATAACTACGGATCCTATTGTACGGGAGAGGTGGTAAACACAAGGTGATTTCCTAGTATGGGAAGAAGCTGTTAGGAGAGTACCATTGGTTTTTATCTGCGGATCCTATTGTACGGGAGAGGTGGTAAAACGAAGGTGATCTTCTTTAATCAGTTGATTCTCATAGGGGGAGAAGCAAGAGATATGAGCTTCTCAACAGGAAATGTGGTTGTACAAATGAAGATGGAACTACTTGAAGATATGTTCAGTCTAGAGGAACATCTACTTGGAATCTGGAAAATGTTAAATCTAGTCCAGAACTTTTCTACTATTTACTTTGCATTTCTTTTTATATCTTTTTTCTTATTTGTTAGTTGAGTTATCCTCTAGGTATTTGTGTGTTATTGTCTAACAAACAAATAGGGGGAGATTGTAAGTCATATGTCATAGCCTATTTGTATATTCGAGGATTCAACTCAACTCAAATAAGAATGTAATAAGTAAATAGTGGATCTACCGTCAGAGAGATCTCGCAAAGTAATATCTGTCAAAGGATTCAGAAACATTGTTCTGCAGACTTGAAGATTCACTGGAAGAAGTTCAAGAATTTGATCATGCCTCAGTGATATAAATCAAGATCGTGGATTTAATCAAGTGACAGAGATCTCGTCAGAGTATCATTAATTACAAGGATTTAATCTGAAGAAAATTAGAGTATCAAAGTCAACACATGAAGAAACGTCACGGAAGTTAGTCACTCATGAACCAGACAGTACATCGAGTGTCAACGTTGAAGTGGTGGAATTGATTCATAATTTTCAGTGATTTTCAGAAGATTTGCAGAAGAATGGTTGCTGCTCAAGACTAGAATTAATTCTCTATTAATTAATTAAGTCATCTAATTTAATTAAGAAAATAAATTATATCTGCGAAGAATAATTTATTTATTAATTGAATTAATTGATTAATTAATTCTGAATTAATTTTAGGAATTTTCAGAAGTTTAATTGGTTTAAAAACAGTCTTAAATCAGCAAGACAATTGAAAATGAACTAGCATGACAATCTGGATTGTCATACCGATTGTCATGCCAAGTCATTTCAATTGTCATACCGAAAGTTACACTAGGAAGGAGATTGTCTTGCTAGTTCAACTGATTGTCATACTGATAGTCATTGTAGTTCAATCAGATTGTCTTGCTAGTACAATTGAAAGTCCTACTGAAAGTCTTGCTGAGCCAAAGAGATTGTCCTACCGATTGTCATTGCAGTTCAAGTAATTTTGTTGGATTGCATACAAAAAGAAAAAGAAGCAGAAGACATTCACACACTGAAAAATACAAGAACACAGCAGCCGCCTAAGAAATATTTCATTGTTCTCTGCTGAAATTCAAAGATCAATTTCTAGATTGCAAAGTTAAATCCAATCAACTAGAAATCTTTATCTTGTTCTTGCGTAACAATCTAGCGGATCAAAATCCCTAGAACTTAATCTCAAATCGCGTTTAGCATTTGATTCTAATTATTGCAAAAATAGAAAAAGTTCATGTCGAATTTATTCTAGATTTGTGATAATTGATTTGAGATTAATACCTTGTAATCGATACAGTTGTTGTAACACCTTTCAAGTTTAATAATATTTTTATTTAACTTGAATTTTGTTTCACATTTTTTATTCCGCATTTATTCGATTATTTGGTACTGTTTGTATTCAACCCCCCCTTCTACAAACAAATTGGGACCTAACACTTGTCAATTAATTGTTTCCAGTTATTTCTCTCGACAACCAATTTTTTTAAAATAAAATCTGATTAACAATATTCGATACAGAACTTCAACTACTGTACTTTTATCAGACCAGTGATGCATGTCCCCAAGTCTAAAGTCTAAAGACTGCTTCACTTTAAGAGCACACAAAAGAGGGCACTTTTTAGTACAAATTGAATAATACTTCATTTAATTTGTAGGCTCCTCACAAGAAGTTAGAAATATCAAATCCCTTACTGTTGGGGAATTGATATGTGAAAATTACACAGATGGCTAGAACGCACAAAAGGGAAAATGCAAGAAATTAAAAAGACCAATTAGTACCTAGCACTTCCATGTGATAATTAAAGGGATTTCTTGTGTTTCTTAACTAACGTCCATTTCGGGCCAAACAGAAGTTCATATTGTAATTTTTGGTGTTTTGAAGTTTCATTTGATAAAAGATTCATGTTCATTTGTGTGATGGGAACACGCAATATTTCTTGTTTGACAGCATTTGTTTCCTGGAACCAGTTGTATTCATTTATTATATCTTCACAATAATTTACTGGGCGGTGGTCAGCAAATAATTTCTGTAAACTTCTAGGTAAACAAAACACTAAATTTAAAATTAATTACGTGAAACTAGATTTAAGAAAGAATATCTCACTGCATGTCAAATGTATAAGGTGAAAAAATTCAAATTAGGAGTCATGTCAAAGGGATGCATGCAGTATGGCATATGTATAAAAGTAAATGGTAAGCTGCGTAATATTCAAAAATAGATGATAGGTTAAAAAGCAAGTCTTTCTATTTGTTGCAAACTTGTTGATCAAATGGACAATCGAGTTACATCAGTCTAATATCAAGCAAACCCCACTTGTTACGTTGGTATATATGGAGACATAAACTTGGTCAATGTGATACCATGAAATTTAGTTTGACAATGGAGATTACGGAGTTATGACTTACATTTATTTTGAAGATGACTAGGACCTAATATTTGAAAAACTTTCAGATTTTTCAAAAAACTCAACAAAGAGTAGAACCTTAGGTTTGAATTTTACAATACTCCTCCAAATATATGTACGCGGGTGTTGATAGCTTTGACAACTTAATTAACCAACATGATCAAAAACCGAATTAACTCCACCTTATTTTTTGGTCAAATTAAGGAAAATAAGAATTTTATTAGATTAAAAAAATAAAACAGAATGAAAATGGATTGATAACGAGTTCTTGGATCAATAACTCTAATTTTACAGAATTTAAGTGAGAAGTAATTTGAATATTTATTCATATACATACAATTATATAATAAATAAAAATATTATTGATAGGGAAATAAATAAGGCCTGAGTCTAATTAATGCTGCATTAATCATATCAGAATTGGGCAACAGCAAGACCCATTTGAGAAGGCCCAAAATCCTGAATATTAATTAATTTCGTAATTAATTAAAAAAGAGATAAGTCAGCTGGAAAGATGAGTCATAGTGGAGAAATAAATCCTTGTAGATTGGTCTCCAAGGAACCTGATGGGATAAGGAATTAGCTTCCTACTTCTTAGGACTCCAAAGTCCATTCTAATTCTGAGACTTGACCATCAAGTCTCCTAACCCAAGTCCAATTCAAGAACTCCCAACATCTATATAAAGGGACTCACCCCATCAATTAGAACTACGTTTTTTGACTTGATCCTTGGCATACAACAAGGTACGTAGGCATCTTGTAAGGCAGATCGAGTCACGAAACACAAGAGCAGTCAAGTCGAGCCTCGAAGCTCACGTTCCTTAGTTATAAATACAACAATTATTATACCTTAGTTTTAATCCATAACATTTGGCGCCGTCTGTGGGAAAACACAACAACAACCATGGCGAGAACACAGAGAACAAGCAGCACCCTTGAAGGAGGAACACCCGCAGGGACAACCCAAATGATTTCGTCAACCGTGGAGGTACTGTAGGATTTTTAACGCAGCGGGGTCATGGTAAAACACTTTTACACATACAAAATCCAAATAAAAGCATATAAATCATGAATAAAAATTCGAGGGATCGAATCTAACCTTTTAAAATAATTCGGAGACAACGATCAGAGATCCTTAGCAGTTGCTCCTCAAGTGTGAAGCACTCCACCGGTATCCACCAAGAAAACGATGTTAAGGAGGAGGAAGGAGGTGGAGAGAATTGGGTTTTCCAAACTTTTTGGGTTTTGTGTTTGATGTGGGTTCGAATAAAATTAGGGTCTATAATAGTGTATTTATAGGCAAAAATTTTAGTTGAAATTTTCCCATAAATAATATTATTATTATCCCATTTATTATTCTCATTAATAATTAAAACACCTTTTAATTATTAATCCTTTTTCTAAACACTTTAGAAATAATTCTCTCTCTTGATTTAATTTCCAAAAATTAAATCCTTAATTAATAATATTAAGAACTTTTCTTAATTAATTTTTAATCAATTAAATCTCATTTAATCAATTATTAAATTTGCCAATTAATTATTTATTTCACAAATAAATAATTATTAGCCATTATTAATTAATTCCTCCACCATTAAATCATTCTCTTTTTATGGTGTGACCCTGTAGGTTCAATATTAAGCCGGTAGTAGAAATAAATAATAATAAAACTATTTTATCATTATTTATATAAATTCTCTAATTTATTAAATATGATTAATTAATTAATCACATTTATTCTACATCGTGAGGGATACTTCTTAGCATATCGTGACTATCCGGATAATATGAATTCACTGCTTAGAATATCAAGAACCTATTCGGTGAATAGTTACTGTACAATAAACTCCCTCTACCCTACAATGTCCCGATTAAATACAAGGCATGGATCTCGTGTCAAGCCTATCTAATTTAATCACTTGCTTACCATTTACTATGCGTAGTTCTATGCAAATTAGAAACTCCTTTCTAGTTTCATTCACTCTGGCCAGAGATTCCTGAACTAGCATAAGTGGATCAGCCTTGAACATTCGCTTCCTTCACTGGAAGGGGTAGATCCTTTATTGATCATACACTATCTTCGTGTACAAATTCCTATACCCAGAAGAGCCCTAATAATTATCCCTGGAGACTAAGAACTAAACCAAAGCATAGTTCAGTGTACACAAGATGACTATGATGACCTCAAGTCTAAGGATACTTGTACAACTATCACTAAGCGAACAACTGCTGACACGTGAGTGAACTCCATCAGTTGTTCAGCTGGGCGAGTCATGTTCAGTGAACTTATTCTATAATAAGCACCTACATACTAGCTATAGTGTCACCACACAAATGTCTATGAGAACAGACATCCTTCATAATGAAGCAAGCATAGTATGTACCGATCTTTGCGGATTATTAATTACCAGTTAGTAATCCTACGACCAGGAACTATTTAAGTTTAGAGTTATCATCTTTTTAGGTCTCACTATTATGATCTCATCATAATCCATAAAAAGCTTTACTCTAAACTATGGTATATCTTATTTAAACACTTGAATAGATAAAGCCCGTAATAAAAGCAAAACAAGTCTTTATTAATATCAATGAAATCAAAACAGATTACATAAAAGTTATTCCTAAATCCTAATACATGATTGGACTTAGGACATATTCCTTTCAGGTACCTCCGCATTTAACCTATTCTGTTACCCAAGGAGGAGCCCAGGTAAGGGCAACTGAACCTCAACCTCAAGAGACGATTCCCCCGGCTCCTCAAGGTACGAATCCCCAACTTCAACAACTACATACACCTGTGAATTCTCGATCCATTGGATATGAGTATTCAACTGTTGTTACTACTAACTCCCTTATGGGATGTCCCTTTACCCTGAGGTTGGAGGAAGTGGACATACTGGACGGAGTGAAGCACAAGGGCGATCGCCCCCTACATACAAGGTTTGGCTCCTATCCCTGAGGATCAGGAATTTTCTGGTCCTTACACTGAGAGAGACTCCGAGTCTTCAGATGATGAAGTGGCCCCAAGAAGGAGGCGTGCTGGCAAAGAGCCGATGCCTGATGGTAACCAACGTCCCAGGAGCACCCGAGGGACGAATCCCCAGAAAGTGCAAGAGAGAATCAGGGCTCATGAGGCTGAGATTAAAAGGCTGAAGCGCGACTTGGAAGCGCATCAGGCTCTCAGGCCCCCATTATCACCTAGGGGGAGAAATCCTCCTCCAATTATAGACCAGGATGGTTCGACATAAAGAAGGGCTGTAGTCCCGAGAACTGATCCAAGCAATCTTCTTCCCCTTGGAGATCCTGATGATCCTACTCTACCATTCACTGAAGAGATAATGAATGCCCATATCTCAAGGAAGTTCAAGATGCCCACTATCAAAGCTTATGATGGCACGAGAGATCCCGCTAATCATGTCAGGACATTCTCCAATGCACTGTTGTTGCAGCCCGTGAATGACGCTATTAAGTGTCGGGCCTTTCCTCAAACCCTGTCGGGTATGGCTCAAAGATGGTATAGTCGTTTGCCCCGAACTCTATTGGGTCCTTCAGAGAATTAAGTCAGGCTTTTATTAAGCAGTTCATCAGCGGGAGAGTGCATGAGAAAAGTTCAGCATCCCTCATGAGCATAGTGCGGGGAGCGAAGGAATCCTTGAGAGACTACCTGAATCGTTTCACAAAGGAAGCTTTAAAAGTCCCAGACCTTGATGACAAGTAGCCATGATAGCACTGCAACAGGGAACTAGGGATGAGTTCTTCAAGATGTCCTTGGCCAAGCGCCCCCTGAAAGCATGTTGCAGCTCCAAGATAGGGCCGGGAAGTACATCAAGGTGGAAGAGAGCATGAGGAAGACAATAGTGAGCAACGAGCCCGCTGGAGGCAAGAAGCGAAAAACTGACCTGGAATATATCGCTAAGGACAAGTATCCTAGAACTGAGCAAAACCCTGATTCAACCCCCAAGAAGGGAGGACCTGGGCAAAATTTCACTGAATATGCTAAGCTGAATGCTCCTAGAAGCCAAATCTTAATGAAAATCGAGAAAGATCGAGATATTCGTTGGCCTAAACCCTTGAAGGCTGATCCTACCAAACTCGATAGGAGCAAGTATTGCAGATTTCACAAAGATATTGGCCATGACACCGATGAGTGTAGACAACTGAAAGATGAAATTGAATTCCTCATTCAAAAAGGAAGATTGAACAAATATACTGGAGAATGAGGGGATAGGAATAATAATGGAAGAAAGAACTTTGAAGATCGTAGGAGGGACCAAGACGATCAGGGGAGGAATCCCCAGCCTAGAGGACCGGTGATAAATACAATCTTTGGAGGACCACGACCCCAAGGGCCTGTGATAAACACAATTTTTGGAGGATCAACTGCTGCTGGATTATCCAGGAACTCCAAGAAAGCATATACTATAGAGGTTATGCATATTGTTGGAGAAGCCCCGAAGAGGGCCAGGACAGGAGTAATAATGGCTTTTGATGATTCTGACCTAGAGGGTGTGAAATTTCCTCATGACGACCCGCTGGTCATAACACCGATAATAGGGAACAGCCCGGTGAAGAGGGTCCTCGTAGATAATGGTGCTTCAGTGGATATCTTGCTCTATGACACTTTTTTAAGGATAGGTTATAATTATTCTCAATTAACCCAGACCGATATACCGATATATGGATTTGCGGGAGTAGAATGCCCCGTGGAAGGGATAATCAAGTTGCCAACAACCATAGATCAGGAACCAAGGCAAGCAACTCAGATGTTGGACTTTGTGGTGGTGAAGGCTAGTTCAACCTACAATTCTATCATGAGGAGAACAGGGATACATGCCTTCAAGGCAGTCCCTTCTTCCTACCATTCAGTTATGAAGTTTTCCACCCGGAATGGGATTGGAGAAGAGAAAGGAGATCAAAAATGGCTAAAAGTTGTTATGTGGCCTCACTGAGGGCAGATGGAGTTGGGGGGCAGGTTCTGCCTATTGAAGATCTGGATATCCAAGAGAATGATAAGAAAAGAGGGAAGCCAGCAGAAGACTTGGTTTCGGTTCCTTTAGCTCCCTAGGATCCTGAAAAGGTGACTTTCGTTAGAGCCACACTATAGGAGCCCCTTAGAGGGAAGTTGGTGAAGTTTTTGTAAGAAAATAGTGATGTGTTTGCTTGGTCGATAGCTGATATGCCGGGTATAGACCCAGAACTGATTACTCACAAGCTGAATGTGGATCTAAATCGGAAGATAGTGAAGCAAAAGAAAAGAAGTTTTGCTCCAGAGAGGCAAGAAACTATAAAACAGGAAGTAGAGATACTCTTGGAGGCTGGTTTCATTGAGGAGATACAATTTCCAGAATGGTTGGCAAATCCTGTAATGGTGAAGAAGGCCAATGGAAAATGGAGGATGTGTGTGGACTTCACTGATCTGAATGACGCATGCCCTAAGGACTGTTTCCTGTTGCCAATGATAGATGTTTTGATAGATGCCACTGTTGGACATGAGATGCTGAGCTTTATGGATGGATTTAGTGGATACAATCAGATCAAGATGCACAAGGACGACATCCCAAAGGTATCATTCATCACTAAATTTGGTGTTTATTGTTATCTTGTTATGCCATTTGGTCTCAAGAATGCAGGAGACACCTATCAAAGGTTGGTAAATAAGATTTTTAAGGATCTTATTGGCAAGACCATGGAAGTTTATGTTGATGACATGTTAGTCAAGAGTCTAGTGAAAAATGACCATATAACCCATTTGAGGGAAGCTTTTGAGCACCTGAGATACCACAAGATGATGTTAAATCTTGTAAAGTGTGCTTTCGGAGTAGGATCTGGAAATTTTTTGGGATTGATGGTCTCCAAGAGAGGAATCGAGGCCAATCCCGACAAAATAAAGGCAATCCTAGATATGGAGCCACCAAAAACTATTAAAGATGTTCAAAATCTCACTAGAAGGGTTGATGCGTTGGGACGATTCATCTCCAAATCTGGGGACAAGTGTTTGTCATTCTTCAAGTCCTTAAAGAAGGTTAAGGATTTTGTATGGAGTGAGGAAAGCCTGAAGGCATTTGAGGAATTAAAGAAATATATGGCCCAGGCCCCGTTGTTGGCCAAGCCGGCTTTGAATGAAGTCTTGTACTTGTACTTGGATGTTTCAGAGAGTGCCTTGAGTGCTGTATTGGTTAAGGAGGAACTAAAAATCCAGAAACCTGTATACTATGTCAGCAAAATTCAGCATGAAGTTGAGTTGAATTATTCAACTATTGAGAAGTTTGCTTTAGCCTTGGTGATGGCTTCAAGAAAGTTACGTCCTTACTTTCAGGCTCATCAAATTGAGGTGCTAACAAATCAGCCCCTGAGAAATATCATTCATAGTCCCAAGGCTAGTGGGAGGTTGATCAAGTGGGAAATAGAGCTGGGAGAATTCGATATTAAGTATAAGCCACGAACGACAATAAAAGCCCAGGCATTGGCTGACTTCGTGGTGGAATGTACCATACCCAACCAAGAAGTCGGGGGGCAGGAAGATACCATACCTCAAGATAAGGAAGATGATAAGGAGAAGGAATATTGGGTTCTCTATTTTGATGGAGCATCAAAAACAAATTCAAGTGGAGCAGGCTTGGTTTTACAAAGCCCCGATGGGTTCTTGATTGAATATGCTATGAAGTTAGACTTCCTGACCACAAACAATGAGGCAAAATATGAAGCTCTGATAGCTGGTCTTGGTTTAGCAGGGACACTTAGAGTCAAGAACTTAAAAGTCTGTGGAGACTCAAAGCTGGTCATATCCCAGGTAAAGGGAGAGTTTGAGGCAAGGGATGATACGATGGCTAAGTATGTCCGCTAATAAGGGATGTGATGACCCAATTCGATGAATGCCATGTTGAGCACATTCCGAGGGTGGAAAAAGCTAAGGCGGATGCATTATCAAAGTTTGCTTCATCTGAGATACAGGAAAGTTCAGGAAGTGTATACTTCCGCGTTCTGAGGACACAGAGCATTGATGTTAAGCTTGTAGCTCCTATAGGTTTGGGGACGTCATGGATAGATCCCATTAAGACCCATATTCAAACCGGCTGGTTTCCAAATGATGCTACTGAAGTACGAAAGTTGGTTGTTCGAGCACTAAGATACTCCTTGATAGATGGGATTTTGTATAAAAGATCTTATGTAGTTCCTTACTTAAGATGTCTCAGGCCCGATGTGGCACGCTTGGCTCTTGAAGAAGTGCATGAAGATATCTATGGGCAACACTTGGGGGGCAGAGCACTAGCTCAAAAGATAACCCGTTTAGGCTTCTATTGGCCAGAAATGATGGCTGATGCCAAAGAGTATGTGAAGAAGTGTGACCGCTATCAGAAGCATGCACCTATCGTTAGACAACCCCCCGAGATGCTGACCTCCATCAACTCACCCATTCCCTTTGCTATGTGGGGAATGGATATACTTGGGCCTTTCCCCAAGGCCACAACACAAAGAAAGTTCCTGATTGTAGCCATTGATTATTTTACTAAGTGGATTGAAGCCAAGCCTTTGGCCAAGATCACAACTAAGCAGGTTGCATAATTTTTGTGGGAAAATATCATGTGCCAGTATGGAATTCCCCGTATCTTGGTCACTGACAATGGAACACAGTTCAACAATGAGGAATTCAAGAAGTATTGTGAGGAGAATGAAATTAAATTACGATTCACCTTTGTGGCTCACCTGCAAGCCAATGGGCAAGCGGAAGTGGCGAATTGAATAATCCTAGATGGACTAAATAAGAGGATCGAGAAGTCGAGGAATAATTGGGTGGATGAAATACTCCCAATACTATGGGCCTATAGGACTACTTGTAAAGTCACGACTGGAGCAACTCTCTTCATGTTAGCATATGGGGCAGAAGCAATTGTTCCTGTAGAGATATCACATTCCTCCCCCAGGATTCAAGCTTTCAATGCTGAGGAAAATGAGGAAGGGCAAAGGTTAGCCCTGGATCTAATTTATGAAGTGCGAGATGATGCACATGCGAAGATAGTGGAATATAACAAAAAGGCTTTGTTCTACTACAAGCTAAGGGTTAAAGAAAGGTTCTTCAAACATGGTGACTTAGTCTTGAGGAAGGTGGAAGCTTCTGGTGTAGGGCAGAAAGGGAAACTTGCCCTAAATTGGGAAGGCCATAGAAGGTCAAGAGTGTTCAAGGTAGAGGAACCTATAAGCTTGAGACTATGGATGGCTTTGAAGTCCCGAGAACTTGGCATGCACAAAACCTGAAGATTTACTATGTGTAAGGCGGTTGAGCACGATTCTCACTTGTCAAGATGACAAGTAGGTTGAAAAGCACCTTGAAGCTTTGCTTGCTTAGGATTTACATGTTTTAGTTTGAGGTTTATTAAGACTTGTGTAAGGGATAAATCCCAACAATTTGTGAAATTCAGAAAGTTTTCAAAATATGTTCCAGTAACAAGACAAGTAAACTAAGTGCATAAGATAAAAACATTACATTCGATAAATAAAACTGGTTCGAATAAATAGTACAAAGTCTGATAAACAAAGTCTCGAAGACAAGATAAAATAAATAAACCACGCAAGGCTGGAAAAGCTCTAAGGAGCAGAGTGTTAGTGTAGGTGCCCTAGAGGCAATACATTATTATTTTAAATATTTATGTCAGTTGATCATTCAATAAATGTATTTATTATGACCTTAATTACTGCGATATTTTGTTAGCATAATAAATGTCCTTAGAATCATGATACACATTGTATAGTTTAAGTACATGACTTCAACTTGAGATTATATAATATATCATATACTTAAAGGTCCCTAGTCGAGTATTATTATATAGGACAATAATAATACATAGATAGACTAGTATGTTGTTTGACAAGATAACCACATCTCATTGGTTATAAGTATGAGGATACTAAAGTCAATATATAGGTACATGTGAGAGTACATGGTATTAGACAGACCCACAGTGAGATTCTTCATATTTAATAAAGTCATAAGAAAGACTCACAGTGATAATGGTGTAACGATTCTTTGACTTGAAATCATTATATTTCTATACGAGGATTAATATACTTTGACTACATTAAAAGTTACTTTTGATCGGGTGATGATAAAAGTGGACATCGGGTATATCATGAGTCGTATGAGAAATATGAATGATAGATAAAGGATTTAACTCTCCTATAATTAGGAGAGATATTATTGGCCTCTTGATTGAGTGAGATTATAAAAGCATGGCCATGCTCAAATAATGATTTGTCTCGATAATTTACTCATGGATCAAGTAAACCCGGATTAAATGTTGAAGAGGATGACTAAATACATGCCTCGAGTTTAATCTATAATATGTATGGTTAAAGGGATTATATTACACGAAAAACATTAATCAAGAAAGGTTTTATCTAATAACGATTTAATTATTGTTTAATTGGTAACAATGATGTATTACTAGATACCGCTCATTGTTTATAATTTTATTAGAGAATAAAATTATTGCCAATTAAATAATAGCCTATAGGGTCGCACAAATAGAGCACTTAATGGAATCGTTAATTTAAATTATGGATTTAAATTAATTGATGATTATTCGAATTTTATTATAATTAAGACTTAATTGAGATATTATAAATTCGAATTAAAAGGAATGTTTTTTGCCCATAATAATTAAGTATGACTTAGTTATTAATTAAATAATAGAAATTCGTTTTTATTATTTAATCCAATACCTACTAGGGTTGGGCTTTGCTGTTATGGGTCTTTTTAATCAGTCATTATAAATACATAATGATAGGTTAAAGAAGCTTGTACATTTTTGGAGAAAACACTAGCAACAAAGAGAGGCAGAGGCAATTCAGATCGTTAAGAAGGAGGCTAGTACATCCATTCCATAGTCAAGTTCGTGAGTCGTTCTTGGAGGTGCTCGTGTGGATACCATAGAGGTGTTTCTTCGAGAGGTAGACACAAAGCGTGATAGCTAGGATCTCCGTTGAGTTCGTGAAATTTAAGCTCTTGAAAGGTATGATTCGTTATCTCCATAATCTGCCCACAATTATAAATGGATCCTGTTTTTGAGTTTCAATTTTTTTTTGTTTATGTTTATCCGCTGCGTTTTATGCCTCGGAACCCAACACAGAGGTGCCCTCGGCATCCATATCATCATCTCCTCCACTCTCGCTGGAAGTCTCAGTCGTCTCGGAGGAGGAAGAGTTATCATCCGCAACAGGCCTCGAAGACGACTCGGGAGGAGGAAGAAGCGGGTCCTGAGGGATACGATCCGAGACAACCACTCGGGTACGAAACCTCTGCAGTAAAGCCTCGTCATCAGGGCATACATAGTCCGCCGCGTTAATATCAGGACATGCCTCGTTCACGGTCCCAAGGGCCGTGTCCCAGCCAGTCCTAAAAAACCCAGGGAAGACTGAGTTGTCCCTCACCCTCATGGACTGGGTAAATTCCTCTGAGTCCAAGTAGTTGTCAATCGCCTTATCTTTCTCGGCCCGTAGCACCACCAGCTCAGCGTTGGACTTTCTGAGCTCCTCCTCCTTACACTTCAGCTCCAAAGCGGCGTACTTCTTCTGCTGCTTCCTGAGGGCATTATCAGCTTTGTCAGAAGCCCTCTTCCATGATTCAGCTTACCTCACAGCGCCTTGAAAGTAGGCGTTAGACTGAAACGAAATAATAAACAAGGATATAATAAGGCAAGAAAATGCTACAAGTGAAAAGAAAGAAAAATTTAAAGGAAGGGTCATACCGAGGCCAGTGACTGAGCTCCCATGAGCTTTATCCTCTCCAGGTCAGGGGTAGAAACCACGTCAGTAAAGTCCTTGGGGGTTACACCATGGTAAGACCAATCCCAAGTGTGCTTTGTGGATCCAACCAAGTTATCCCCTCGGCGGAATCCCCAAAGTGGCTGAAAGGCACCCGTAGCAACAGAGAAAGGAACAACAGTAGTGATAGGGGCACTGTGGGCCTCAGCTCCCTCAGCTGGAACCTCCACTATGGGCTCCTTGTGCCTCCGTAGGAAGCTAGGCTCCGTAGCCTTTCCTCGAGTATCCAGACACGCAAGGTGAGCCTTCTTCATCCTCGCAGTCTTCTCAACGAGAGGCACATTATCCTCGTTGATTTCCTTAGAAGCTGCAAAACAAGAGTAAAAACAAAATAAGTGGTATCAATAATGCATGAAAGAAAGTAAAAATGAGAGGGGAAGAAAAATACCCTGTTGAGAAACAGAGGATAGCCCCGTGTGGATGAGGGAGAACTCCTCTAAAAGAGTCCAGCCGATAGTTGCACCATCATCCCGAGTAAGCTCATCATAAATGATAATTTCCTCGGGGGTTAGGTGAATGGATTTGAGGCTACCATCACTAACCTTCCCGAAGGAAGATCTGAAGAGAGTTCCCCAGTCACCATTCTCCCACCTTAACCCGACAAAACTATTCCTCCAATTTTGGTTATTGTCGGGAATAGAGGCGCTGTTAAAAATGTGCTTACACTTGGGCCTTTGTTTAACATAGACCCAACCAAAATTACCCGAAGAACTGTTATAACATTGGAAAACCTTCCTAAAAACAGCTACAGATAAGGGAAAACCTCCCCTAAGACAATAAACCATGAAACATAAAATGTTCCTCCAGGCATTTGGAGGAAGCTGACAGGGATTAATTTGCAAATCATCTAGGAGGTGAGGAATGAAGGGATGAAAAGGAAACCTAAGCCCAGCATCAAGGGCATCTGTGTAAACGAAAAAAGTATCGGGTTTCCAGTGGCAAGTACGGTCGCCACCAGAAACTAGAACTAATCTAAGGGGAGGACGAACATTATAACGTGCATTTAACTTATCGTAATTTATATTGTGCCATGTGCTGCAATGATTAAAAGAGTCGAGATGTGCAGTGGAGGGATATTCGTTCCCCTAATATTAATCATATCTATCAAATACATGTAAGAAGAGTGGATTTCGACATCCTTACCTCGTTTCGAAGATGAGGCTATCTTGGTCGCTCTCTCAAAATTCTTATCAGCCATTGATAGAAGTTGGAAGACCTTAAAACCTTGGAAGTAAGGAGGACTTGAAAACTTGAAAAAAGGCTGGAAAATCCCTAGAGAGGGAGGAGCTTTGATGGATGGAGAACCTTGAAAGGAAGAAGGCTAGAGAGAGAAGAGAAGAGTGTTGAGAGAGGAGAGGGAGTTTTGGAGAAGTGAGAAGTGAGAAGTGAGATGTGTGAAATAAATTCACTCCCCTAGGAGGGCAAGTTGGGCCTGAAAAAGCCCATTTGGGCCCAAAGAATGGAAAAATCAGGAAGGTTCTAGAAAATGTTGGAAAGCTCTAAGAAAGTTTTGGAAATCCTGATATTACTTGGCAAAAATCTGGAAGAATCCAGAAATTCCAGAATATTTTGGAAGTTGGGCTTGAAGTTAAGGGCCCAGCCCATCTCATGGGCTCAAATTCTGGAAGGTTCCAGAAATAGGCTAGACAAAAAAGTCAGAAAAAGCCCCATACAAGGTTCAATAAATCCAGCCCAGGTTTAGGGCCAAGATCATGTATGTGGGCTTGACATGGTAAAAAATAGCCCAATAAGAGATAAGCCCAGAAAAGGGCTCGGTTAATTGAATATTAAGGGCCTAAATACAAAACCTAGTTGAAAAAATGGGCCCAAGAATGAGCCCAATAAAGATAATCCCGGAAAAATGGGCCCAAGATATTGTTTATTTCAAAAATAAAAACATGAAAATCCTGATCCCATTCGATCAGAATTCTAATTCAATTTTTAGTCGAAAGGACAAGGTCAAAAATACCTTCGACCGGGACTTGAAAGAGGGTTAAATCGATCAGAAGTAGGCCCAATTCGACCAGAATCTCAATTTAATTCCTGGTCGAATACTTCTACTCGAAATTAGCTTCGACCTGGGCTTAAAAGGATGGTTAATTCGGTCAAGAATATAGATCCTGAACGAAAAGGGCAGAATCCTGATCGACAAAAAAAATATATATAGTATAAAATCCTGGTTGAATTATAAAATCCTGGTCGAAATTCGACCAAGAATTGAGATCGAAATGTTTCTGCTCGAAAGCCTGTCGACCAAGGCTAATTGATGGTTAATTCGACCAGGATCCTGGTCGAACAGGATTCCTGGTCAAACCAGGTATAAAAAGAGAGAGAGAGAGAGAGAGAGAGAGAGAGAGAGAAGAAAATAAAGAAAAAAGAAAAAGATGGAAAGTCCTGAAAAAATGCAGAAGATTGAAAGAAATTTCTTAAAATATTTTCAGAAAATATAAATATTTTCAGAAAATGAGGAATAAATCCAGAAAGTCAAGGGAAAATCCCAGAATTTAGGGAAAATTCCAGAAAATTAAGGGAAAATTCCAGAAAATTAAGGAAAAATCCCAGAATTCAGGAAAAATTCCAAAAAATCAAGGAAAAATCCCAGAATTCAGGGAAAATTCCAGAAAATTAAGGAAAAATCCCAGAATTCAGGGAAAATTCCTGGAAATTAAGGTAATTCCTAAATAATAGGGATAAAAGTAAATCGTTGTAAATGTCTAGGTCGCTCCACACTTTACGCAAAAATGATACCCTGCAAGGGAACAAATGAACTTAACTTCTTCGAAACCTAGTCACTATTTCCTAAAAGTTGGGGGGCAAATGATAAGGAAGAAAATAAGGCATGGGTATGTAATTAATGTTGCATTATTCATATCAGAATTGGGCCAACATCAAGGCCCATTTGAGAAGGCCCAAAACCCTGAATATTAATTAATTTTGTAATTAATTAAAAAAGGAATAAGTCAGCTGAAAAGATGAGTCCTAGTGGAGAAATAAATCCTTGTAGATTGGCCTCCAAGGAACCTGATGGGATAAGGAATCAGCTTCCTACTTCTTAGGACTCCAAAGTCCATTCTAATTCTGAGACTTGACCACCAAGTCTCCTAACCCAAGTCCAATTCAAGGACTCCCGACATCTATATATAGGGACTCAACCCATCAATTAGAACTACATTTTTTGACTTGATCCTTGGCATACAACAAGGTACGTAGGTGAAAGGCATATGTCATAGCCTATTCGTTTATTCGAGGATTTAACTCAACTCAAATAAGAATGTAATAAGTAAATAGTGGATCTATCATCAGAGAGATCTCACAAAGTAACATCTGTCAAAGGATAAAGAAACCTGCAGACTTGAAGATTCACTGGAAGAAGTTCAAGAATTTGATCATGCCTCAGTGATATAAATCAAGATCGTGGATTTAATCAAGTGACAGAGATCTCGTCAGGGTATCATTTATTACAAGGATTTAATCAGAGTATCAAAGTCAAGACATGAAGAAACGTCACCGAAGTTAGTCACTCATGAACCAGACAGTACATCGAGTGTCAGCATTGAAGTGGCGGAATTGATTCATAAGTCTCAGTGATTTTCAGAAGATTGTCAGAAGAATGGATGCTGCTCAGGGTTAGTATTAATTCTCTATTAATTAATTAAATCATATAATTTAATTAAGAAAATAAAATTATATCTGCAAAGATTAATTTATTGATTAATTGAATTAAATTGATTAATTAATTTAGAATTAATATTGAGGATTTACAAGATTTTAATTGGTTTAAAATCTGCTTAAATTCAAAACAAGACAATTCATTTGAACTAGTATGACAATCGGTATGATAATTGATAGTCATACCGAAAGTCATGCCAATACATTTAATTGTCTTATTAGAATTTCTGTTTAGATTAAAATCTGTTATTAATTTAGCAAGACAATTTATTTGAACTAATATGACAATCGGTATGACAATCAATAGTCATACCGAAAGTCTTGCTAGTTCATTTTGATTGTCTTGCTAGTTGTAAATATTGTCATACCGAAAGTCTTGCTGGCCAAAGAGATTGTCATGCCAGTACATTTTTCAGTTTGGTGTTTGATAAAAGCAGCAGAAGACTTTTGTTGATCAACTAACAGAATCCAATCAAACAGAACACACAAGAAAAAAAAAAGGAGCAGAAAACAAAAGCATAACATTTTATTTTTCATCTGCTTTTCTTCAAGATTAAATTTCTAGATTGTAAAGTTAAATCCAATCAACTAGAAATATTTATCTTGTTCTTGTGTATCAAACTAGCGGATTAAAATCCCTAGAACTTAATCTCAAATCGCATTTAGCATTTGATCTTTTAATTACAAAAATAGAAAAAGTTCATGTCGAATTTATTCTAGATTTGTAATAATTGATTTGAGATTAATCCCTTGTAACCGATACCGTAGTTGTAACACCTTTCAAGTTTAATAAAAGTTTTATTTAACTTGAATTTTGTTTCACAATTTTATTCCGTATTTTATTCTGATTAAACGGTATTGTTTGCATTCAACCCCCCTTCTACAAACAAATTGGGACCTAACAATTGGTATCAGAGCCTTCTGATTAACGTAGAAATCTAGATCCTAGACTTTTGTGTTTCTTTCACTTCTTGAATTTTTTATTCACTCAAAAAATTCATAATGACTACACAAAAAGTTGGAACCGTTAAAATTCCACTTTTCGATAAAGAAAATTATGTTATGTGGAAGAAGAAGATGCTACTGTTTTTACAGGTTGCTAATCCCAAATATTTGCAAGTGTTGAAGAAGGGTCCAAAAATTCCTATGGTTATTGAACCAGAGATAATAGAAAATGATGTGGTGATCACCAAAGCGAGAACTTATGTGAAGGATCCTGAGGACTTCTCTCCTGCTGAAATAGAAGAAGCCTCCCTGGATGCTAGCCTTCAATTAATCTTAGTAGATTCCCTTAATCCCCTGATGAATAGACATGTGATGAATTGTAAAGATTCCAAACATATCTGGGAAACTATTGAGATTATTAATGAAGGCACAGAGGAAGTTAGGGAGAACAAACTAGAAATCCTAACCTCTGAGTATGAATACTTTAAATCCAATCCAGGGGAAGGAATCACTGAAGTGTTTGAGAGGTACAATGCATTGATCAACAACCTGAACATTAATGGTAAATACTATTCCATCAGGGAGGTCAACAAAAAGTTCCTTTTAACACTGCCAACTCATCTCGAACATAGAATCACTGCCATAAGAGAAGCAAGAGATCTGAGTGAGATTTCTTTGGAAAGGCTCTATGGTGTGTTAAAGACTTACGAGTTGGAGCAGATTCAGCAGAAGGAAGTCTACGGGAAAGGAAGAGTGGTCAGCACGTCTACTGCTCTAGTAGCTGATGAACAACAACAACAACCACAATATCAACAACAATCTCAACAGTCAGAAAGAATGGTACAGTCTTCCAAGGTTGAAGATAATGTGATAGTAGCAGAATTTGATTCTCCTACTACAAATCAATCAGGAGATGATTATTATTCCTTGGAAGAACTGGAGCAATTGGAGGATGAGTCAATGGCCCTGATTGTCAAGAGATTCTCAAATGTCAGATTCAAAAGGAATCCCAAGTTCAAGTACAAGTCCAACTACAACAGATTCCAGAAACGTGGATCTTCATCCTCTAACACCAGCAGTGGTGGGTATAAAACAGGGATGGTTGATCGAAGCACCATTCGATGCTTCAACTGTAATGAGTTGGGACACTTTGCCACAGAATGCAGGAAGCCAAAACAAGCTAGGAAGAACTCTTACGATTCTAATCAGAAGAGTAAATCTGAAAGGGCTTACCTGGCAAAGGGAAGAAGCTGGGATGATACTGACAGTGAAGATGAAGAAGTTGGGAATCTTGCTCTCATGGCTAGTGATGCAAGCACCTCATCGTCAAGAAAAGAGGGCATTAAACAGGTACAACCGGTAGTGTGGATTCTTGACAGCGGATCGTCAAGACATATGACCGGAGATAGAGCCCTGCTATCAAATGTGGTTGAGAAAGCTGGCCCAGTGGTTACCTTTGGAGATAACAACAAAGGTTTAACGAAGGGATATGGCTGTTTGCTAGCTGGAAATGTTATCATTGAAAATGTATATGTTGTGCAAGGACTTGAACACAATCTGCTTAGCATTAGTCAGTTCTGTGACAACGGCTACAATGTTTTATTCGACAAGCTGAAGTGTCAGATTTTGCACAAGAAAAGTGAAAAACCCTCCTTAATGGGAATCCGGAAAGGAAATCTGTTCGTAGCTGACATGAACTCTGGAAGCAATCTTGAAGTCAATTGTTTCTATGCAAAGGCATCGTCAGATGAGAGTTGGCTATGGCACAAGAGACTTTCTCATCTCAATTTCAAAACAATGAATTCTCTTGTCAAAAGAGAATTGGTAAGAGGTCTGCCTCAGCTGGAATTCTCTCCAGAAGGACTATGTGAGGCTTGCCAGAAAGGAAAGTCAAAGAAAGCAAGTCACAAAGGCACTGACACATCTTCCATAACTGGTGTTCTGCAATTATTGCACATGGATTTATTTGGTCCAGTTAATATCCTTTCAATGTCAAAGAAGTGTTACTGTCTTGTGATAGTTGATGACTATTCCAAGTATACGTGGGTTTTATTTCTTCACTCTAAGGATGAAACACCACAAGTTGTGATTGATCATATCAAGATGACTGAGTTAGATTCTAACGTCCCTGTTAGAGCAATAAGGTCAGATAATGGGACAGAATTCAAGAATGCACTTCTCAATGGATTCTGTACAGACAAAGGGATTACCAGACAATTTTCAGCTCCTAGAACCCCTCAGCAAAATGGAGTGGTAGAAAGGAAGAATCGTACATTGATTGAAGCTGCAAGAACGATGTTAAGTGAATCAGGTCTTCCAATGTACTTTTGGGCTGAAGCTATCAATACTGCATGTTATACTCAGAATCGAACTCTAATCAACAAAGACTTCATAAAAACTCCTTATGAGATTTTGAATGAACAGAAACCTTCTATCAAATACTTTCATGTATTTGGTGCCAGATGCTTCGTGCTCAAGGATGGAGATGATCGTCGTGGTAAGTTCGAGGCAAAGGCATATGAGGGTATTTTTGTTGGATATGGAAGAAGATCATATAGAGTG
Source organism: Apium graveolens (assembly GCF_009905375.1). NCBI lineage: Eukaryota > Viridiplantae > Streptophyta > Magnoliopsida > Apiales > Apiaceae > Apium > Apium graveolens. Next base: position 169,715,666 of record NC_133647.1, on the reverse strand, counting down.
TATATCATTGATCAACACAAAGTAACTGAAAGTGTCAATGTTACATTTGATGACACTAAACTCCCTAGTATCCAAACTGAAGATCCTTCTGAGAAACTGAAGTTTGATGATACGTCAGATTCAGAATCAGAACATGGTCAAGAACCTGAGGTTGTTGCTGGTGAAGAACCTGTTAATCATGATGATACTCAAGGTAATAGTGATGGAAACTTTGGCAACAATGAAGATACCACTGCTACTGACGAAGAATCTTCAAGTCAACATGGCAACAACTCAGGGGGAGATACTGAAGGATCATCTAGTAGGACACAACATCACAATGAATTTCAAGGCGAATCATCAAGATCAAATCTTCCAAGACAGACTGTCTGGAATAAAGCTCACCCTTTTGAGTTGATTATTGGTGATCCAGATGTTGGAGTCAGAACTAGACGTGCTACTCAAAATGAGTGTCTGTTCTCAGGATTTCTTTCTGAGATGGAACCTAAGAAAATTGAAGAAGCACTGACTGATCCAGATTGGGTGATTGCTATGCAAGATGAACTCAATCAGTTTGAAAGTCAACAAGTCTGGAAACTGGTACCTAGGCCTGTACACAAGAAAGCTGTTGGTACTAGGTGGGTATTCAGGAATAAACTAGATGAAGATGGTGTGGTTACAAGAAACAAGGCAAGACTGGTAGCTAAAGGGTATTCTCAAGCTGAAGGCATTGATTATGATGAAACCTATGCTCCAATGGCTAGACTTGAGGCCATCAGGATATTTCTGGCATTCGCAGCATTTTCAAACTTTAAAGTTTATCAAATGGATGTCAAGAGTGCCTTTCTGAATGGGAAGCTGGATGAAGAGGTGTATGTAGAGCAACCTCCTGGCTTTGAAGATCCAGATCATTTGCATTTTGTCTACTTTCTTTTCAAGGCAATATATGGTCTCAAACAGTCTCCAAGAAAATGGTATGACACTCTCTCTGAATTTCTTATTGAAAATAGCTTTGTTAGAGGTGTCATAGACAAAACTCTCTTTTCTAAAAAACATAAGAATGATACTATATTAGTCCAAGTCTATGTGGATGATATAATATTTGGGTCTACTAATGATAATCTCTGTAAGAGATTTGCTAAGTTAATGCACAGCAAGTTTGAAATGAGCATGATGGGAGAGCTGAAGTTCTTCCTTGGATTACAAGTAAATCAAAGGTTAGATGGAACATTTATTTGTCAATCCAAGTATCTCAAGGAACTCCTCAAAAAGTACAATCTAGAGGACTCTGCATCAGCAAGGACTCCATCAACTACAGCTGTCAAGCTTGGACCATGTGAAAACTCCATTAAGGTAGATGTCACAAGCTACAGAGGTATGATTGGCTCGTTACTCTATCTTACTGCAAGTAGACCAGATATTATGTATGCTACATGCTTATGTGCAAGGTTCCAAGCGGATCCTAGAGATATTCATCTCATTGCTGTTAAACGAATCTTAAGATATCTTAAGGGAACACCAAATCTAGGTATTTGGTACCCTAAAGAATCTGGTTTTAACCTTGTCGGATATACAGATTCAGATTATGCAGGAAGTGTTGTTGATAGGAAAAGCACCTCAGGGAGTTGTCAATTCCTAGGTAGCAGACTAGTCTCATGGTACAGCAAGAAACAACAAACAGTTTCCAACTCAACGGCCGAGGCTGAATATATTGCTGCTGGAAGCTGCTGTGCTCAGATCTTGTGGATTAGGAACCAACTACGAGACTATGGTTCTGTATTGAACAAAATTCCTATTTTATGTGACAATACAAGTGCAATAGCCATCACCAACAACCCTGTGCAACACTCGAGGACAAAGCACATTGACATCAGGTATCATTTTATTAGAGAGCACGTCATGAATGGTACTGTTGAACTATTTTTTGTTCCAACAGAAGAACAAATAGCAGATATTTTCACTAAACCACTTGACGAATCCACATTTACCAGATTAGTTGGTAAATTGGGCATGTTGAATAGTTTTAGTGATTAATTTGGTTAATATCTGGGATCTGTTCTTGAATGAATTTACAAATGAATTTTTCATAAATGAAAAATTCATTTGCAAATTTATTTTATCATTTTATCATATTTCTTGCTTATTTCTATGTAATTTATATTATCTTATCTGTTTTTATTTTCCCTACTTGTTAATTTAAAATATCTCAGAATATTTTATTTTCTCTAAAAATATTTTTCTATGAATTTTATTTGCTAAAATTCAATAGAAATCTATTTTTAGAATAAAAATAATAATTTCTGATATATTGTCTTTGTTTCTGTAAATATTATAGGTCTGTATTTCAGTTTTACTATTTTGTAAATATTTTCTGATATTTTTACTAAGTTATATAAGTCTTTATTCCATTACATATTTATATATGTGTGTTTGTGTGTTTAAAGCTGATATGACAATCGGCAAGATAATTGAAATTGTCTTGCTGAAAGTCATTTCAGTTTAAATTTTGTTTATTATGTTATTCAGTACAGTTTTATACTGGCAAGACAATCGGTATGACTATCAATTGTCTTGCCAGTTATAAACCTTATATATAATTATTTTCCTTTTATTATTATACTGGTATGACAATCGGTATGACTATCAGATTGTCATACCAGTTATAATTTTAGTATTTATTCTTTTATTTGTTTTCTTTCTTTTACCTGGTATGACAATCGGTATGACAATCCCGGATTGTCATACCAGTTATACTACTTAATCGTTTATGTGTGTTTTTATTTTCATTCAGTTTCTCTCTTTTCAAATTCCAACAGTTATCTTTTCTCTCTTCTTTCTCTTCGATCAAAATCAAACTAAACTGCCATTTGATTATCCTTTGCTCGAGTTCTTACTCAGCATACCAATTCATCACTCTGTGATATATACATACAAGTATATATATACAGAGGTGCTGTTGGATTTTTGTTAAAAAACAAAAACAAATCAAAATCAGTTTCTGTTTTTTATTTTATTTATTTATTTTGGTTATTTTTAAATTTTAATTTTAATTTCTGATTTGTGTCTTTTGGGTTTTTCAACTGTGTTTGTGAGTTAAGGATTTTAACGAGATACATTCCTGTCTAAATTTTTCGATTATAATTAATTTAATTCGAATTATTGAATTAATTTAATTAATTCGAATTTTCTTAATATTATTCTTAAAATTCTGAAAGTGTGTGTCTTATTATTATTTTAAATGGCTCTCAATTTCCAAATTGTCGCGCATAATCAGGTTGGTTATTTTAATCCGGAAAAATGTGATGTTGAAAAATTTAAGCCTTGGATTAGATTTTTAAATGACCATTCGATTGTTAGCTCTGCTATAAAATCAAATGTGATTTTAAATGTCGATCTTCTTAGACTGATTTGCACAACCTCTACTGTGGCCGATGATTCAAAATCTTTTTCATTCACCGTCGCAAACACACAGTATGTAGTTGATGAAACAGTCGTCAATCGTGCGTTAAATTTTCCACTAGACAATTTCTGTAATTTACCCTCTGAAAATGATATCACAAATTTTTTCCATGCTATTAACTATCAGGGGTGATCAATTTAACCAAACTTTCTAAATCCAATTTGGTGTCTGAATGGGATATTATCTTCGATACACTTTCCAAAGTTTTTGCCAACTGCACAAAATCCAATTTTCATAACATCACTTCCACTCTGCAGTATATTGGTCTTGCGGTTGTTTTCAATCAAAGGATCAATTTTGGCAAACTACTTTTTCCCATTCTCTTGAGACGTCTAACTTCTGCTTTACGTGATCATTCTACAAATCGTAGGGTATCATGTTACTATGCTCGTTTTCTCATGCTTATAGCAGATCATCTTCTCACACCTGAACACAAAGCCCTTTTTGCTAACTCTGCAGTAACCGAACCCCCTCCAGTTAGCAAAAAGATTTACACTCGCCAAGACACAACCTTCAAATTCATGCAAGTTCCAGTACTTGTATCTGCTTTCATGGCCACTTATATTCCTTTACCTATTTTCAATCTTCCCGGTCATGAACAGCAACCTCAACCTCCAGTGGTTCAAGCCACCCAGGCTCCTCCAACATCAGATGCTCTTCCATTACAGGTAGTAATTCCTCACTCTCACTCCCTTCCTACTTCTGTTGAAGGACCCCCAGTGGTTGATAGGGCTGACCATGAAGTTGTAGAACCACAGCTTCAATCCCAGGTCATAGAGCCAAACACAAAGTCACATTCTATCTCAACCTCTCCCCCACTGTCTAAAATGTTACTCAGAAGATTACTAGGAAGTAGTACATTGTTAAATATGAGTGAACCCTCAGCTCTGCCTCCTCCTAAGAAAAGAAGAACATATTCTGAGGCATCTGAAAGCCCATCCTTGTCCTCCCAACAGGACATGGACTTTGAAATGGCCAATGAACAGTTACTAGAGGCATTCTCTCAACATGATGCATCTATTGAAATTCGCCATAGGGCCATGGCATCTTGTACTGAGTCAAGCACAATTCCATTACTCATAATGGAACCATACACTTCCCCAGATCATACTCAGGACACAGAGCGAGGAGTGCACGTAGAGTCGGTTACAGTGCCTGCCATAGTTACGGCAGAAGAGCAGTCACATGCTTCAGAGGGAAAATCTGACTCTCCGCCATCCTTAATAGAGTCATTTTCTCCCCTCCCAGATCAAACACCTCTGGCTCACTCACGGGATTCTCCACTCGCAGATTTATCTGGAGAAAGTGGAGGGCAACTCGGTCAATCTATCCCTGAAGCAATTCAGACATCTATTTCACATGAAATGATAGGTTTGACTGAGGATCGGGACTCGCGAATTCCCATTGCACCACCACTGACCTCTCTTGAAGAGGCTAGGGTGATTTTTACTGCAGGTACAGAAGAACAGCAACAGGAAGACTCCTCACGAGCAATTATATTGAGAGAAACACAAGCACGTGAGGTGAGTGAACCAAACACGAGTGAAATTCAGGTGAGAGCACACACAGACACAGATACTCAAAACCTGTTAGCTCAAATTGCTGCTCTAAAAGAAGAACTTGCTAAAAGCCAAGCTGAAGCTCAAGCATTCAAAGCACAAGTGGTTGAACGGTCTTCTTCTTCCACCTCTGTCAACAATCAGCTGGCAATCATAAGGAATGACATCTCAGATCTCAAGACCACTGTAATACCAAAGCTCAATTCCATTCAGGACACTCCAACTTTATCAGCTGATGACATATCCAACTTCTGCTCTCTACATACAAGAATGACTTCTCTTGAAGACCTCGTTGAGATGAATCATTCACTGGACTCCTCAAGATTTCTAAAGATAGAGACGGGCATGGAACATCTCAATGAAGGGATGAAGCACCTATATTTCATGATCAAGAATTCTCATTGCCCTAATGAAGAACAAAGAACTTATTTTAAAGGACCGTCTGGTGGAGGATCAGGCTCTGGAGGTGATGGAGGTTCCAAAGGAAGGTCAGAAGATGATCCCTCAACTAAGGGGGAGAAGAAAGGGAGTAGTGCCAAAGGGAAGGAAAAAGATACCTCTGCTGGAGACAAAGGAAAGGCTGATGATGTCTACTACAGTGGAGAACAGGATGACTTTGATATTTTTGACATTCCCACTGAACCAGTTCAGGAAGATAAAGATGGGTTATTTGAAGCTGAAGAGGAAAGTGATTTTGGAGAATGGGAAGAAGAAGCTCAAGTGGATCCTCTGTTTGAGAAAGAATTTCAGAAGGAGCAGTCAGAGATGAAAAGAAAAGAAGCTGAACTCAAGAAGGTCTCTCAGATCATTGACATGAGGAAAGACATTCAAAGAACAGAAACTCTTCAAAAGCAACGTCTTCATGACATTAAGGCTCAAGAAAGGAGAAGAGATGTCAGACTGAAGATTGGTGAAAAATGGGATGAAGCTAGGAGAGTACTTGATATGCCTCAGCTGAGCACTAACAATGATAGGCAGTTCTTACATCTTCTTGACAAGCTGGAAATCTCAAATCCTAACAATGACATGTACATGAATGCTATCAAGACTGAAGTCTCAAGGATCACAGCTGCTTTTGATAGATCCCTAAATGAGATGAGCATTTTTGTATATTGTCAGAGTGAAGGATCTTTCAAGGTGTCACTTCATCTATTTGAGAATCGTTCTTTGTCAGAGATTTGGGTTCTTTTAAACAAAGTCAAAAGAAGCTCAGAATTGAATGAAGTTCTTCGAGAAAGGCTTAAAGAGTTTGCCAGCAGGGCTAGTCCTCAAGTGGTCAACAATCCTCATCAGGTGAGATTCTTTAAGTCTGATTGTCTTCAAATCTGTCAGCTAGATGTACAATCTCTTAAAGACTACTCAGCTAAGCATCTGGTCTGGATGGAACATCATTTAAGAACTGCTGGATACTCATCCATGTTGAAGACTCAAGCTGCTGATTTGATTCAAGCTTATTGTGAAAAGAATATTAAAAGGTACAATCAGATCAAGAATAAGCTGAAGTCAATTGGAGTTCAACTAGTCAGACCAGCAAGCTTCACTTCAGAAAAGGATCGTGTCTTTGACAAGGAATTGCTTCAAGATTTAGAAGAAGGTGAAGTCAGAAGAGAAGACAACTGAAGTCAATTAGCTCAAAACTCAATATAATATGATTAGAGCTTTATGAATCAAGATAGTCTAATGTAGTTATATGTTCAGGCTAGAGGAACATCTATCTTGTATTCACTTGTAAATTTCATTTGGAATCTGGAAAATGTTAAATATAATCCAGAACTTTTCTGCTATTTACTTTACATTACTGTTTATATCTTTTTCTTATTTGTTAGTTGAGTTATCCTCTAGGTATTTGTTGTTATTGTCTAACAAGCAAATAGGGGGAGATTGAAAGGCATATGTCATAGCCTATTCGTTTATTCGAGGATTTAACTCAACTCAAATAAGAATGTAATAAGTAAATAGTGGATCTATCATCAGAGAGATCTCACAAAGTAACATCTGTCAAAGGATAAAGAAACCTGCAGACTTGAAGATTCACTGGAAGAAGTTCAAGAATTTGATCATGCCTCAGTGATATAAATCAAGATCGTGGATTTAATCAAGTGACAGAGATCTCGTCAGGGTATCATTTATTACAAGGATTTAATCAGAGTATCAAAGTCAAGACATGAAGAAACGTCACGGAAGTTAGTCACTCATGAACCAGACAGTACATCGAGTGTCAGCATTGAAGTGGCAGAATTGATTCATAAGTCTCAGTGATTTTCAGAAGATTGTCAGAAGAATGGATGCTGCTCAGGGTTAGTATTAATTCTCTATTAATTAATTAAGTCATATAATTTAATTAAGAAAATAAATTATATCTGCAAAGATTAATTTATTGATTAATTGAATTAAATTGATTAATTAATTTAGAATTAATATTGAGGATTTACAAGATTTTAATTGGTTTAAAATCTGCTTAAATTCAAAACAAGACAATTCATTTGAACTAGTATGACAATCGGTATGACAATTGATAGTCATACCGAAAGTCATGCCAATACATTTAATTGTCTTATTAGAATTTCTGTTTAGATTAAAATCTGTTATTAATTCAGCAAGACAATTTATTTGAACTAATATGACAATCGGTATGACAATCAATAGTCATACCGAAAGTCTTGCTAGTTCATTTTGATTATCTTGCTAGTTGTAAATATTGTCATACCGAAAGTCTTGCTGGCCAAAGAGATTGTCATGCCAGTACATTTTTCAGTTCGGTGTTTGATAAAAGCAGCAGAAGACTTTTGTTGATCAACTAACAGAATCCAATCAAACAGAACACACAAGAAAAAAAAAGGAGCAGAAAACAAAAGCATAACATTTTATTTTTCATCTGTTTTTCTTCAAGATTAAATTTCTAGATTGTAAAGTTAAATCCAATCAACTAGAAATATTTATCTTGTTCTTGTGTATCAATCTAGCGGATTAAAATCCCTAGAACTTAATCTCAAATCGCATTTAGCATTTGATCTTTTAATTACAAAAATAGAAAAAGTTCATGTCGAATTTATTCTAGATTTGTAATAATTGATTTGAGATTAATCCCTTGTAACCGATACCGTAGTTGTAACACCTTTCAAGTTTAATAAAAGTTTTATTTAACTTGAATTTTGTTTCACAATTTTATTCCGCATTTTATTCTGATTAAACGGTATTGTTTGCATTCAACCCCCCTTCTACAAACAAATTGGGACCTAACAGTAGGCATCTTGTAAGGAAGATCAAGTCACGAAACACAAGAGCAGTCAAATCGAGCCTCGAAGCTCACGTTCCTTAGTTATAAATACAATAATTATTATACCTTAGTTTTTAATCCATAACAATTATACTTTAATTTTCGTTATAAACGGCATGATCACCTTTTGTGTACGTTTTTTACATAAATAAAATGGTTATAAATAAATAATTAAGGTGAATTTATTGCGTCTAATTAGGAGTTTGTGAGTTTCGAGCTGATCGCGCTTAAGTTCGCAACTAAATTTTGATACATATCTAAGTTTTGAAGATAATGAAGTAAAGAACGTAACTAGACGATGAATGATCAAGCCCTCTGTATAAACATTGTTAGCCTTGGATTTAGGTTAGAAATTGAAAAAGTTTATGGATAAGTCTCTAATTCTGATGGAGTTTTGGAGGCCTTAAAAGCATTAATCTGATTTCATGTGGGTTTAAATTGATTGAAGGCTACTAAATTATACAAGTAAAATCTCATTTGAACATATTTATATGGCTTTTTAATTTATTCTTTTATTAACTACAAATTTAAATTAAGGGGTTCAGGCATTATAGTTAGGGCCAGATCACTTAAAATACTGAACTTTAAAAATTTTCAATTTGTATATTTGTATTTAAAATATTTTTGTAATACATGTGTTTCCGTCAAATATTACTAGCGCCGTTACTTTTGCAGAGCGCAAATAAGTGATTTTTTAATTATTCCAGTCAAGTTGTAGCTAGGCTTCAAGGCTAAAAATGAAATATCTCCCCATATCACAATTCACAAATAAAATTTCAAATAATCAATAAAGATCATCAAAACAAGTCAAATTACCCTGTGAACTCAAGAACATTTCTGTCAATATTCAATCTTCAATGATGTCAAAATCAGACACAAAAACTACAATTTAATGTCTAAACCGATTGCAAATCAGTAGATTTAGTTACTTATAACATCAAAATCAGTGAAAAATGTTTATAAAGAAAAAACCCCAATTTAAAACATGAAACCTAAAATCAGGTTTCGAGATTTACCAATTTTTGAAACGATTAGATGCACGATTCAAATAGGGATTTTTAGAATTTCAATTGGACTACAAATATGAGATGTTTTTTTATTTTAGATCAGTTCAACCCATCAATTTATATTATGCACGAAGTTTATTACCATAACCCTACTAGTTATAATTGATATCAATAGAGAAAATTAATTTATGGAAGAAGATAAATATAAAAAGACTGATGAAATATCCTTCCAAAAAGTAGCATGGAGTCGGAGATAGGCTAGTTTGATGGAAGTACACAAACTACAAAAATATTTAAAGTAAAAGTTTTTAAATTCAGTATTCAATAATTTTCAATATTCAATGATCTAATACACATTATACACGTACATATAATGAATTTAACTCTTTATTTTATTTCACTTCTTTAGTTTAATCCCAACTTTGATTACCTATAATTATATGACTGGAACTGACTTTTATGGTTTAAAAATATAATTAAATAGTATATATTATATATATATATTCACATTCTAGTTTCAAATTCAATTTTTTAAAATTAGTTATTCTAATATTAAAATTTTATTCTTGACATGTGCTTTGTACATATTATCGGTTACTTATTTATAAGTAGTCATATACAACTTGTTTGGTTCTTCTTCCGGTTGAAACTTAACCAAAGAGGATCTCGGAAGTAGGGAACATGTAGATGTGATCACATTCATCGAGCTAATTGAAATGTCTCGCCTGAACAATTGGCTATTTTAACATGTATTCGATTTGCTATTTTAACAGTGAATTAGTAATTTGACTACTACTAAATTCGATTAATTTAAAAAAATGATTAATAGTTGGTAGGAAATGTAACTAGTTGGTAGGAAACATAACTAGTCATTTACTGCCGCTTTTTGGTAGGAAAATCATGTGACATATAAGCCAATCACAAGGCAACAAATTAGTCTATTAGTGTTGAGTAGACAAGCTCATTTCCTTCCGCATCGAAGTGGTAGGAAATGAGTCCTACAAGATCCATTTCTTACCAACGTCGGTTGAAAATGAGATGCACAAAACCTACCGCGGTAATGCAATAGGAAATATTTTACTTAAAATGACGTCTTTTTATGAGTGACAAACTTGATGCACTACAAAAAATGGCTAAATACAACCGCCCAAAAAACGGTTGTATTTAGTTAAATTCAACTATTTTCGATTGTAATTAGCTAAATACGATCGGTTTTTGGACCGGTTGTATTCGCTCGAGTCATATTTAGTAAGCCGGTTGTATTTAGTACTAAATATGACCGGCTAAATACAACCGCTTAAATACGACCGGCTAAATACAACCACTTCCGGTCAAATTTAACTTTTCAGATAAAATTCGAATATTCAGCCCAAATAATTAAATTTAATGTCAAAATTCAAAAGGCCCGGCCCCAATTATTAAATTCAACCGTATTTGGTCAAAAATAGGATTGTAAATGCTACCGAATCTGGTTGAATTCATGCACACTAATTTTAAAAAAAACTCGCTGGAAACTGGAAAGTATCCAGAATTCGGTGAATTTTCCTACATTCTAACACGTTTCGGAAACCCAGATGACCAAAAAATAAAATTTCCAGTCTAGTTTTCAACTCAACATATAAAAAAAATAAAATTTCCCCCGATGAATGGCTGTCTAGTTCAATTTCGAGTCTTACAGTAATCCTTCGGCTTCCTCCTGGTTCACTACTGAAACATTCCCTCTCAGTGTATATGTGACTTTTGGTTTCTTTATTAACTCAACTCTGGCTATGTTACATACCGGATTGATTGGGGATTGTTTTCTATATCTGATAACCCTAAAGAGGGAAGGCACACAGATATATAAATCATAAAACATGATTTTATAATTTCTCTACAATCCATAACAATTTATACATAACAGTTATTTCTATATATTTAAGTATCCTATCATATTAATCGCATACCAAATAAGCAAAACCATTTAAACAATTATAAAGTTGATGAATCAAGAACAGCTCACCGGAGTCCCTGGTGAATGCTATGCCATATTTCGACTTCCCCGTCATCTTGGGCTCTGCAACTCCTGGCGTCTCAACGGACTATCTACCGTTCCTTGTTTCTTCATCTTCATAATTATTATAATAGTAGATGTTTATTAGGTACTTGATCTATATGAATTTCAGCTTAAATATATATATAAACTGTATGTTATCTTGTTATAGATTGCAGAGGTGAGGTTTTTAGCTTGCCATTAATGTATATAGAAAAGAAATTTGTATAAGAAAACTCAGAGAGGAAACAACTTAAGCAAGTGATGGATTTTTTAAACTCATAAAAATACTGATGATCTTTTTGTTATAATTCTCCTCTTTTATAGAGGGAGGGATTTCTCTTACGTCATATGCTTTCCCGACATAATATTCCTTTTTCTTTCCTTTCATCCCTTCTTTTTCTTTTCTTCTGCCTTCTTTTTCAATGTTTGCCCTCTTTTTCGACGTTTGCCACTTTTTCTTTTGTCTTCTTTTTCTTTTCTTCTGTCTTCTTTTGTCTTCTGTCTTCTTTTTCTTTTCTTCTGCCTTCTTTTTCAACATTTGCCACTTTTTCTTCTGTCTTCTTCTGCCTTTTTTTTCAACGTTTGCCACTTTTTCTTCTGTCTTCTTTTGTCTTCTGTCTTCTTTTTCTTTCTGCTTTCTCTTTTTATTTCGTCCACTCCTTTTGATATCAGCTTTCTTTTGTCTTTGTCTAGGATTCCATAATTTTTTGGCTAGTTTTATAACAGTCACCAATTTTTATTGGGCCGTAGAATCATATATTACAGTCACCAATTTTTATTGGGCCGTAGAATCTTATATTACAGTCACCAATTTTCATTGGGCCGTAGAATCATATATTACAGTCACCAATTTTCATTGGGCCGTAGAATCATATATTACAGTCACCAATTTTCATTGGGCCGTAAAAACATTTTCTAATATGTTATGGTCACCAAACTTCGTTTGGGCCATGAGATTACTATAATATTACATGTTGAAATAACAGGAGTTTTTACAATCTTACTCAAAAGGATTAGAACATGCTCATTCCTTTACTAAGGGTTTTAAAACTACTACAGTCTTCTTTCTTTGTCCTGTAATAATATCCTTGAAAAACTCCTTAGTTTTTGGTGCATGATTGTAACTTTCACCTGTTATCATGTTATGCATACCTGCTAAATCACTTGTATCTGTTTTCAAAACATCATTATTATAATATAATGTTAGTATTTCTTCTACGTCTCCCTTCGTACTTGTTCCTAATACGCATGCCTTCCTTCCTTTTATAAGATCTTCAAGTTTGGATTTTAGAACTGATAATCCAATTGCTCTTTTATTTGACATCCATTCTTGAAATCCTTCTATTGTGCATGGCATAGGGGACTTGAGACTAGTATTATCGCCTTCTATAGTAGTATTCCTTCAATATTTGAATATCTGACATATTATTATTGGTTTTCCTATAAAGTCGGTACAAACATCAAATACCTGCACTCCATATATTCCTCCTGGTCCGTATGATTGCATCATTGCACTAACGCTTTCAACTATTAGTGGTGGAAGTTTTGATATACTTCTTAATGTTTCATCAACCATGATTTTATCAATAAATCCCAACATTAATAAGCTTTCTACCACTTTAGGATCAGTGTCTTCTTTGCAGATATACCTTGGATATTTACTAAACTTTCCATTTTTGAGGATGGTATTATTGGACTTGTAGTCATAAAATTTTGTTATCTTTTCAAAGGCTTCTATATACTCTTTCGGATATTTAATTCTGTCTGATATAGAAACTTGAGGTTTTGGTTGTTCTGGTTTGGATATTTCTGTTTGGGTAAGGGTTGATATTGTAGGAGTTGTAGCTAGTCTTGATATAAAAGTTTGGGGTGTAATATTTTTGGTAAGCTTTATAGCTCCTTCAAGATTTTTTATAAGGTTATTGACTTCTTGGGTCAAGGTTGCAATTTGTTCATTCTTCCTCTTGATTTCTTCTAGTATCATTTCCATCGGTTGAATATTCTTGTTATCCCTGTCCATTTTCTCTACTAAGAAAATCTGCAAGAATATTTTTAGTACTTGATATATTTTTAATAGTAAAATCATAACAAGTAAAGAATGCTTGCCAATTTCTTCTCTTATTTAATTCTGGTAAAGGGTCAATTTTATTGAATATAAATGATCTTACTTGAGTGTTATCTGTTCTTACAACAAATTTTACAGGTAGTAAATGATAATGAAATCTTTTAATTCCTAATTTTACCGCTAATAATTCCTTTTCATTAATATGATAATTCTTTTCATTGGGTTTCCAAGTTCCAGCTGCATATCCACATATTAAAGGGTTTTCTTTATCAATATCATCTTTTTCAAAAGCTACTAATACTGCTCCCCATCTTATATCACTAGCATCTGTAAATAATTCTAATTGATCAGTATCTTTGGGTAATCGTAGTTTAGGTAAATTTTCTACCTTTATTTTTAGTACTCTTATTGCATTTGTATGATCTTCTTTCCACTCAAAAGTTTTATTTTTCTTTATTAAGTCTTGTAAAGGTTTTCTTAATTTTGGTAAGTCTTTTATATAATCTGAAGCGTAATTTACTATTCCTAAGAATTGTTGTACTTCTTTTTTATTTTCTAAAGTTTCTTTAAAATTCTTTATTTTTTTTATATATGTTCTTGTAACTGAATTCCTTCAGAATCTATAATATATACTAAATATTCTATTTTGTGTTTAAATATTTCTGATTTCTTTTCTGATAATAGGATTCCATGTTTTCTAATAGTCTGAATAAATATATCTAGATGTTTTGAATGATCTGTTAAATTGTCACTAAATATTAATATATCATCTATATATACTAGAATAAAATCATTCATTTTTCTAAATATTTTATCCATTCTTCTTTGGAATATTTGTGGGGCTGTTCTTAATCCAAATGGTAGTACTATCCATTCATAATGTCCTTGTGGAACGCTAAATGCTGTTAAACATCTAGATTCCTTTGTTAATTTTATTTGCCAGTATCCGCTTTTACAATCAAATTTACTAAACCATTTTTTATTACTTGTTTGGTTTATTAAATTTCTTTTATATGGTAAAAAATATCCATCAAATATAGTATTTTTATTTTGTTCTCGATAATCTATTACCATTCTAGCTTTTCCTCTTTTTACTTCATTATGATTTCTTACTAAAAATGCTGGGCTACTATGCGGACTTTTACTTTCTTGTATTAGTCCTAAGTTTAAAAGTTCTTTTATTTGAACTTCTAACTCCTTTTGATCTGTTGGACTATATCTTATTGATCTGTTTCTAATTATATCATTAGGATTTATCAGTTTTATTTCAGCGTATATTTTTTCTTTTTCCCATAGCTTCATTGGATGTTCTCCAAAATTTATTTCTAAGGCTTTTAAATATTTTTGTTTTAATAGTTCTAAATTAGTTTTTCTTTCTGCTTTAATATTACTTATTTATATTGATTTTACAGGTACTATTCTTTTTAATACTATCCATTTTTCGCAAGGTGTTAACAAACTTATCCTATCTTGTTTTATTATTTGAGTTTTAAAAGAATCTAAAAAGTTATTTCCTAGTAACATTTGCTGTTTCATATTATTTTCTTGGTATATTATAGGTAACCTAAACCTTGTTTTTCCTAATATAAATCTTACATTTTCTGCTATTACATCTATCTCTTTTTTATGGTTATTGAATCCTGTTACTATTATTCTATTTTTAGTACGTTTTCATTTATGTTGAGTGAATACTTCTTCTTTAGCTAAACAAATATTTGTTCCGATATCTATAAATATCTTTTGTTTTATATATTTAGTAGGTTTATATTCTACCCGTGCTTCAATATATATAGCTACCATTTTATTATATTCAGTAGTTAAACTTTCATCATTACTATCATTTTCATTTATATAATTTATTTCTTCTGGTTCTGTTTCACTTATATAGAATACTTCTTCATCATACCAGTTATTATTATCTTCTCTTATGTATTCTAATTTCATTATTAATTCGGTAGTATCTATGTATTTTACTCCTTTTTGTTGTAATTTATGACACTTATTTGCATAATGTCCTTTTTCATTACAGTTCCAACATTTACAATCTGCTATTTTTGTTTTATTTCTTTTTCTAAACTTTCTCTTATATCTAAATCTCTTTCTATTTTCAGGAGTATTTCTATATTTTTTAAATTTTCTTCTTTTAAATCTTCGATTAAATGGTTTATAAGGTCTATAGGTTTTATTTTGTTTTTTATAATATTCATTTTGATTATTATAATCTGTTTTTCTATATTTCCTACATTTATTTCTAGTTTTATAATTTTGATTATCACATCCAAATATTAATTTTTTCTCTGTGAAATTACAGATTTCTCTTAATCCTTGTTTTTTTATCCTTTTTAATTCTCTGTTGAATTCTATATTTCTCACATTTTCGAGTTAAATATGCTCTTAATAATCTAATTCTTTCTCCTAATGTATTTTCCTTAGGTTCTAGATTATTATATTCTTTAGTTATTTCGGTATTATAAGGTGAAGGTAAGTGATCATAATACAATTGTTGATATACTAAGCTTTCATTAGGTAAAAACTTAGCTTCATAAAAGAATTTAGTAAAACTTATAGTATATTATGGTAATTTACTAATCCTACAACATTTCATATTATTTAGATACATTGTTATCTCTAATTTTCTTTCTACTGTTATATTTTCTTGAGCTACAAACCATCTTTCTCCTAGAAATTCTCTTTTTAATAATATATCAAATGCGTTTAACGTATCTTTCCAGCTTCTAGCATACGTTCTTACTTGTCCTTTTAATTCATAAATAATATTTTCTAACCAAAATGCTGCTTTTCCTACAATTGTTTTTTATATTAGTTCAAAAATATAATCCAGATCTTCTATATTTTTTGAATTCATTAAAGCTATATACATCCCTAAATTTCAATCTTTTATTCTTTTACTTATTTCTTGATCGTCGTACATATTATCTAAATCTAGAAAATATCCATTTATATTTATTCCTTGGTTTATTGATCCTATGAAATCTTGTACTTCATTTTGTTGTCCTATAGGTATATTTCCTGGCATTTTAATATTATTTTTAGTTATTATATAATCTTCTATTTCTTCTTCTGGGTATGCATCTTCATCCATTATATTATCTGATTCGGTTTCATAATTTGTTTGTTTATGCGAAGTTTCTCTTTCTTCTATATCACTTTAATCGCTTTTTTCTTCATTTGTTATAATTGCATTTACGGGTTTTCCAAGGGCTTCTAATATTTCTTTATTTTCTTTTATTATTATTTCCTTTTCCTCATTATCTGATTCTTCTAAGTAATTTAATCCTTCTTCTCCTAGATTGCTATTTGATTCACTTGTATTACTACTCTCACCTTGTTCTTTATTCGTTTCTGGATCACTATCGTCAGACTTAATAATTTCATTTCCTTATAATTCTATCTTTAATTGATTAATCTCATTTTTTAAATTATCTATTTCTTTTAATATATTTATTACTTCTAACTTTGTTTTTTTTAATTCTTTCTTTTGGGTTTTATATTTTTTTTATAAAATTTATATTTATTTAACCATTCTATATTGGTTTTAGTTTTTAATTTAGCATTTTCTTTTCTTAATTCTTCGAATTCATCTTTTCTTATTTCTTGTTTTATAGGTTCATATTTTTGTCTTTCTTTTTCCATTAACTCTTTTCCATGTTTTTTAAGAAATGTTATAGCACTATGTTCTGTTATAGACATTTTTCTAGAATTTTCCTGATTTATGAAGTTCTGCTAAACCATTTATTGCTCTTTTAACCCCTATAGTCATTTTCGGTTTCGATTTGCTTATATCCATTAATATAGGTTCTTTAGTTCTTCCTATTATTGTTATAGGTACTATTTCTGGTTCTTCTGTTTCGTCTTTAATTATTTTCTTTTCTTTATTTTGTTCTAAACTATTTTGTATAATGGTTAACTTATCTAATATTTGTTTAAAGATTGGGATTTCTGACATATTCCATAACTCTGTTATTTCTTCCTTAATTATTTTTCTATTAATTTCTTGATTTTCTTCCATCTTTTTTAATATAGCGTTTAAACTTTCTTTTATAAATATTTCGTTCCAAATATCTTTTATTGGTTTTCAGTATTATTCATATTTATAAACTCGTTTTCTCCATTCTCCTTCAATTATCCTTATTTTTCTTTTCTTACCTTTTATTTTCTCTAATTCTTTTACTTCTTCCTCTAGTTTTTCTTTTTCTTTTAAGTATTGAAGTTCTTTTTCTTGAGACATAATTAATGTTTCTTTTATTATCTTATTAATAGTTTCTATTTCATCTTTCTTCTCGTTTATCTCCTTTTCAGGCTTCATATTTTGTCTATAAATCTTAATTTATTCTGATCATTTATTTCTATTCCTTCATTCGTTATATTATATTTTATTTCATTTAAGAAATCCATTCCTAATAATAGTTGATAACTAACGTCATTTTCTATCACTCCTAGACTTATATTATATTCTAAGTCTAAAATTTTTAATCTTAATTTTATACCTTTTGTTATTATTGTTTCTCTCGAACTATTTGGTTCAGTTATTATTTGAGTTTCTGTTTCCTCACATTTGTTTGAGTCAACTTCAGTTATATGTATTTGACTTTTTGTTGCTCCAGTATTTATTTCTGTTATGACTTCTTTGGCAAATATTCCATTAAATATTATTGTTTTTATTCTTAATTTATCTGATTCATAACACGGTAATTTTATTAAATCTAATTTTATACTGGTCATACTCATTGATCTAACTAATTTTATAGGGTTTTGTTCTCTTCTAGAACTTAATCTAGATCCTTCCAATATTGGTTTAATTCTTTGTGTTGGAATTATTTGTCTATTACTAAAGTCTATTGTAAATTCTTCTCGGATTGTTATTTGAGATTCTTCTTTATGTTCAATTTTTTCTAATATATCATTATATAATTTTGGTACTATTATTCCTAATTCCGTTTGTTTCTTTACATGATGGTTTCCAGTCATAGCATATACTATTTTAGTTTCTATACTAATTACTTTACTTCCCTTTTGCATTTTTATTCCATCTAATTTATAATATAATGTTAAAGATCTTTCTTTATTTTCATCTCTTAATGATATGCTAAAATCAGGTTGTATTATAAATTTTAATTTCTGATATATTAAGTTTCCTTTTACTACTGCTATTAATGAATCTTGTATATTTCCTATTATTCTATCGTCTTGTACATATATCTGTATAGGAGTATCAATATTTTTCTGAAAATATGCTTTTATTATAAATTCTATTGCTCCAAAATAAATATTTTTTAGTTTATTTGCTTCTTTTTGTTTTAATTTAGATAGTTCTCTTTTTATCAAACCATCTGTTATTAAATTTATTTTTACTTTTCCATTTATCGTATCTATGTCTATTACATTTTCATGTTTTTGAGTTATATATCTAACTTCTTTATTTCTTTCAAAATATGATATTTTGAATATCTTTTTTATTGTTAGTTCTTCTGTTTCACTTTGAATTTGATTATATATATCCGGTTTAAAACTTAGAATTTGTGATGTTCCTTCTTCGTATTCATCCATTTGATAATATACATCTTGTTTTTCACTTGATTTTTCTAATGACATTTTTTCAAACTTTATTATTATCTAGTTATATTACTTGATAAAATTATTCTTTTAAGTCCTTGTATTCTTAATTTATTATTTCTAAATGTTATTATCATATTTCCAAGTTGTTGATAACATCTTATTATTTCATCCCTATTTTCTCTTGTCCATTCAATTTTATTTTTTCTTTCTTACAATTTATCTAGTTCTATTTCTAGTTTTTCTTGATTTTTTATTAATTATTTTATTTTTCTATCATTTCTAGTTATTGCATTTGGATCTATCCAATTCTTTTTTTAATTTTTTGCCTTAAATCATTTATTAATTTATATTGTTCAGTTAATACTTCTTTTAAGTCTTTTATTTGAATTTCTAAATTAATTTCTTTAATAAATTTTTCTCGTTTTATTAAAAGATTTTCTTCTTCCAGTCTTCTAATTTTTTCATCTCTCTCTTCCAACATTGTTCGTAACCTAGCTATAATATCTAATTTTTCATTTATTATTTGCATACTTATTTTACAACTTTCAATATGTTGATTTATATCTTTATTGAAAGTAAAGTTTTTATCTACTATCATTTTAATACTTTCTAACTTATAATCTTCCATAAATCAAATATTTATTTATTTTATTTATATAAATATATTAACTGTCTATATATATTTTTCTTACACATTTGTTTTGTTTCTTTATTTTCTACTATAAAATAAATTAATAGATTTACTATTATTTTAGACTCATAACTTTTATTATTATCTCTTAGTATTTTTGCTGGAGGTCTCATTTAATTTTTATATTTTAATATTGATATTTCGTTTTTTACTATTCATATTTATGATTACTATTCAATTTTCACTATTCATAGGTTACTATTCATTGGTTACTATTCATTCCGAAATTTTGAACTTTACTACTATTTGCTACAGTGATTTACTGTTCATCTTCTCGACCTATTTTCTAGCTCTGATACCAGATTGATTGGAGATCGTTTTCTATATCTGATAACCCTAAAGAGGGAAGACACACAGATATATAAATCATAAAACATGATTTTATAATTTCTCTACAATCCATAACAATTTACACATAATAGTTATTTCTATATATTTAAGTATCCTATCATATTAATCGCATACCAAATAAGTAAAACCATTTAAACAATTATAAAGTTGATGAATCAACTTTACAACACACATATGATCATAAACTGGGCGATCTAAAAAAACAACCATAAATCACGAAAAATATATGTACGGGGGGAGGGCTTTAGGGTTAGTTTTTTTATATATAATTATGTTTTGTTTTGGTTGGATAATTATTTTTTATAAAATGTAATTCGAACTGTTGGATTGTTGTGATAGTAGTTGAATTTGGTCCGTTAGATATAATTCATGCGGATCGCTGACGTGACTCTAAATACAACCGCATTCGGTCGAATTTAGGAGTGTCAATTTAAATATTATTATTATTAATATTATTAATATTACTAATATTATTATTATTATTATTTTATAATTTGTTACCTTTTATAGGATATAAAGTATAAATTAATATTTTCCTTACAAAGATTATAATATTCTAAATTTTAAAAATTTATTTTTAAGAACTCGCTAATTTAAGAAAATTTAAAATCATGATTTTGATCGTTTTTATCATAAATACCACAAATAGGCATGCGGTGAAATTTTCTATTATGTTAAATTAATTTTTTTTTGTTAAAATTATCAAGGTATAATAATTAAAATTATTGAAATGTTGCATATATCATTTTCTTTTAACCGCTTAAACATTTGTACGGTTGGATCGTTCGATATTTATTCTCAATTTAAGGAACATTCTAGGGTTTGGATCAAAATATTGAATGGCTGTTAAAATAGCAAACCAAATACATTTTTTTAAAAAAAATCATCAAATTTATAGATCTTGACATCCTTAAGGTTAGATCATTCATAAACATTGTTTAGAAAATCGAAATATCGGTACGAGACTAAACACTAGTAAGAAATACTGCTCAAACTACTAGTTGACTGTTAAAATAACAAACCAAATCCATTTATTTTTTTCTAATTTTTTGATCATATCACTAAAATATATAGATCTTGACATCCTTATGGTTGGATCATTTATAAATATTATTAAAAAACAGAAACATTAATATGAGACTAAACACTCTTAAGAAGTACGGGTCAAACTACTAGTTGACTGTTAAAATAACAAATCAAATCCATTTTATTTTTTTCTAAAAATTTTATAATATCTCTGATATATATATATATATCTTGACATCCTTAAGGTTGGATCATTCATAAACATTTTTTAAAAAATCAAAACATCGGTACGGGACGAAACACTATTAAGAAGTCCTGGTCAAACTACTAGTTGACTGTTAAAATAGCAAACCAAATAAATTTATTTTTTTCTAATTTTTTTATCATATCCCTAATATATATAGATCTTCAAATTCTTACGGTTGGATCATTCATAAATTCTTTTAAAAAAATTGAAACATAAATATGAGGCTAAACACTATTAAGAAATATTGGTCAAACTATTAGTTGACTTTTAAAATAGCAAACCAAATAAATTTTTTTTTTCTAAAACTTTTATCATATAACTAATATATATAGATCTTCAAATCCTTACGGTTGGATCATTCCTAAATTGTTTTAAAAAAATCGAAACATTAATATGGGACTAAACACTATTAAGAAATACTGGTCAAACTACTAGTTGACTGTGAAAATAACAAACCAAATAAATATATCTTATCTAAATTTTTTATCATATAACTAATATATATAGATCTTCAAATCCTTACGGTTGGATCATTCATAAATTGTTTTGAAAAAATCGAAACATTAATATGGGACTAAACACTATGAAGAAATACTTGTCAAACTACTAGTTGACTGTTAAAATAGCAAATCAAATAAATTTATATTTATCTAAAACTTATAACATATAACTAATATATATAGATCTTCAAATCCTTACAGTTGGATCATTCATAAATTATTTTAAAAAAATCGAAACATTAATATGGGACTAAACACTATTAAGAAATACTGGTCAAACTACTAGTTAACTGTTAAAATAGTAAACCAAATAAATTTATTTTTTTCTAAAAATTTTATCATATAACTAATATATATAGATCTTCAAATCCTTACGGTTGGATCATTCATAAATTGTTTTGAAAAAAATTGAAATATTAATATGGGACTAAACACTATTAAGAAATTCTGGTCAAACTACTAGTTGACTGTTAAAATAACAAACCAAATAAATTTATTTTTTTCTAAATTTTTTATCATATCAATAATATATATAGATCTTCAAATTCTTACGGTTGGATCATTCATAAATTATTTTGAAAAAATCAAAACATTAATATAGGATTAAACACTATAATTATTAATTGAACCATAAATATCTAATTACCATAATAATATTTTTTGCTAGAACTAAAATATAAATTTCGTTTAAATTTTATTCTATATATTTTTTCAGAAATTTTTCACTATTTTTAAAAATCGAATTCGACCGAAATCGGTTGAATTTAGTACAAAATTCGTTGGCGGAAAAATTCCCTCCATTTTTTGGCAAGGCTAAATTCGACCGAATGCGGTTGAATTTAGGAGAACGGCTAAACTCAACCGTATACGGTTGCATATAAATACAGTTATATTTATTCGGTTGTAATTAGTAAGGCTAAATTCGACCGAATGCGGTTGAATTTAAGAGCACGACTAAACTCAACCGCATACGGTTGCATATAAATACGGCTGTATTTATTCGGTTGTAATTAGTACTAAATTCGACCACGTAAATACGACCGTATATAAATACGACCGCATGCGGTTGAATTTAGCCGCACCCTTAAATTCAACCGAAAACGGTTGAATTTGATGTCGGTTGTTTATGTGTGGTTGTATTTAGCCTTGTTTTCTTGTAGTGCTAGAAAAATGACGTAGAAAAATGGGTCCAATTTTAACAATTTCCAACCCCCATCGGCAGGAAATGACTTGCATTTCCTTTCTACCGAGTGCGAAATTGGTAGGAAAAGAAAAATCGGTAGAAAAAGGTTAGGGAAATGTGCCGGTAGAAAATGTTTGGTAGAAAAAAACCGATTTTCTTCTACTGGAAATCATAATAAGCACACAACAAAGTATTGACTTCGATAAATCTGAACGTCAATTACTTCAGAACTGTGTCTTTGAAAAATGAACTATGCTTAAGAATGGTCTCTAACTGTGAATGTCACCAACCGGCCCAACGGGCTTTAAAATCAAATATAACCCTAATCTTTAAAAATTACGTCAACCTTCATTTTCAACAAAAAAGAATACGTAATCGAGTCTACCGTTTTACGCCATACAATATCAACAACCGCACCACCATTAAAATACCATAAAATCATCACTCTCGGCCATTCTTCTTTAAGCTATTCTAAATATGTGCGAACTAAGTTATAATGTGTTTTAACTAACGTTAATTGATATTAACCTAATTAGTTAATCTATAACATTCATCACTTCAAGGACCGAGACATCACTAAACCTTTCTGGTAAAAAAAACTGCTAATCACTGACTCTTCAAGACCGGAAATATTCGAATCACAAAGAGACATTCGAGCTATTCCACAAAGCAGCAGGCTTTATTCGTCTCTTTTTTTGTTTTAATTTTCTCATTTTACCGGGAACCCTACTTTTTCTTTGTTAGAATAATAATTACGGATTAGATGTGATGGGATGGGATGGACGAGACTGATAATAATGCAGAGAATAATTTCTTTTCGGAAATGATGGAGTTACTGATCAGTAAATTTACTAGTGGAGATAAGGCGCCACAATGTATCAAAAAAATCACTAACCTCTGGTGATTGGCTTCCCCTTGTGAACTAGTAATAAGGTGGACTCCATATGTTGCATCTCTGTATCTGTAACTTTGTGCTGGATGTTCAAATTATACCTAGCCATTTTTCACATGACACAAAAACATAACACCAAAATTGATATTTGTATTTAAATTTTGAGTACAGGATACCTAAAATACACTAACACCAAGTACATGACTAAAATATAGTGTTGATTTTGTGTTTAACATTTGGGTACAAGACATGATAACGTCACGATACACAAAATAAATATATTTATAAAAATATATATATATATATTTGTTACAATATATATATATATAATAAATACTTTTAAAATAGGGAATTTATTGAACATATAACTTTTTGTAAAATTATTTAAAATTTTACAAACTCCTGAAAAGATTTGCAAAAATACTATTTTATTCTGAAAATATTTGCAAATATACGATGATACATAATATGTTGCATTTATTTTGAATTGTAAAACTGCTTTAGATTGCATTTCGGGTTACATTGTAAGTTGAATTTCGGTTATAAATTATATTGCAAATATGGTTATAAATTTGCAGAACGTATTTTCGCATATATTTTTTAAAATTAAAGTTGTAAACGTGATTGTAAAATGGTTCCAAAGTTATAGAACATACTTTTGCAGATATTTTTAAAAAGTGATAATATTTTTGCAAAACTTGGGTATTTATAAAAAAACTCCTTTAAAATATTGCATAGTTGTATAATATTATAAGTATAAATGACTTAAATGTATATATAATTTTTTTTACCTAAATATCCAATATTTACATTTATTTACATTTATATTAATATTTAATTTTACACAAAACATGACACGAACACGGAGGTACACGAACACGATAGTACACGAATCTTAAATGGGTCCACCTTGTATTTGACCTTTGAGTACACGACACGAAAATGTACACGACATAAAAGTATACGACACGAATGAATTGACATGTCTAGTTCAAATCACGTAATAATATAATAAAGTGAACTTAATTAATTTATGCATAAATTAATTAGATTATTCAATATTAAGAATATCAAATTATAGTATTTGCTGAACCTCATAACTACTGCGAAACACATATCGAAATTAAAATATTTGATATTAATATCAAATTTAAATTGATATATGTAAATAATTGAAAATAGGTTTTAAATTACGCTATTAAAATATGTAGTTAAAAGAAATCGTAATTATGAAATTCTACTGTATAATTTTAGTTCTACAACTAGTACTTATTTTACTTGTTATAGAAATTTAACATGTTAAGTTTATTACTAACATGATTCTTTTATGAAATGAATTGTATAATTATCTTACGAACCAAACATCATTGTTATTTAAAATAATTTAATATTGCTTTATATTATTTGATAATTATCTTTTTCAATATATTTTATTTATATTACTTAGTTATTGATTAAGAAAGTTTTTCAAATTTGAAGTATATATATGTTATTTACTTAATTTATTACACTTATTAAAATCTAAATACAACTACTAAATTTGTTCCTGTATAAAATGGCTTTTAACATTAAAGTATAAAGATGCTGGTATGAACACTAACAAATTTAATCGTTAAAATATTAATTTTCAGTTTAAAAGTAAATAAATGTCATTAAATTAATTTACTATTACTTAATTATAGTTAAAAACATATTTTCTAATTTAAAAGTAAATCGACACTTGTATGAACATTAACTAATAGAAAACAAATTCTACAAAGAGTAGAAAGCTATTCATGTTATTAGTTGAGATTAATAATATTTAATTTTAAAAATTGTTATAATTATCTAGCAAGCACCAAAATTTGATACTTTTGTGTTCCAATAAAATATAATTTCTCTTATTAATAAAGTGTATAGACTCTATTATATGTATACACATATGTATGTGTTTATACTTACTATAAAGTGAATATATATAACCATATATATATAGAAAGTAAAACTCTCTCTCTATATATATAATACATAAATTTTATAAAATCATCAATTTAAACTATCACAACTTCTCACGCTCTCATTAAGAAATTCTTAATTGAGTAAAAGCCTATATGTGACGCCATCAAACTCAGGGTTAGAAATGAGGACACACGACACCTTTATAATAATTAAACTATATAATAATAATAATATAATAACCCCAAAAAACTAAATGGACCGATACAAGATAAAGTATGAGACAATATTACAACTACCAACCAGAAAAATAAAGATTATTATAATCATTTTTAGAATTTAAAGATTATAATTCCGACTTGGAATTGTAACCCAACTGTATCTGAACACACAAGTTTACATCACCAAAATTCTACATTTGATCCTCACACCGAAGCTTCTAACTGAGCTGGAACATGAAATCTAACAGTACGGAGGGGACCGTTGTTGTGCAAGACATGCATGTACTATAACAAGACTAAGTCATATTTGTTAAAATATATAATAATATTATATTTTTGGATAGTTTCATTATTATAATAGTTTCCTTGTTAGGATATTTTCCTTTATTATGTATGGTTGTTGGATATATAAGCCCCTCTTCTATTGTAATTGTGAACAAGTCTTATTATAATAAAACCCTACTTTTATCTCTCCTCTCTATACTTTATCATGGTATCAAGAGCTATGATTCGATCCGGGATAGATTGATGATAAGGTATATCGGGTTGGGTTTCATATGTTGGGTTTAAAACATGTGATATGATCATTATTTCTTCTCGTATTCTTCTTATTCAAATCGACTATTTTTTTCTTTTTATCGTATGATTTTGAGTATTAATCATGACTATTATTTTCTTTCTTCGATTTGGTTGGATTTCTCATGGGTAAACAAAATTGATTTTGGTTAAAATTTATTTTTTATGCTGGTTTTGGTTGAGATTCTGATACAACTTTTCTGCTAGTTTTTGTCAGAACTCTCGTACAATTTTTCTGTTTGTTTTGGTTGGGACTCTAATACACACTCTCGGTCTCGCATTGACGATATTGGCTCCTTGATATTATTGCTTTTTTCTTCTTCTTTCGCTCTCATCTTCTTTTCTTTTTCTCGTGTTGATGATGGGGGTAACCCTAGGCACATATGTATACTTCTCCGCTTTTTTGTTTTATTTTATATGGTGCTCTAGGCACATTGGCCCTTCGCGGGATTGGTGTAGGTTATTTGGTGCTCTATGCATATTGGTTTAGTATATTTGGTGCTCTAGGCACATTGGCGCTACGAGGGATTGGTTTAGTTTATTTGGTGCTCTGGGCACATTGGCGCGTCACGGAGATTGATTTAGTTATTTGGTGCTTGAGGCACTTTAGTTTAGTTTATCTGGTGCTCTAGGCACACTGGCACTTCACGAAATTTGATTAGATTTGGATACAATTTGAATTGAGATACAGTTTGGTTGTGGATTGGATACAGTTTGTTGACTTGGATTCAGTTATTTGGAGTTTGTATTGGGTTGATTATGGGTTTTGTTTTGGATTAGAATTCAGTTTCACATACAGTTTTGGAATTGTTTTTCGATGGTTGCAGATTTGTTACTTTGGTGATTTGATTGTTTTGTTTTCTTTTGGCTTGCTGCGTCTTTGGACGATTTCTCTTTTGTTGCTGCGTTCTCTTTTGTTGTTGCATCTTTGGATTCGTTTTGAAGTTTTTTGGTTTGTTTGGATTCGTAACTCTGTTTTTGATTTGTTTGGATGCTCTTGAATCTGATGTTGCAATTTTTGATTTGTTTGGTTACGTGGCTCCATCTCTTGGTTGGCAAACTCCCAATTCAACATCGTGAGTTTGAGGGAGGATGTTAACATATATAATGATATTATATTATTGGATAGTTTCATTATTATAATAGTTTCCTTGTTAGGATATTTTCCTTTATTATGTATGGTTGTTGGCTATATAAGCCCCTCTTCTATTGTAATTGTGAACAAGTCTTATTATAATAAAACCCTACTTTTATCTCTCCTCTCTATACTTTATCAATATTGACAACCCTAAGATTTAGTTGTATGATAGTCTAAATCTGTATTTTGTATAGTATTACTTGAGTCTGTAAAAATGTTAAAGATCAGACTGGAATATTTTTCTCAAGCCTAAGAATACACTCTGGAAGAAGATCAACAAGATCATACCTCAGAGAAAAGATGAAGAAGTTTGGAGTTGAATAAATATGTTCTAGGAAAAATGTTCTAAATCAAGATATCTACAAGTCACATATCAAGTCATATAGAGAAGTCATTTGAGAACTCCAAAATGACTTATCGAGAAGTCCAAATTGGATTATAGAGAAGTTCCAAAAATATCGACAAGTCAAATGAAGATATGAAGTTTGGAGATATCTACAAGTCAATTTCTCATTAGAGATCTCAGAGATATCTAAAAGTCAAAATGTATATAGAGATCTCTAAGATATCGACAAGTCATTTTACATATAGAGAACTCAGAGATGTCGACAAGTCAAAATGAAGATATGAAGATTGGAGATATTGACAAGTCAATTTTCTCATTAGAGATCTCAGAGATATCGACAAGTCATTTCTACATGCAGAGTTTTAAAGATATCAACAAGCCAAGTTCACTTATAGAGAACTCAGAGACCTCGATAATTCAAAGACACTTATAGAGAACCAAGAGATCTCGATAAGCCATTATACTTATCGAGATGTCAGTTCTCTATACAACAAACTGTATATCTCGATATGAACCTCAAGTACAGTATGCAAACAAGTTAAATATTCAAGATTATCAATCAACAACGATTTAATCACTTAGATTAAAAAGTCTACAAAAACAGCTTGAAGAGTACAAGATCAAGGGCCAAGATTAACTGACAAAGGAAAGTCACAAACCTACACGATTTGCAAAGATTCACGAAGATAGAAATGGAAAGCTTTAGAGATAACTTAAAGTAGGAATTAGGACATCTTATTGCATGCTGTGTAAACTTGTGTTTACTAATTTATAAAGTAAACACTGGTCCTTTATCTTAGTGTCCTTTATTTTAGTTGTAACAAACCGATCTAGATTTTCTTGCAACTCTCTCAAGAAAGAAGCTGAGTTCTTTACTTACAAAGAACTCAGAATTGTAGCAAGACATACTTAATTTTAATACAAAGTTAAGTGAATTTTGAAAATACTGTGTTTATTGTGCATGCTTTGTTTATTCTGTTAAACACAATACCCCTACAAATTAGACAACTTTGTTCACCATTCCAAATAGTTGTAAAAAGAGTTAAAAATATCCAAAACACATTTACCCCCCTCTGTGTTGTATTTAATATCTAACAACCGTTATAGACACTCTTACGTGCGGTGTGCCTAAGCCTGACCATCATCTTGCTTAACTGTTAAGGTTAGATTAACATAAAATAGTATAAGTTAAAAGACTCGGCAAGTAACTATAAGAACAAATCTAAGTATTAAAACCTGACAATAACTCAACAATAGTAAGGTTAAATCTTATTTTAGGGGTTTAAGGGTTCAAGATCATGGTTCTAAAAGGATCAAGTGAAATTTGGTTGGATAACAACTCCTATAAGTAAGTTTCTGTCAAAAGCTGGAAAATCTCAAGTTCGGTTTTAAAAAAATCAATTGTTAATGATTTATATGAATAGTGCTAAAGGCACGTATATACTCTTAAATTTTATTTTTATAAAATCAGTAAAGTTCGATTGGATTATCCATCCTTTAAATATAATACGGATGATCAGCCCGTAGTTACCTCCATTCCGGTACAATTTACATGAGGCACTATTGTTGGGTTTAAACCCAATATGTGATATGGGCTTTGTAATAACCCCAAAAATTTTGGACTTTTTGTAAACCTTATAAATAGTGATTTTGCTGATGATGCTGATTAAGGAAAATTATCAGACCACGTTATATAGGAGTACTATTATGGAAATTCTAAGATCGTATTAGTATTCCATAAAGTAAATTAGTGTATGTAAAGGTCGTCAGAATTCGAATTCAAACACTTTGATTTTTCCCGAAAAATCCACCAGATATCGAAAGGATTAAGTATAAGGTAACATAATTTAAAGGATTCTTATTTAAGGATTATAAGAGAGGATCATTAAAGTAATATAATATATTAATAAAGGTTCAGGGAAGCCCAAGTAATAAGATCCCGGATATGATCCCTCAAACTATTAACGAGAACGAGAGTTAAGGAAACCGTAAAACAAATAAGCGACCAAGAGACAAGCTTGTACAAGAAGCCAAGGAATATGATGTCATCACACCAACAAGAAGAATACAAGTGTAACAAAATAACCTAAGCTTGATGACCTAAGCTTGATGACCTAAGCATGACAAGTGAGAATGATTGGTTGGTTGATTGTGAGCCACACATTTTTCACCATGGTAAAAAGTAATTAACAACAAAAGGATATCAACCAAGCCAAGGAAAATCATAACACAAAATTGGAGTTGACTTTCCATTTCCAAGAAGGAAGCTCTCGGCCTCCTTCATCTTTTCAAAGAGAAGAAATCAAAAACCAAGATCCAAGCCTTGTTAAATTGTTAGGTAATTATCCAAGGTTCCTCATACTTAGTTGTGGCTATCCTAGGAATCTAAGCTTCCATTTACTTCACAATCTCCTTCAATAATCATTGAAGAAAAGAGTGAATAGTGTTTTCAAGAACTTGAAATTTTTGATCTTGTATTTTTGTTTAGATATAGCTTTTGTAAGGATGTTCAAGGGTGTTTCAAACTCCTTAGTTACTTCTACTTACCAAGGAAGGTATAATCTCATAACCTAGCCTTACTTTTGAATTTTTAGAGCTTGTTATGTTTGGTATAGTTCATGAGAAGCATGATTCATGTATATTTAGAGTTTGGTTGGATTTGTAATGAGTTTGAGTTATAAATCTTGGTTATTGGTTAATGAACCTTAGTATGGTTAATAGCTTTTTTTTGTGATTGAATGAGTTGGATAAACCATGAAGTAATGGACTGATGTAGTGAAGTTTGGATGGATTTTGGTTGTAATGTTGGTTGTAAGTTGGTTTGTGAATGATTTGGAGTTATATAAACTTTGGTAATCGCGTAAATATAGCCGTCGTAATGCCCGATTTACCTTAGACTGTTTTTGTTCTTAACTTCAGGACCCGTGAACTCAGTGTAAGATTCTGACCATTGCCATGTTTAGATAGTTCATGTTACGAGCTTCGTTTTGATATGTGGTTCGCTTGAATCCGATGTACGATTTAGGAGAAACGACCGTTTTAAGTAACGGTGTTTCGCGAATGAACTATTACCCCTTGCCTTATTTTGAAACCTTGGTTAAGGTCCTTAAATGACTAATTGGAGTATGAAACAATTATGTAAAGTGGATTAGGTAGTTGGTAGAGTACTCGGGAAAGAATCGTCTTAAAATTCTTAATGGTTAATTTAATAAAAATGGTGGAGCCGAGGGTACTCGAACGACTTATGTGATTCGTTAAGCGTATGAGTGACCATAAGCGAACGTTAGGGTTCAATTGGTTAAAGTCTAGTTTCTTAAGCGACCGGGGTTTAATTACGACTTATGTTGTTGTTCATAGGTTATCGGACCCACTCTAAGCTTAAGTCTATCCGGGAAAACTCAGGCAAGTTTTCTACCCGTTATATTGTTGTTGTGATGTATATATGTATATGCATTATCTTGTGATAAGTGCATGATTGTTATTAGCAAAGTCTTGCGATATATTGGAGCATGTGATATGATATATATATATATATATATATATATGCATGCCTGTTTTGTAATCTTGATATTCTATTATCAATTCAAATGCTTATAAACTGCATAATACCTATGCTAGAGATAAGCAGTAGTTGCGTATACCCTTAGTATAGGGGACCCGAAGGTGAACATATTTCTAAACCGGGAGTCGATGTTCCCGAGTATAATATATATATTATTATTATATATATATAGATATAGTTTTCAAAACTATTAATCGAATAAGGTTTATTCGATAACTTTATTTTATTTAATGAATATTATTTTGAATATTCATTCGAGGACTTATGACTCTATTTATTTTATTTAATGAATATTATTTTGAATATTCATTCGAGAACTTATGACTCCGCTTATTTTATTAAATAATATTCTTTATTTTATTAAAAAATAATGTTTCGATAATCAAACTTATTTTCGATTATTCAAATAAAGATCGTACTTTCGTATAAGTATATCTTTGGTTATTTATTATTCATTTCAAGTATGAGTTTTTAAAAACTTCTACTTCAATTATTTTTATAGAGATTATCCTTTATGGGAATATTATTAAAATAATAATATTCAGATATTCTCAAACATATCGGGACTGATTTATTTTATTAAATCAGCATTACTCCAAACATTCTTTAAAATGTTTTCGAGTCTTCAAAATGATTTTTAAAAGTTAGAGCGGATCCCAAAACTCATTTTTTTTATTTAAGATCTTCCTTTTGAAGGGGATTTAAATACTCGCTCAAAACCTGAGGGATCCGGCTTTGTGGTGTATTTTATATTCGCAACAAGGTTGTTGTTTTGAGAAAACATTTTGATTACTTGCCCAACGTTCGGGAAATAAGTCCATCTATTTGAGTCAGCATAAGCAACATGGGCTCAGTGGGCGTCCATGAAAGTGTAAGTGGCTCAGTGGGAGTCCATCAATACGTAAGTGGCTGAGTGGCAGTCCAGTATAGGTCCTAATGCAGCCAGGGTGATGACCAGTGGGGAATTCGTCCATCTACTAGTAGAAAATGTTACTTATTGGTATCTTTGCCTGATCGGCAAGATATCAGGTTTATGCCAAAATTCTTTTCTTTCCAAATTCATTGGATATTGCAACTCTGTTCATACTTTACATGACAGAAGTTTTCAGGAAATGTATGAGAGATATATATGGATATAATTATATATATATATATATATATATATATATATATATATATATATATATATCGGGACTTAATGAAGTATCTCGTAACTTCATTTCTTTTGAATGATATTTCAAAGATTGAATCTATTCAAATCTTGTCTTGTAGTCTCATCTATGTGATGAACTTTTGAAACTGATTATACCTTGAACGGTGATAGTTCAAGTAGTATTCGAAAAAGATATAAGTATATTGGAGTATCTTGTAACTTCATCTTTTCAACTTATATCTAGTAATGATTATCTTATGCATGACAAAGATTTTCAGAAAAACGTTGAAACAAGGTTAGATATATGAGATCACCTTACAACGATATTTTTTTTATACAGTTATAAACTGGAACTCTGTGTATATTATGCATGGAAGAGGACTTCCAAGATTTTGAAAAGTATATATACATATATACTGAATATTTTGCGACTTGGTCGCGTTAAGATATCAAACTTGGTTCATTTCTTCTTGACCAAGACTTTCATGAGTACTATGAGAATGCTCATATATTATTAATTATTATACATATTATTTTGGTGGGCTTGTTGCTCACCCTTGCTTTCTTCTTTTATCACACAACAACAGATAGACAAGATGAACATGACCAAGCTCTCAATTTGTGAGCGGATAGGAAACGTTCCGCAGTTTCCTGTAGGCGTTGATGCCGCTGTAGCTGAGGTAGGAATTACCAATAGGCTAGGCTTTCAACTTTTGATGTACCTGACTTATGTATCTATATGAATTATAATAATGGCAAAGAAATGTAAATTTATTCAGAAACCCTTTTGAGGTGTAATGGCTTATAATTGTGGAATAAAATGACTTGTGTTATTTTTGGTATTCATCTCCGAGACTATAACTTGTGGTGTGTGTGTGTATATTGTGGGGTCAAAGTACGTAGTAGTTGGTTGTTTATTAAGATTAAGTGTTATTAAGGGAAATGGAACTCGTGACAACCCAGATCCCCGACCCCAGATTTGGGGGTGTTACAGAAATGGTATCAGAGCAAAGCGTTATAAACCTCAGAGATGATGCGACATTAAGATAAAAAGTTCACTAAGATAATAAGAACTCTTGCCAAGTTCATAGTCAGACTACCTAACGTAGTACTGACAGTTAAAACCCTTATGGGAACCCTTATAAATATCGTGATAGAAGCGTAGTTCGTTATCGTATATGGTAGTGGGACTCCGAACCCTGAAGTTCAAGAGCAATAATATGATGATGTTTTACTACATATTGGGGATCAGATTGTGGATCCAATGGAGCACCCTAATGAGGGACCAAATGATGTTCATATTAAGGATGTAGCGGTTGAGGATGTTATCCCAGAAGGGATTGTTGCTGAAGAGGATTCTGCGGAGGATCCTGACAAGAACGAAGAAAGGACCGATGAGGAATGGATGACCTTGGTCAGGACGATTACCAGAGGTAGGATTGGCCGATAACTATTGTAGGTTCATTCAAGTTTGTAAAGATAGTAGCCCCTTTAACGCGGCTTACTCGTAAGACTGAGAAGTTTGAATGGACAGAGAAATGCGAGAACAACTTTTAAGAATCGAAGCAAAGATTGGTGACGGTCCCTATGTTGCCGTTGCCGGATGGAAAAGGAGATTTTGTGAATTGTAGTGACGCTTCGCACAAGGGCTTAGGGTGCGTGCTTATGCAGCACGGTAAGGTAATCGCGTACACGTCAAGACAATTAAGGGAATATGAAATTCGATATCCCACCCATGATCTTGGGCTCACGGCAATAGTTTTTCCCTAAATATTGGAGGCACTACTTTTATGGAGAGAAGTGCGAGGTTTACACAAACCCTAAGAGCTCAAGTATATTTTCATGCAGAAAGAGCTCAATATGCGCCAGAAGAGGTGGTTAGAGCTAATCAATGATTACGATTATGAGATTCTTTATCATCCAAAAAAAGCCAATATGGTGGCTGACGCCCTTAGTAGAAAGGAAAGATTCAAGATGATAATGTCTTTGAAAGAATTGGTAAGAGATTACGAGAAAATGGAAATAGAAGTGAAGGTAACCGGAGCCGGTACCGAAAAGCTGTTTGAGATTGTAATACAGCCCGAATAATTGAAAAAGATCATATTGTGCCAAGAAAAATTGATGAATGAAGGCAGAGAGCCAATGACTGGAGAAGAGATTAATACCGAGAAAGATGATAAGGGAATAATGAGGTGTTCCTACAGAATTTGGGTTCCAAATGTTCAAGAGCTTAAAGATGAGATCTTAGAGGAAAGCCCTAGTTTGAGGAATAAGATTTACAGCAAACCCTGAACGTGATAGTCAGGGAGGTCGCCATCAAGATAGAAGGAACCCATAACATAATGAAGTGGAAAATGAGGATTTAAAACATGTAGGATGACCCCGATTATGGGGAGGAGGAGAGAACGTTCAGACTAAGGAAACAGAAGTCGAGTAAGGAAAGGAGATCCGAGACGGTACTCCCATACGACAATTCATGGACCTTTCTAAACAGAACTTAGACTATTATCCCCAACCACCACCCTGAGGAAACAATGCGGTGATAAATTTTTTCAGGACCTTTAAGTCGCTAAGCTCTCAGAGTTCCAAGGAACAAGCTGACCCAGTCGAGGCAAGAGTCTGGCTAAAAGAAATATAGGAATCATTTGAGATTCTAAATGATTGACGAATCACAAAAGACTGTTTTTGTCACTTACCCTCCTAAGAGAGAGGCCACCCGATGGTGAAAGGCTAAGGAAGACACGGGGCCGGATGTTATAATAAACCGATTAAAGTTCAGTCAATCATTTTCGGGAAAGTACTTCCCAAGGTTATAGAGATAATGTAAAAGCTTTAGAGCCAGAACAAAGGCAGACGAGTATGATGAATTATGAATCTAAGTTGTAAAAGTTGTTAATATTCGTTTGGAGGAGAAGAATCCCAAAATGACGTGATGTTTGAAGTCAATGATTAGTGGGTTCATGAAATGATTGTAAGAGAAAGGAAAAAAAAGAAACTGAAGTGGAAAGGAATATAAAGGCAATAGAGTTTGAGGAATGATAAGGGAGTTGGGTATGAGGAAACCCTAAAGACTCATGGTAATAGAAATAGAAAAGTATATGATCATCAGGATGAGGGTGATTCACCATGAGTTAAAGTTGACGGTTGAAGGCATAAGAGATACATATATTTTATCCCCTTTAAGTTGAGAGTATTCGATGAAACTTTGAGATAGACCGATGGATTAATAAGGAAAAACGGATGGACTGAGGGATAGGATAACAAGAAATTAGGAAATTGGATGAATGAAGTGACCTTCAAGAATGTGAAGTGTAAGTAATGCATGTGAATTGATACCCAAAAAGGGGGATGTCGGGTATAAAAGATATCTCATCATTGAGATGACTGTTGAGATAAACAACAAAAGTAAATGAGGATTTAGTAAAAAGAAGTTCACGTTGAACACGACCAATATCTTCCAGAACATCCCTGTTATCATTACCAAATCAGGAAAGAAAAGCGGATAACCATTGTTATCTTTTGGAGGCCATATGGATTGACCTCAGCGTGAATAAGGATGCTATTGTGAAATTTGGTATAGACCATCGAGGTGGGAATGATTGAATAAGATAATCTATCAAGGATAAATGACTTAATTTATCCATAGAAGGATGCATGTACCTTTTTAAAGGTGGAATTAAGGATAGAACCTCGATAACTTGAGATGAATCCTAGGAAAATGCATAAAGGTTGGTATTTCACCCTTAATAGGGACATTATGAGTTTTGACAGTATGAATTGGAAGGGATTAAGGTAACAACAACCTTTAAGGATCAGTGGGGAAATTTTTCAGAAGTACTAGACAATGGTTCTAGTATTAGTAAATGATATTTTGATATGCCCTGTATCTAGGGAATACAGGAGGAAAAATTCAAGGATAACCTTAGAGGTTTTACAAGGGAAAGGTAATCTTCAAAGTTCTGAAGAATAGAAATTTTGATAAAGAAAATATGACGTAATTATAATAATGCCAGGTGGGGCACGTGTTGAACCATAAGAAAGTATAGATCGACCCAATGAAGGTCGAGATTGGTGAAAAAAAGGACCCAAGATACGATACAGCCTAAGTATGATCGAGAGTCAGTCATGACGATGTTAACCTCTAAAGAACGAGGCAATAACTTTTGGAAAAATGGTGATATTTTTTTTCTCACCAAAGCTTAAGAAAAGCATTTTCACATAAGCAGTGATTGAAATGAGGTAGAAAAGTTAGTTGTAGGTGGTTAAAATGACATTGATTGTAAGGAAATTTTACTATCAGGAAAGGCCAAAGAGGTGGCCGACACTCTAAGTGTAAGAGAGCAATTTTAGGCGCTTGTTCCAGAGGAATACAGTGATGATGGTTAAAGGCGTGAAGGTTGTATTATGGTGTGAAAGATTGACATTCCTTCTGATGATTGTGCGATACTCAACCGTAATAGTTGTTTGGTAAAGATTTAATTCATGTTAATTATCGTGAGCGGGCTATCTATCTTAGAATGTCCTATCTTGAGAATAAGCAAGGACCATGTTTCAAAAAGGACTAAACAAACCTTTGAGTTAAGTCTTCTATTGAAGGCATATGATTAAGAATGGTATTAGCCTGCTATCGTTGCTTTCATTGAAACTCTTCTGCAATTTTATCTGCTTCATGTCATGAATGTACGTCAAGATCTGGAGTGTTCTTCATGAATCATGAATGGTGATTATGTTAACTCCTTAAAAGATTTTGATACGGCAGATATGGACTCCGTATGATTAAATATTAAGATTCCGAGGAAAACGAATGACTACAGTAGGTCAGTGGTGGACCATAGTAATGCTACAATGAGTCTACATATAATGAGGCGATGACAACTGTGAGAGTGGTATTGTAATGAGCGTTGAGATTGAGTACTACTAATCGGGTCATGGTGATGTATAAGTAATCATCATTAGACTAACTAAGGCGATAATTTACCTATGATATATTTATTCTTTCTTATCGATAGAGAGTAGTATTACTATACGAAGAAGGTTACGGTGTAGCAATGGATTCTAGTAACGATGATGTCTAGAATGAGATCCCAGATTCGATTTTCGATGTCGAGGGAGTTTCAAAGATGATTATTTTTTTAAGATCGAGCAAGAGCACGGGTCCATAGAATGATGGACAGAATTGCAAAAATATTTAGGCATGTGAAATACGATGCTATAATACTTGATGTTGATATATATACGTATATGTTTTGTTCTCCTATAACAAATCTCTATAGTTCAGAGGTAGATTCCAAGCCAGATATTTTGTGGCAGTATATTATATATATATACAATTCTCTTCAATTCGTTCTTTTCTCTCCTTTTCATTTCATATAAGCTGAGAAGAACAACCCTTCCAGAAGGGGAGGTATTGCCGAATGACTATCTATCTGTGTGATAGAAGCCTAGTAGGATACCATCTATTGTTTAATTGCTTGTCAAGTACTAAAGTCTGGCCAACTTCTGTACTAACTATGCAATAAAACAAGTGTTCATGATCATAGTGATCTCTCAATAAATTCTTTTACTTCTATACGAAGGACCAAGCTTTCGAAGATGGAGGCAGCTAGAGATGAAGTGGTACCAAGTACGGTGGTATTCCGATTCTAACGCGTTCGTGATACTAAGGTTGATGTGGTTATTAAAAGGTTACAGAACGCTAACGAGCAAAAGTATAACAGTATAATATTAGGAACGGAAGATAGTAGCGATTACGAACTGGAAAAGAATGGGTGTTGAGAAGCAAAAGCTATAATGCTAGAAGCTATGATGAGATTCTGTGCAATAGACTTGAAAGAATTTGGAATGATCACTTAACGCGGATTGAGTTTTCTTACGATAATAAATCGTATGTCAGTATCGAGATATCGCCTTATGAGATCCTTGAGGGAAGACAATGTCGATCTCCCTTATGTTAGGATAAAGTTGTAGAGCGCAAGATGCTCGGACCCGCAGTAGTCCAAAGGACCAAGGATATAATAGATCTAATCAGATGACGGCTGGTAGTAGCCCAAGATCATAAGAAGTATGTTGATTTGACACGAAAGGACAAAGAGTATGAAATACGGGACCTAGTGCTGTTATAGGTATTCCCTTGGAAAGGATGGATGAGGTTCAGAAAGAAAGGAAAGCTAAGCCCACGATTTGTTGGACCCTTGGAGATATTAAGACGTATTGGGAAGTTAGCATATGAGCTAGCCCTACCCACGAACCTGTAGCAAGTCCATAACGTGTTCCACGTATCAATGTTAAGGAAGTGTAATCCGGATGCCAGACAAATAGGGGCATATGAGCACATAGACATGCAACCAGACGTAACCTATATGAAGCAAACATGAAGGGTTATAGATCGAAAAGGAACAAGTGCTTAGGAGAAGGGTTACCAAACTAGTTAGAGTTTGGTGGTAGAACCATAATGTGGGAAAATTTACTGGAGAGTTAGAAAGTGCAATGCTAAGAGAGTATCCCTATTCAATTTCTATCTGATTCCGGGACGGAATCCTTTTAAGGAGGGGAGACTGTAATAACCCCAAAAAATTTGGAATTTTTGTAAACCTTATGAATAGTGATTTTGCCGATGATGCTGATTAAGGAAAATTATCAGACCACGTTATATAGGAGTACTGTTATGGAAATTCTAAGATCATATTAGTATTCCATAAAGTAAATGAGTGTATGTAAAGGTCGTCAGAATTCGAATTCTAACACTTTGATTTTTCCCGAAAAA
The DNA here is from genome assembly GCF_009905375.1 of Apium graveolens. Classification (NCBI taxonomy): domain Eukaryota; kingdom Viridiplantae; phylum Streptophyta; class Magnoliopsida; order Apiales; family Apiaceae; genus Apium; species Apium graveolens. The sequence goes on along the minus strand of NC_133647.1, from coordinate 169,676,123 downwards.
TCCACCAGATATCGAAAGGATTAAGTATACGGTAACATAATTTAAAGGATTATTATTTAAGGATTATAAGAGAGGATCATTAAAGGAATATAAGATATTAATAAAGGTTCAGGGAAGCCCAAGTAATAAGATCCCGGATATGATCCCTCAAACTATTAACGAGAACGAGAGTTAAGCGAACCGTAAAACAAATAAGCGACCAGGAGACAAATTTGGTGAAGTTAGGAGACTAGGTCTTCGGAAAGAATGAAGCTTTCTATGTGACTCATTTGTTAAGGCTTTTTCTGGTAAAGTTAGAAATTTTGATGTTGTTAGCTATTCTATTATTAATTTCAGTACTTCTATAATGTATAAATTGGGGAGTAAATTGGGAGATATTAAAAATAGATCTAAGAACATCTATTATGCTAGATTCTTTATTATGATAGCTAACTCTGTTTCTGAGGATCTCTCAATTGTGAATCCAACAAACAAGTTAGATTGTTGGGTCCAAGAGAGAAGAGTTATTGCTAATCTTAACAGGGATAATCACCATAAGGAGGTTCCCCTAATCTACATGCCAATAATGGAGCAGTCTCAGGCAAGTGAGGTAAACACTTCTGTCTCTGCTACTTCTCTACCACAAGTTTCTTTGCAGACAACTGTGGCTATGACATCTGTGACAATGACCAAACTGATGCCTACCCAAGCCACAAAATAAAGAATTTCCAAATCCAAGTCAAAGACAGCCCACTCTAGTTTCTCCCAAAAGAAACTAGTTTTAAATTCTACTAAAAGCCAAGAGGGGAGTGTGAAGGGAAGTGAGCCTGGTGAGGGACATGGTGAAAATCAAAAAACCCTAAGAATAAGGAGGGAGAGGTGTGTGTAACCCAGCCTAGCCACACTGCAGTTTCCCAATAAAATGTAGTGCTTAATATGGATTCTAGCTCATCACTAGTTGCATCCTCCCAAAAGGATGTAACTATTGAACAAAGCTCTCAGCCAAGAGCACAGGCCAAAAGGGTTAGGGACACAGACTCACCTCAAACTTATACAAGAAAGAAGAAATCTAAAACACTTGGGGATATACAGGGTGCACACACTGTGCAAACTGCAGTTAAAGACTCAGTTATAGCACCTTTTCAAAGTCAGTTTGATGTGGCTCCTGTGGAGTCACATCCAAAATCTCTTACTATAAAAGCACCTCACACACAAAACTCACCCACAAATTCTTTGGATGTGGATATGATTCACATATCAATTCCTGATTCTCCATCTTTAACTGTCATGGAGAAGCCAAAATCTCAAGCAAGTGAGCATCATCTTTTGGATGATTTGTTGGCTCACTTGCCATTTCTTTCTGATTCTACTGAGAAATCTGTGCCAAATCTTAAATCAATCACCACAGATTCTACAGTAGTTTTTACTCCAAACTCTGTCATTTCTACTGTCTCGACGAATATTCTTCATCCGTTGACTAGTGATTGTATCTCGACGGATGTGCTTTACAGCAGTCATCCGTTGAAACTCTCAACTACTACCTCGACGGATGTTTCTCATCCGTTGACTTTCACTACACCACTTGAAATCTCAACTATTGTTACAAGTGCAGATGATTTAGTAGTTGTACAATCACTCCTATGATTGAGGGAAGGGAGTGAACAAAGTGAGAGGCTGAGTTGCTCTCAGGCAAAAGGAGAGGAAAATAGTGAAACTATGCAACCTATTTCTTCCAGCTTGGAAAAAGTGAGTGAGTGGAGTCCCGCCTTAGATGGTGAAGGTAAGGGTGTGAGAGTGGGAAGCCAAGGGGAGCCCTTGATGCAAGAAAAAAGAGAAAATGAGAGAAAGGCATATACTGAAGAATGGGAAGAGCCCATTGTTAGTGAGTTAAGGGATGTCAATGAGGCTGAAAAGAAACAGCCATTTCAGCAAGAATATTAAGCTATCTTAGATTCTATTTCTTATGAAGCCGAGGCATTTACTCACCTTGTTCCAGCTTATCAAACTTTGGCTGAACAGGACAATGAGGCTGCTGAGAGAATTCTCAACTTGGTGCGCACAATAGCTTCAATGCAGAGGGCCAAGGATGCAATCACTGGCATGCCCTCCACAGCCGGTGATGATTTTGAATATCCAACTAGTGGTTCTGGAGACAATTTTGGGGATGATGGTGAGGATGATGAAGGAGATTTCATGGACATAGGGGGAGAAACAGGGCTTAGCTTAAGCACAAACACTCCATCATGGATGTTTAGCAAAGAATGCAGTGAGCATCACTTCAAATCAACTCTCTTTCACATCATCCACCAGACTCAGACAGCTCTTCAAGCTACTACAGATGCAAACACCAAGAGTCTTCTTTAAGCACACCTTGAGTCTCTTCACTTGCACAAAATCCAATTTCTCAAGCAAAATCAAGATGTGTCTAAGTTCAAGATAGAAATTAGACAAGTCAAGAAGGACATCAATGAAAGATTGGAATATTTTCTTCCTGACACAATAATGAGAGATGTAAACAGACAACTCAGGAAAGATTCTGATCTCGGTAAAAAGGCTGATTCTTTGGACACAAGGCTGAAAATCCTAGAAACCTCTATCACCAAAATCCAACTCCATCAAGCTCAACAGACTCTGTTTCATCAAAAATTGGTGGCTGCACAAACCTCAAACTCTGCTCAACTTGATGCTAACAGAAAGGGGAAGAAAGATCCTACCATTCCAGTTAATCAGGGGAGTCAGTTAGTGAGGGGGAGAAAGTGCACAACATACAAGTCAGTAAAGTGATTATTCCAGCAATTACTTTTCCCAAGCCACCGATCCTTGACATCATTGACTTGATCAAAATAGCAGTAGTTGAGCTAGAGATGAAAGAGAAATGGAAGAAGCTTGATGAGAACATCAAGAAGATATTTGGTCCAATTGAGAAACAATACAAAGCCTTCTCTCATTTCTCTTAATTGAGACCAATTTCAACCAATGACATGAGCTTATGGAACATGGAAAGGAGTCAACCCTCAGTAATAAAATCTCCAAATGCCAATGTGATTTTTCAGCTAAGAGAAATTATCCAAAGAATTCAGATAAAAATCCATTAGACCTAGTTTATGAAACCCCCAATACTGATGAAAAGAAGCTGCTTTATAGATCTATTGATTTCTTCAAAGATCCCAGAGACTCAGTCCTGAAGAAAAGAATTGCTAAAATTTACAGGAATGGCAAAATGATCTGTGTGGTGGATGGACATCCACAGTTTGCAGAAGCTAAGAAAGAAGAAAAGGTGAGGCTCAAGCAACAACAAAGGCAAACTGCCTTAGATGCCAAAAACCAGGCTAAGAAGCCTGCAACTACAGTATCTAAAATGCCCACTGTGATAGCTGAGCCAGTTAATGAAAAAAAGCAAGAAAAGCAAGAAGAACCAAAGCAGAAAAAGAAACCAAGATACAATACAAACGAAAGAGGATGCTGGATTTTAATGAAGATAAGAAAGAGTTCATGCCTACCCAATCTACTACTTCAAGTCAACCAGCCATACCAACAATGGATCAGGCTGAATTCAAGGTTTATCCTGACATGAACTTTCATGGTGAACCCATAGTTCCCAAGGATGAACCTATAGATTGGGACAGTCTTCCTTTTCCTGATCTAAACATTCTTATCCAAACCAAACCAACAAAAACAAAGAAAAGAGAAATCAAGAAGGTCAAGCCTGTCAGACTTCAATCTAGAGCCTTAGCCAAACCCAAAACAACTATCAACAAGGGAGATCAACTCTTTATTTGTGATATTAAAGAATTTTCAGACATAAATCTCTATTTGGATGAGCTAGAAGAAGTTAAAGCTATTGATGCTTACAAGCATCTTCCAGAGAGATTGGTCTTCAGGTATAAGGGTGGAAAAGAGCTAACTTGGCCTCTTCATAGAATTCTCAATGAAGGCTATTCTGTTCTGGTGAAAATTTTCTCCTCAATAAAGAAGAATTTTGGGTTCAACATAGTTGCCAAAAAGTTAGTGCTGAATAAAATTGAGGAGATAATGAACAGCAGAAGAAACCCAAATGCACTCTCAAGAGTCCTAACAATTCCATACACATGAAATAGAGTGCATTTGAGGCCATACTGGTTGATGGAGTTCAAGGATGAGAAATACATCAGAAGATTCTTCAGATTGGAAGATCAGCTAAAAATCTCAAGCAATGAAACTCTCACAGTGATGCAAGAAAAGCTGGATCAGATAAATAAAGATGAATCTGAATTATACAGGCAACTTCAACACCAGATTGAAGAAAATAATGAGAAATTGGGAAAAAAGTTTAGACAGTCAAGGAAATAAGTCAAAATTGCTCAGTCTAGAGGAGCACCTTGAAAATGGCCCGTGAGATTCTATGTAAACCTTCCTCTACATAATTTTCAATAAATTGCGGCACTTATTAATTTTATCTACTAGAAATTAATCTTTATTCATTGAGTGTTTTGTTATCATCAAGTTTCTCTTAATTTATGCCTACAATTCTAGTAGACATAATTTGGGTGAGATTGTTAGGAATATGTTGTGTACTTGATGATAAGTTAAACAAAACACATTAGTAGAATCAATTTAGTGATTTTGTAGCTTTCAAAGGATGATCACTTTAACATCCGTTGAAAGGGTAGCTTATGTATTAATAAGTTTAGTAGCACATTTCTGCATACTATAATGCCTTAGAGAACTAGATGTTATAGAATGTTTCATTTGACTACTAGATTGATATGCAAGATAGGTTGGCTAAATATAAATATTAGATGCCTTGCAATCTTGTATAAGTGAAATAGAGTCAACTGCTATGAAGACGCTCTCAACGGATGTTCCATAAGGTTTCAACGGATGATCAACTAAAACTTCAACATATTTTCAACCAGACTCTCAAAGGATGATCCAACAAAGTTTCAACGAATGATCTAACAGAGTTTCAACAGATGGTCAAATTCAAAAACAGTTGGTAGTGACTTGACAGTCACAGGAGTTGATTGTATGCAAATGGAATGTGGCAGCTTATTTATAGGTTTTAAAGAACAAAGAAGCATTTTTATTTCCATGCTAACCTGAAGATATTCAAAGATACTGGATAGAGAAATGAAGAAGCATGAAATTAGACTAAGAAATATTGTGTCTTATTTGTTTGTATTTTTATCATGTAACTTGGTGATATATAAACCAAGAGTAGCAAGTAGAAAAACAACGATTCAATCAAGCAAGAAAACATTCAACTAGAGAAATAGATAAAGCAAAATTTTAAAGAATTTCTCTGTAGTTTGTAGTTCTACTTGTAAGCAGCTGTGTATAATCTTTGTAACACGGAGTTCTCGATCTTATAAATATCTCTGGTGGAAAAGTTCAATCCACCAGAAAGTTTATAAATACTTGTATTTGATTACTTTGTGTTTGATTTCTTCAATACTTTTATTCCGCACCTTAGCTAAATCAAACACAGTTATATATTCAAGGGAGAACAGTTCTTAAAATTTAAAAGAAGCCAGAATTATATTCAACCCCCTCTTTCTATAATTCTTTGTTAGATTGTTTGGGAATAACAATATGGGCTTGCAAATTAAAGGCAATTATATTTAATGTATGTTGTATATTTGGACTAATTAAGTGGTCTAAAATAAAAGGTTCAATAACATCGTATTCGGTATGGGCTCTGTAATGTGTAATACCCAATATGAGTCTGATTAGGGTTAATGGGGTCTAATTGGGCAAATATATAAAGAACATAATAGGGTCTTGGTCCCCGAGACAATTCAGAACCAATACTCCTATATTTCCATCAGTTTGAGTGAGATACAACTAGAGGCCGAATCAAGTCTCCGAAATATCAAGTCCCACAATCTGTATTCATATCCGTATTCAAATCTACCGCTATGGAATCATGTACGCTTCCGTATTACGGCTTCTGTGTAACCTTGATAATATCGCATAAGATGAACTTGATTTTATTTTTAGATCTAAAAGTCGTACACGAGCCTATCTTATGTCGAATGATTAAGGTTGATCATGTTATTATTATATGATTGTTTTGTTCCGATTAAATATAGAGGTGTATGCTCATGTAATTTTCTGTTTTTTATTTATCTACGGCATGAAATTAACTTTTACATTTTTTGGAATGTATTGTTTATTATATATGCGAAAGTAAGTTGGTTTAATAAAACTATATAAATAATGTCTTATTTTCTGGTTATTAGTACATACACATACATGATTAAATTTGATGCGGCCATGCAATTAGTATGTGTGAATTGGCAAAGTTTTTTTGTATACATTGTTTATATATTTCAATAACATACATGACCATTTTTTTTGAATTAGTCAATTGGTTTATGTAAATTTTACGTAAAAATTAAACATGAACTCACAAGTTTTTTATTAGGTTGTAATCATGTGTTTTGTTAATGTCCTTATTGATTATTTTGGTTGTTCTAGTTTTTGTGTTTTTTTAAAAAACATATGGTTACTGCATAATCGAAAATACAGACATATTTGCAACTCGGGCTTACCTAATTTTTATTATGCAACTCACCTCGAATGCATGTATAATGTGCTTAATATCATGTATAATAATGGTTAAATCCAGTGGCGAGCTACTAGTGTCTCGATGTAATCCAGTTTTTGGATATTTTTTCTTCCTGAATATAAATATTTCAGATTTCACATTAATTCATATTTTTATTTAATTCGCATGATGAAATTTGGGTTGTAAAATATTAAATATTAGATGCTTATTTTAATAATTTTCACAATATACAGATTTGGGCATATTATTTTTAGAGAAATATAAATTATATCTTATCATTTTATTTCGTGAATAAGTGATTTGAAGCAAAATATTGAGAAAGTGATATTTATGTTTATTTTTGAAATATTCGGATGTGTATATTTATTATTTATGCGTTGAATAATCGGCCCAAATGAAGGTTATTTATGGCCAAATAATGAATATACGTGCGGGAATAAATATGTAATAATTATAAAAAAATCATGTGACTAACTAACCGGCCCAAATGAATGTTTTTTGCTTGACCGAATTTATTATTAATATTTGATTTCTGCATATAGAGTACTACCTATGAGTTAATATTTCTGTCCAAAGACTAAATATTAGTGTCGTGTTAGGTATCTTGTTAAATGGGCCCACACACATACTATAGTTTTATTTAATTCATGTTTTTTTGTTATTATGTATGCAAGTGATATGAATTTTATCTTATGCGAGTATATTTTTTGTTCTTAAATGCTAGTTAATTAATGCATCTGTTGCTAATATAACTGTCAGCATGAACTTCATTCTCGTGCTTAACGACACAAAATTAAAAGCTGGAAAGAGAACGATGCATGGGTTTAAACTATGCTATAAGGAAAGAGTAACATGCTTCTCTTATGGATGAAAGTTCAGCTAGTAATGAATTGAACTTTGAGAAGTGGGAATGTTCTAATTGCTTAAGTCTAATGATGATAAAGCACAGTCTTTCTGAAGCATTCAGGGGCAGTATGTCTGATGACTCTGATGAGGTATCTGTAAAAGATTCCATTGATGAGCTTGAAAAGCATTTTACAAAAAACGAAAGGGCTGAGACAAGTAAGCTTTAAGCTGATCTTGTTCAGATGAGATATAAAGCTAAAGGAAATATCTGGGAGTACATTATGGAGATGTCTAACATCGCTTCAAAACTTAAGGGACTAAAACTTGACTTATCCGATGACTTGCTAGTGCATTTGGTACTCATCTCTTCTTACACAATATGATCAAATTATAGTGAGTTATAATACTTAAAAGGATAAATGGACTCTTAATGAGCTCATCTCACATTTTGTGCAAGAGGAAGATAGGTTGAAGCGTGATAAGACTGAAAGTGCTCATGTTACTTATTTTTTTGTAAGAAATATGAGCATGTGAAAAAGGACTGTCCTAAGTACGTCAGATGGCGTATAAAGAACGGGTTGCATTTGGAGCCGGAAACTAAGTGATGCTGAAAGATTCATCTATTTAGGTGAGGGCAATGCAGTTCCATTTGAAGCCATTGGCACTTTTAGATTATCTTTTGATGCTGGTCAATTTATTGAATTAAGAAAGACTTATGTAGTACCGTCATTTAAACGGAATTTGGTTTATATTTCTGTTTTGGATAAATATGATTACTCTTGTTCATTTTGAGATAATAAATTTAGTCTATTTCTTAATTCTTCTTTAGTTGCGACTGATTATTTAATTGATAATTTGTATATGTTGAATATAATTGCTTTATCTAATGAAACCTTGCAAATAACATCAAGAGGTACAAAATAAAAAATTATCGAGAGAGAATTATGTTATGTTACGACATAAGTGTTTTGGACACATCTTTAAAGGGAGACTAGAGAAACTTGTGTACATGGAATACTTGAATCTCTTGATTATTCAAACATTAATGTATATATTGAGTGTATTAAAGGTAAACATACAAACATAAGGAAATTAAGTGCCAACATGAATACAAATGTCTTACAGTTGATACATACTGGTATATGTGGTCCAATCCCTACGGTTTCTTGGAATGTGCAACAGTATTTTATCACTTTTATAGACGACTATTCTCGATATGGGTACGTATATTTAGTGCATGAAAGTCATAGTCTTTGGATGTGTTTAAATTTTTCGGCTTTCGTGATAAGATTAAAGATGTCAGTTTTAATCCTGGTGGTGAATACTATAGTCGATGTAATGGATCCGGTGAACAACATCCTGGACCTTTTGCTAAATTCCTAAAGGAATACGGAATTGTTCCACAATACACTATGCATGGGCAACCATGCATGAATGGTGTTGTTGAAAGACAAAAAAGAATGCTTAAGGTCATGGTAAGAAGTATGATTAGTCACTTTTCTTTACCTGAATCACACTTTAGGGAGATGCACTTAAGACTGCAGCGTACATACTGAGTAGCTCAACACCTGTTAGTTACTATTTTGTTGGGTATCCTGAGAAAATAAAGGGTTTCAAGTTCTATGATCCTTTGACAAAGTCCTTTTTCAAAAGGGGAAATGCTAGATTTCTTGAGGATGTTGAGTTTGAGAGTAAGATAAAGTTAGGGATGTTGTCTTTGAGGAAGAATCAATTTCTTTACCTCATATAGTTTAAAAAAATAATGTGGGCATACCTATACAATTTCCTACTCAAAATCAGGATTATATACAAGAAGAGCAAACTCAACAACCTCAATAGGAAGTGCCACTTAGGATATCCACTAGAGACAGGAGAAGTGCAATTCGGGATGATTATATTGTATTTTTTAAAGAGCATGAGTTTGACATAGGCATAATGGAAAATGACCCAATCAACTTCCAACAAGCCAAACGAAGTGCTAATAGTCAAAAGTTAATTGAAGCCATGAATGATGAGATAAAATTCATGAAGGACAATGACATTAGAGATCTTGTCAAGTTGTCTTAAGGTGCGAAATTGATTGGTTTTAAATGGATATTTCAAAATAAAAAAGGATTCAAAGGGCAACATTGAAAGATATAAAGCGCGTTTAATCACAAAGGGTTTTACTCAAAAAGAAGTCAATGACTATAAAGACAAGAAGTCCCCATTTCTCGTATGTGGAATCGCGAATTTCATCAAATTAGTGTCTCATACGGTATTGAGTCAAATGTTATTGGAAACTGCATATATCATAAGTTCAGTGGGAGTAAATTTATATTCCTGGTGCTTTATATCGATGATATAGCTTCTTGCACAAAACCAAGAGTTTTCTTACAAATTAGTTTGAGATGAAGGATCTTGGTGAAGCTTCTTTTGTATTAAGAATTAAGATACAACAAGGTATCCCTGGGTTATCACAAAAGAGCTGTAAGGTTCTTGCTAAATTTGACATGAAAGATTTTGCACAAATAAATACTCACGTTGATAAATGAGATAAGTTTGTCTCAAATAGTGCCCTAAGAATGATGTTGAAGGAAAGAAGATGCAGAACATTCCTATGTTTCAGCTATTGGAGTCTTATGTATATTCAGGTTAGTACCCTTCCGGATTTGACATTCATTGTGGGTATGTTACGCATATATTCAAGTAAACCCGGAATGAAACATTGGATTGCAATTTAACGGGTTATGTGGTACTTGAAAGGAACAAAAATATTGTTTGCTCGTTTATCGGAAATCAGAATATTTTGGAGATCATAAGGTATTCCGAATTTTGATTTTTCTGATTGCATAAATATAACAAATCTACTTATGGTTATGTTTATTATGTCTAAATATGTAGACATTAAATATCTAGTTATCTTAGAGATATTACAAATTTGAGTAGTGTTTATTGAGTATAGAAAGACAAATTTTATGCCAGCAGACCCATTTACTAAAGTTTTGACACCTAAAGTTTCCTTGGGCATACTGCTCAAATGGGTGTTTCCTCGTTAGAGGATTATCAGTTTTAGTGGGATTTTTGTTTTGTTCTTATATTCGATACTCAATTTTATTTGATATTATTACGATGCATTATGTGTTTTAAGTTTTTGCAGAATGAAGTTAAGTTTTTTTTTTCTCTATTACATCTAAATTAGTTTTATCTTTCAATTATGGTTTTGACTAAAATTGAAAGTATAAAGATTGATCTCACTAAAGTATTAAGGACCAATTGAAAAAAGGCATGATTGAGATCACATTGCATGTAATTTCCAGTTACATATCCATATTTGATCTATGTCATTGAATGTATTTTATGTGTTGATCATTGAGGATCGAGTTACGAAAATGTGACGAAAGTCACTTTGGTTTCATGTAAATATATGAGATGTACCATATTGACTAAGGAAGATGTTTTGAATGAATAAACAATTTTTACGCACCTAAAGTTATTGAATATAATTGTTGCTTGGAATAATTTGTATCCCAAATGGGAGATTGTTAAAATATTTTATAATATTCAAAATATATGGGTATACAGATTAAAAACAATTATATTTAATGTTTGTTTTATATTTGGACTAATTAAGTGATCTAAAATAAAGGTCCAATAACATCGTATTCAGTATGGCCTTTGTAATGTATAATATCCTATAGGAGTTAATTAGGGTTAATTGGGCTACTATATAAAGAATAGAATAGGGTCTTGGTCCCCGAGATAATTCACAACCTCTACTCCTCTATTTTCATCAGTTTGAGTGAGATACAACTAGAGGTCGAATCAAGTCTGCGAAAGATCTAGTCCCACAAACCGTATTTATATCTGTATTCAAATCTACCGTTATAGAATCAGGTACACTTCCGTATTAATAAGTGGATTTTATATCTACTTAGAACGCTTCATTACAAGCTTAAGTTGGTGAATTGGACTCAAGTTATTGGTATTTTTGATGTATTTTTTGTGTTATTGCATTACAAGCATTAGTTGGATGAATAAATGAGCTTCTCAAGGAAATATGCTAAAAAGAGACCAGAATTGGAAGCTTAGATAATTCTCTTGTTGAAGAGCATCTCGATAGCTTCACGTGGACTATTGAATCGCCAAATTCTGACAGATGGAACTCAAGTTACATTAGAAGCAAGAAAATGAAGAAAAGTATAGAGGCACGGCGCACCCGCACGGGAGAGCAGGGCGGCCGCGCCAGATGTCAGAGAACGCGCGTGCCCACGTGGAGTGTGGGGCGTCCGCACCAGATGTCTGCACCAGAATCCTGTTTCTACTTGAATTTGATGATTTTGAGGGTCCAGGTCATCCAGAAGCATATAAAAGGCAATAATAATTCGTTTTTAATAACAAGGAGCCAGGGGAGAGCAATATAAAGACCTAGAGAGCATAAGACGGCTACAGAGAGGAAGACTTTTGTATTCTTCAATATAGTTGATACTTTGGATGCTTGTTTTCGATTTGTCTTTGAACCCTAGTACTCTTATATTGTTTATTATCATGTTTTATTGGAACCCATGGTGACGATGAGTTTGATTATGAACTAATCGTTGTCATGGGGTTCTAACGGATTTATTTATGGATTTCAATAGTTAATTGTTTTAAATCCTTTGTGTGTGGTGATTTATGATTTCCTAGTTTGGTTGTGCTTATTCGTCTTTGATGCGTAGCTAACATCTAAGATTGTTTGTTAATCTCTATTGAAACGACAGTGAATATAGAGGTTTAGAACTTGCCATGCTAGCATAGGTTTATGTATAAATTGACATGTATAATTCGTGGGTAAGTAATCAAGATAGATAACTTGCTTTTAAACCATTATATTTTCAATCTTTATAGACATATTGGGACTAAGCACAATTGGTATCTATTCAACTTCTATCTTAATTGTTGATATTTGATAGTAGGGTATACATATAACGAAAGTTAGCATATACTAGTTTCGTATTATTTGATTAGTTGTCATCACCATCACATGTCAAGGTTAAAGAACATAACATTGAAGGAAGTATTTAATGAAGTTAGAATCCTATGTTTATTCTCATATAAGTAATTCAATTTTAATTCTCTTAGTTAATGTTATTTAGTATAATCTCCTAGTTAAATCAAACTCAATTTGTTATTTGTCTTAGCATTGAACGATAACCATACATTGTTGCATAAGTGCATAATCTGAACTTAAACTAAACCAGTCCCTGTGGGAACGAACTTGACTTATATCTTATACTACTTGTGATCGCGTACGCTTGCGTGTATTTTTGTGTTTGAATTACAGCAAACATGTATTACAGCTTATTGTGTAACCTTGAAAATATCACATAAGATAATCTTGATTATATATTTAGATCTAACATACGTCCCTAATGGGGAAAGAACCCAAGAGACAGAGAAGGAGTAGCTCTTTGGTTTTAACCACATTTCAGATATGTTTTGATCTAGTTGGAACTTAGCTCTTAGGTTTTCACCACACTTTGGCCATGTGTGCAGAAATTCAATGCACTTAAATACTAATACCACAGTTATAGTACATATAAATATATTTATGATTTATAACATTATATTATGATTTAATAGTGCATGACAATGTAGTACATGTGTTTATGACCTATAATATTATATACATGTATTTAAGAATTATAACATTATATGATTTAATAGTGCATAAAAAATTAATATTGCAGCTTATATATTGGCAATGATAATTGGTTTAAATGTCTAAAATTTAAGGGGTCTTTCCTGAACACAATTTTCCTTAAATTAACATTTCCTTAAATTAACAAAATAATTTAGTTTAAATATAAGAGAATTGAGTTATCTTTAAAATAGAATGCTGAAAACTATGTCCTGACCACATATTTAAATTCTATTGTATATATTGGACAATATTATCGAGGAGAGTATATAAATTTAACTCGTTACTTCGGTTTAATTAGATATTTCTCAATAGGGGTTCGATCTCTGGCAAACGTTTGCCAGAGACGTTTTGTGAAACCAACAATTTTTAAGCCGTTGGATGGTTGATCCAACGGCTAAGATAAAAAATATGGAGGCAGACCGCGAACAATGTTAGCAGTTCGGTGTAATTACCAAAATGCCCTCGCACACTGACCCTATATAATGTCGGTCGTTTGTCGTGTTTTTTTGCAGTTACATAGCAAACCACAGAAGCAAACCCCGTATTCAAACACAAAAACACAGAAACAAACCACAGATAGACTGAGGGATTGAACAAGGGGCGCATGCAGCAAACACAAAACAAGTCTCGGTTAGCAAATTGAATCGATCCCTTCTTCCTAATTACGGGTATGTGATCGATCCCTTTTTTTCTTATCAATTTGAATCCTTTTTTTGTTGATGTGATTTTATTTAAGCTAATTCATGATTATTTTCTTGATTAAACGGTTGTTTTGTTCGATTAACTCCCTATTAATTCAATAATATGTGTATATGAATTTGCTTTGATTCTTAGATTTTTGTAGTGCTATAATTATATTCAAAAATTAGGGTTGATTTAGGGTTTTGAATTTTCGGCCTAATAGGTGTTCCGTGTTTGCAATTACACGTATCTATGTTTGAACTTTTATGAATTTTTGAAATTATTTGGTAATTAATTTCGAATTTTGTTTGCAATTAAACTCTATTGGCATGCATTTTCCACCTCAAGAATATGAAATACGGGGGAATATCCGAAATTCGTTTCTTAGTGAAGACCGCTAATATGTGTCTACAAGGTAGCCCTGAATGTTCAAACATTCTACACATATACATTCCCATCAAGCTTACTTTGTCAAATGCAACAAAATAAATATTTTTTCTCGTAGGCTCAAACATGGGCCTATAACAACCATAATACGTATAGACATCCCTTTGTCTCTCCCTATCTTCACAAGCTCGTCGGGTTTTTTTCAACATAGTGTTTTGAAGACTCAACCAATTCATCTTGAAATCTTATAAACATTTCCTTGGTGTAAATACAAGAAACATGATACTCCAATGTGGTATGCATTTTCATGGAACGCTTTAGATTAATCGTGACATAATCTTCTTCCTTCTCCCCCATGAATTGCCTTCCCAGTGCTTTTTGGGCATTTTCAATGAATTCCTTCAAACCCGATGCCAAACTCGTATATTTATCGAAGAAAGAATTTATCCCCTCACTCCTTGATGTACTATTTTGAAACGCCGAAAATGTGTTTCTAGTATATGCAATAATCCACTTGCGCTTCAACTCATATAACTCATTTAACCATTTATACTCGTGCAAGTGATACTTATCACAAATGATTCCCATCTAACCTTAAAAAATATATCTTCGGTGAGGGAATTATAAATACAATGGTTGAAGTCTTTCTTGAATTCCGGGAAATCCGAATAATAATGAGCTAATTTTTTGAAATTTTTGACTTATGTGCCACGAATCGTCCCCCTTCTTAATAAAATAAATCTTTTTTGCATATATATTTCTCCGAAGAGAAGGCCTCTTGTACGGTAAATTTGCCAAAAGTATCTTGAAAAGTGTAAATTATAGTGTCTTGCTGTCTTGATATCTACACCTCTGAATGACCTGGCTTACAATTTGTAAATTCTAAGTTAGAAACATATTTTGCAAAAACTTTTCGAAACAGGTGAGTGATAATCAAATATAGAAAATCATGTACGTAATATCCGGGATATATCGTGTAATTATTTTTGCTAATAAAATAATTATTATATGTGTTCAGTATTTATTCTGTGAATTATTTGTTAAGTGTTAAATGTGTTTAGATGTTTGAAAATAATATTAATTGAGTATTTTAATTTTTATATGTCCAAAATAAAATATAGATAGTTGTCATATCTTTCTAATTATTTTTATGATGATTTATGATTTTATAGGAATTATATGGATTTTATAAAATCTTTTTCCGAGTATTTAAAAACTATTTTATACAAACGGGAACCAACCGACGTCATCCGTTTTTACGTTTTTATAACCCGAAACTCTTCCGAGAACTCCTTCCTAACCTAATTTCAATATTCCGAGCATTTTTCATGTTTCGACTTTTTCGATCCGGCGTACGGTTTGTCCTGCACGGGTCCCGACGCAACATTTTCGATACATTATTCATTTCGGTAAATCAATAAAACTCGTATTTTCGATAAACGGGATCTTTTTATTAAACTATCACAATTATCACCTCGTAATACGTGTAACCAGGCGCTGAGACCAAGACCGCAGTACAAATTGTACTGATTTGGATAAGTATCCCGAAAACCGGTACCGTTTGGATCAGTTTTTATAAATAAACGTACCATTTTATATCCGGAATGATCCAACGGGATACTAATTTTCCGTAATTATAAATAGCCTTTACCGTATTTTATTCCGTATCAAAAATCATTTGCAGTCAGTAATTATAAAATTTTCTAGAGAAAATACTTATATTCATAAACCTTTCTGAGAATCAAACTAATAATCGGAGGTGTTACCAGAGTCCGTTTGGAAAGCTCGAATACTCAAAACGAAGGTCTTGAGGTGTACTATCAGATTCTGTGAACCATATACCTGCAGAAATCAAGGTTTATTTTCTGGAAATTTGTTTATTTTTGAATTGTTTTTATTAAAAATATGAATTTTTGTTCAGATGATTGTTTGAATGATTTGATGATTGCATGTTGTAGAGCTTGTTTTCCTGATGATTTTCATATGTCATATGTCTGATTTGGAGTTCAATAACATGTTCAAAATTGAGTTTAATCTTCGAATTTTAAAATTAGGGTTTATAACCCGTATGAATGTTTTCAATTGAAATTTGGGGCTTTTTGAATTAGGGGTTATTAGCTGTTGATTTATAGTGGGTTGTGTTCCTTATGAAATTTGCAATCGATTGGTATATAGCTCGTTAACAGAGGATGTCTGAATCGAAGGGAGTTGTGTTTTGAAGTTTTCAATGTTTCGCCGGAAACTGGCAATGTTCTTGGCCATTTTTCGGCCAGGACAGGGATGATTGATGTGTTTTGATTGCATGAATAGGTTCCTGGTGTTGTGTAGAGTGTATCTAGAGCAGATGGTAAGGTGAGGGTGCCGGAATCGTGTTCTCCGGCCAGCCCTGTGTTTTCCGGCGACAGGAACTGTAAAATTACAGTTTAGTACCTCAATTATTGGGGACGATGAAGTTCAGTCCCTGAACTTTCCAGAGTTTGCAAATTTAGGATTCCTGTTTTAAAATATTCAAAAATCATATTTTCTATTTATTTTAATTATGAAAATTTGTTTTTAATTTCTGAAAATTTTAGAAATTATTATTTTAATTCCAAAAATTATTTTTAATTCAAAAATAAATCTGAATTAATTAGTTAATTAATTTCAGTTAATTTTTAATTGATTAATTGGTCAATTAATTCAAAAATTAATTGATTGATTGATTGATTTAATTATTAATTGATTTTAATTAATTAATTAATTAGATTTAATTATTTAAAAATGATTTAAAAATTTCAAAAATAGTTTCGAGCTTTAAAATATTATTTTAAATTGTTTTCAAGGCTCGATAATTATTATAAAATTGTTTTAAAGCCAGATTTGGCCAACCAAACCTTGTTTATTACTCTGAAATTGATCCAACGGCCCGTTTTAATTCCGAAAAATATTTTAAAAATCATTTTAAATACCCGAAAGCCTGTTTATGACCCGAGACTTCTTTATAAATGATATATCATTGATTATTTGACGTGGTATGTGCTATATGTGACTTGTTGGTTAACTGTCGGTCTATATATTCGATGTTTACTTGTTTATAGTATAACTTTCAATCCGTTAATCGGATTTGGGTAAAACGAAGGGTAGATAGAAGTACATGTCGAATAGAATCGTATGAGTTAAATATTGATAGATGCTTGTGATATGTGAGCAGAAGAGGCAAGGCGTAGGAAAGGGAAACAGATAGTCGAGGAGTAAGACAGTTGTGATTGAAAGTGAGTGCAGTATAGCAAGCTAGTACCAGGCAAGTGTTCTGAACTTTCTCAAGATATTTTGTAGTGGATTGATAGTCCTGTTCTATATTGCAAGTGCTTTGAAGCACTGAACCCTAAACCCTGATTCCAATTATTAATCTTGAGCCGTAATCCTTATTCTTTCTAAACCATTGATTGTTGTACACCCAGATACGAACCATAAACATACGATACTACTCCACAAATACATACAAACTAAATACCAAACACTGAACCGAATTACTTATATACTCAAACCATTGTACCTTATGATTTGAAAGACCAATTCCTGGTAACCCTGAAACATTGATTCCTTTGTTATTCACTTCTTTCATTACCTAACATCCAAGCTTTGAAAATGCTATATTAATCCTTATGCAGATTGAAACCATTTCATTATTGAACATCCAATGTTGTTAATGATTCTGTTTATTGCTTATTACTTTTTATTCTGTTATTATGTTAGAATTGGATTATTTTTATAAAATTGTGGACCAGATTCGTGGTCAGACCATATAATGGTCAAGTTAGGCCAATGTGTGCCTTGGATCCAGTAGTTAGAGCAGTGCTGTGTGCTTTGCTCGGGGTTAGTGCGTGACTGATCAGCAGTCTAACCTTGGTTTTTAAAATGAAAATATAATATCCAATTCTAAATCATAATTCATTGTTCACTCGATATCATAACCCTTTTTATTCGATGATCATTATTCTCAGTTTTGTCATTGTGACTTGCTGAGCTAGTTAGCTCATTTGTACGATGTTGTTTATGTTCTTTTCCAGTTAAGAAGGAACCAGTTGGTAACGAAAATCCCCAGTCCAGCGCGAGAGCTAGGGGTTCAGGTTGATCGAGTTAAGCTAGTAGGCTTCTTTTGGGATAATTTGAGTTTGTAAAAGTTTGTAATAATGTTTAATACTCAGTTCTGAGTTTGGATAGTTGGGATTTGAACAGTTTGTAATATAAGTGTGTGTTTGGCTTGTGTGCATACTTTAACCTGTTGCGGTCTGTGGTAGTTGGTAAGTAGGGTCACTGCATATTATTATTATCTTTATTATTATTATAAGCAGGTTATATATAAGGTGTGTGTGAACCCCAAACTTCTGACCCGGGTTTGGAGGGCGCCAGAATATACCTGGATCTCATGCAGTACTTAGATTGATATCTGATCTGCAGTTAAGGTGTAACTTTAATTATTATAATTTTGACAATACAATGATAAACTTGTACATGCAGCATATGCTATGTGTACTCTACCTGAGATTACCCCAACTCACTACAGAACACTTTATCATATTTTATTAGGTACCTAAACCTCAGTGAAATATTTACAATATGGATATTTAGATACTTTCACAGTAAATTTAAGAAAGATACAGCTATATTTTCTTCAAGTTCATAAAAAATTGCAAATCATTCTAAGAATCATTTTCCAAAAAGGATCATGCTCTAGTAACTGATCATTTTTTAAAAACAAAATTCCGTACTAAAACAACGTAGGATGTTCTTCGGTTAGGGTACTAAAACAATGTAGGATGTTCTTCGGTTAGGGTTTTATAATGGTACAAAGATTTTCCTGATATTTGATAACTGCAAGTAATTTTATGATCAATTTATAGTTGCATATAGTAAACAATATTTATTATTGTTATTTTTTTTCATTTTTTCTTTTCAACTACTATGATACTGTGTAAACAAAATTATATATATATATAGAATAATAATTTAAATTCAAAATTGAGTGATATAACTCTCAAACTTGAAAATTCAATTCGGTACAATTTGTAACAGCAAGGCTACATATTCCGAAAATGTTTCAAAATCACGCGTCCATATCCAGCAATATACAGACAAATAACATTTTATTTTAATATAGGGAGCTCTTATGCTATGTTGCTACCGGATTCATTTGATGGAATTTATTCATTATTGATTGAACAAATATGTGATTAGGCTTGAAAAAACCAGCTACTGTCCTAATTCAAACCGAATGAAAACTACTAAATTGGTTCTCAAAGAAGGCAAACTTTTATAACAAAGAAAAACAAAAAAAAACATATGCCAACCGTAACAAGTTAAGGAAAGAAGAAAAGAGAAAACATATAAGAAAGATTGTAATTCATATTTTCATACCTGGAGAGGGTTGAGAATAGATAGAAGATGATAAATGAGTGGACAAATAAATATAAGTACAGCAGAGAGTTAAGTTGTGTAGATTTCGTGCCCCAAAAACAATCCCTCTTCCTCATCATCATCTATCACAACACACACATAAACACCTTGATTTGATCTATCAGAGGAGTCTCTCTCTCTCTCTGGGAAGTAACATGGCAGATTTTCGGTGGCAGTGCTAGAAAAGAGGGGGAGAAAAATTTTCACAGGAAGGGTAATGCTTTGCACGCACTACACAGTGTAGTCTACAGTTTACACCATCTTATCTAATAGTAAAATTTACATTTCTTCTTCCAATATTGCTTGCTAGCACTCTAGCAGCAATTAAATATTTTGAGATTTATATACATAAATATGTTAGTACAAGTACAAAGATGAGTTAATATATCTTAAAGTCAGATCATGTTTATTTACTATGAAAAGCCTATACTAGCAAAGCCCAGTGGATATTGATCTGTCCTGAAGGCTTTACTCTAAAAAAACCTTAATCATTATTACACTATCTAACCTACAAATCCTGCTGAGAAGAACCATGATTTCAAACGCTCTGCTAATTTTTTACTCAAGCGCGGCTTTAGCCTAAGTTCGCCCCACCTTTCCACCCTTGGCCCTATTCATATATACTACTACTAGAGTACTAGTACTTTTTTTGTAAGAATGAGAAAAATCAGTAGGTTAAATACATACATACTAGTAGCATAAAACTCATCAGGAGATCCGGATCTACCATAATATCTACCTCTATAAAACAGTTACATAATACTTGTCTGTGTGTGCGCGTGAGTACTGTTCATGTATACATCTATTTTAGACAAGAAAAAATTTCACAGGAGGAAGAAATGGAAGGTGGTGGTGGGTTTGAAAGCAATTTAGGTTTGATGGGCACGTATGGAGACGACAACCATGAAACGCAATTACAACAATTTAGTCAGGACCAGTTACGAAACCAAGCACACGATTTATCATCACCTATGCTCCTCCAAGATCATAATAACCCTAACAATAACAAAACAATTACCAACCCTAGTGGCTACTTCATTGACATCAACACCAACACCGATGGAGGACTTGGCAGCAGCTCTTCGTCTACGGCTTCCATGAAACAAAAGATCATGTCTCATCCTCACTATAACCGTCTCTTTGCTGCTTATGTCGGCTGTCAAAAGGTAATCGATATTGTTCAACTTACTAAACCGTGCTGCTGTATATATTAATGATTTAATGTTTGTGATATAATTAAGCTAGTGGATCAATATGTAAGTGTTTTTGTGACATAAATAGATAGGAGCACCACCGGAAGTAGTGGCGCGGCTGGAGGAAATCAAGGCATCAATAGTGGCGATGGGTGGTGGAAGCGGATCAATAGGGGAAGATCCGACTTTGGATCAATTTATGGAAGCATATTGTGAGATGTTGAGCAAGTATGAGCAAGAACTCTGTAAACCCTTCAAGGAAGCTCTCATCTTTTTGTCCAGAATTGAGTCTCAGTTTAAAGCTCTCACCACTTCTTCCTCTGATTCAGGTAATCTCTTACGTGTGATCTCCAATTAATCCTGATCTTTGTTTTACTATAATTTTACTCTTCATTTAAAAAAAAAAATTGAAAAGCAAATTAAAATTTACTTTTATTTCTCTCAACAAAAATCTTAGTTTGATTTAAAATGAAGAACTTTTGGCTTTTGCAAATGTATGCCTATATGTCTTCTTTTTCTGCTAAGCAGTTCATAATATCTACGTTTTCACCTTTCTTAACTTTCTATCTTCATATATACAGCATCTCAATTGGTATGCAAATGTGTAACAAACGCGGTTTTAGTTTATTGCTTAAATTTCTTCTCTATTGCATTGATCATAGAACTCATGTTTTCAGGGGACAAATGTTATAACCAATTAGTGTTTTCTTCATCTAATTAGCTAAGTAATGTATAGTCTCGGCATGTTTTGCTGCTAATTTGCATGAGAAAATTTCTTAGGTCATTGACAGTTCAAATCTTAGTAATTGATTAATTAGTAATTCTAAGATTAGATAATTCTATATCTTAAACTTGTCAATTGCAGGAGACCTTAATTATTTTTATCAAAATATGTATATAAGCTCCAGTACCGTAAGTTACCAGTTGTTTTTTAGCTAAGTACTAAGTTACCCGGGTGTTAAAGAAGAGACACAAATTGAGGTTTTTCTTTTAGTCTTTATGTGATTGACGGATAAATATCAGGGACGTCAGCACAGCTTGTTTTACTCTAGAGAGACTACTATATAGTATAGCATGCTTGTAGACTTTATCTTCAGTTCTTGTTTCTATTTATCTCTCTCGTTTCTTACTTTTTTCAGTTTTCCATCTATATATTAAGCATAGCAAATCCAATTTTTACTTCAATACCTTTTTCCTTGCACATCGGTCTCGCAAAATTATTATATCTTTCTGCATTCTCACGAAAACTATATGGCAACATGGTCCTATGCTTGTGGAGAAGATGTCTAGGTTAATGAAAATCCAATAAGATTAATCAAGTTATAAGTACATTGTTTATCAACATATGTACATGCATATGCATGCAGTAACCTGCATATGTACATGACTGACTACATGTTCTTATTTTTTATCAACATTTTACAGAGATCAACCAGTTTTCATATCTCTTAATTTATATAGACAACAAATAGGTATTGGTATACATTGTTTTTTTATCCATAGCTAATACAGACGGATGACTAATTTCAGGACTGCATTTCTCTAAGAAATAGGTATTACTGGATATCTACTATTAGGTTCTAAAACTATTAGTGGCGGATCCGGAAGAAATAATCAGTGGCTCACTGTATATACAGGAATGTTCGTTACAATTTGTAGTATAACGTAAAACATCAATTATCTTTTTGTATATTTAACATCTATTTATAGATACAAATAAATAAATAATAGAAGGGAACTTTTTTTGTGGTGACACTTGATAAAATATACATATGAACTTGGTAAATCATTAATAAAACAGTATTCAAATTTTTTTCTCTGGGGCATGTATCCCATAGGCCTTACTTAGATCTGCCCTCAGCAACTACTACCTATCATTAGCGCAGGGAAAATAAAATCAGTGTTAAAAAAATTGAGTAATCATATAACCATATATGTTTCCATGCATGCATCAGCTCTTGTTCAGGCTCTGGATGGAAATGGATCGTGGGAACAAGAGACTGGCATGCATAACAATCCGGTAGATCCTCAAGCAGAAGATCAGGAATTAAAGGGTCAGCTTCTACGCAAGTACAGTGGATGTTTGGGAAATCTTACACAGGAGTTTATGAAGAAGAGAAAAAAAGGGAAGTTGCCTAATGAAGCTCGACAACAGTTGCTAGATTGGTGGAGCAGAAATCACAAATGGCCATATCCATCGGTAATTTAACAAACAATAATTGATAGATATATAAGTAATTTGAACACTATATATCGTCAATTTTTATTTTTCTTGCAACAGATGATTATTAGTTAGTATATATATAAACATTAACAGGAATCACAGAAGCTAGCGTTGGGTGAAGCAACTGGTTTGGATCAGAAGCAAATAAACAACTGGTTCATAAACCAGAGAAAGAGACATTGGAAGCCATCAGAGGACATGCAATTTATGGTTATGGATGCTGCACAATATCCTCATTATAATTATCTGAACAATGCTGTTGTTGGAAATCCTTTTCAGATGGATGAATCTCCTCCATTCTTCCGAACCTTTAATTAGTAGCCCTATGAGTTTGTATAATCTCATCTTTACATCAAATATTGTTGTAAATCGTGCTAACAAGTTGAACTGGTTGAACTTAAGTTACATATTCTTCTAATCATATTATCAAATCTCAAAGCTCTATGGCATAAAACATTCTTAATTATTTGTTTTACACTAAAAGAGCTTAAAATCTTTCCAGTCGCAAGGTTCTTTAACGACGAAAAGAGGTTATTTTCCGACGGAAAGATAACAGATGGTCACAATGAATTGTGACAGACAGATGACTTCCGTCGCCAGTGTAATATTTTATTAATATATTTGCTGCCCAACTAATAATTTAATATTTTACTTTCTCTCTATTAATTTTGGCCCTATTTTTTGTTCCCGATAAAAAATCTTGTGACGAAAAAAAAAACAAATTCCGTCATTAAATGTCACTTGCGACATAAGCTCTTGTTTGTCGCAAAATAGTTTGTAACAGTATTTGCGCCATAAATTACGTTACGACAATTTTGTATATTTCTGTTGTAAGTTTAACTGTATAACAGAATCAGTCGCAAGTTTACACGTCTATATTTTTTTTTTTTTGCTAAATACACGTCTATATTTAATGTCCAACGGCCATCACTTAATATTATTTTAATATTATTTTGACTAAAAAATATTATTTTAATCTAACTTGCACCAGAATAAAAGTTCTGCCGCAAAGTTAGTTAGTTTATTCAAAAAAAGAGGCAGTAGCCTTTCATTTCCTTTCCTCAGCTCCTACCTCACACACTCACCTCCATTTTTTTTAATATTTTGGACTTCAAAAAATTCACCAAGTATATTATTCAACTTCATTCTTATACATCAATATAAGTATTTACTTTATTTACATGTTTATGTAATTTAGTCTTTTTTTATTACACCTTTTATTTTTATTTTCTCAACATTTAGTCTATTTGTATGCATATGTGATTGATGTCATGTTATATATATATTTGTAGATATCTTCTAATCATAGTTTGATTCACCATCATAATCAAAATGGTAAAAAGGGTATTCGTCAAGATTTTTTTAAATGGGATTGAAGAATTTTTTTTGTTTTGCGGAGCGTAATTGTAAGAAAGAGGATAAACGGATTAGATGCTTGTGTTGTAATTGTCGTAATTTTATTCTGACATGTGTTGATGAAGTTAGATCGGATATTATGTTGAATGGGTTTCTTTAATAATACACATATTGGAATTATCACGGGGAAGGTGATGCATTTTTGTATTCTAGCAAAGATGATGAAGATTCACATTCTAGCGACTCAAGTGATGAAATTGATGACCATAATGATGTATTTGATCCCTACGAGTGTTAGGAATCAAGTATAAATTCTGATGATAAACAAATGACATTGCATAATTATGTTAAGGCAGGTTGTAACCTTTAATGACTAACCATCCTAAGGGATAGTCATTGAAGGAGTAGCCCATCAAGTAATGGGGTTGTTGTAACATTTTCTATGAGAATCCTGTAAACAGGTAGCAATGCAGTTATTCATTCAGAAGTCATGTTAACTCAATGAATAATCTAGAATAGGGTGGCTAAGTGTAAATAATTGATGTCATGTAATTCAGTTAAGTGAAGTGAGTTATCAACTGCTAAGTGAAGGGAAAACATCAAATGTTATCTATATCGGCCCATCAACTACTAAACATGTGACTATCAATGGCTAAGAAAAGCTGTAGCAAAAGACCTCCAATGGCTAAGGAGTTCTGTAGCTAATGGTTATCAATATCTAAGAAGATACATATATATACCGATAGTGACATGGCGGTGGTCAAAACCTAGAACCGTCATAGCACATGGGCTGATGGAAATCTCAAAAAAAAATGAGAAGTCAAGACAAACTTTACATGTGATCTTGGATTCTGAAGAAGAGGAAGAATGAACATCCCATTATCATGCATGACCAATTGGAGGGATATTTAAAGAAATATATCAGGATACAAACCGACCTCATTTGTCAAGTCTCACGAGAAAGAGAATGAAGAAGCAACCTTGTTGGACCTTGAAGATGTGTTATGTACTTTCTAGCAAGCATTATAACTTGGTGATATATAAACCAAGTAGTAACAACTATTTTACTCGAAAAATGGGTTTTATATTTTCAGAGAGCTTGAGAGAAAGATATCTTCCTATGAGTGTGAAACACTGTAAATCGCAGTTGTGAGATTATATTTGTAATTGTAACAGTTTTTTTCTTCAAATAAACCTTAGATGGCAAGTCAAAAAATAAACCACCTGAAAATTTAAAATATTTGTGCTCATATTTCACCTCCCAAGTACAGATTAACTTAAAATTTTTAATTTGTATTCAACCCCCCTTCTACAAATTAACCTAAGTTGATTGTTAGGGAATAACAATTGGTATGAGGGCAAGCCTTCAACAAATAGAAGGTCTAAAGGTCTTGAAGCTGATTCAATCAACCATGATGAAGAAGGATGTAGAAGCCCAGACTCCATATTTAAACAAAGAATTTCTAGATCTGTCTCTCATGGCAAAAGATAATAATTCAAAGGTATCCTCAAGCAGCAGTCAGGTAATTACAATTGATCTGTCTAAGTTAAGTAAGGGTGAATGTCAAAAAACTGTCAATGATATGCCTTCTGAACTCTACAACTTGCATGTCACTCTGAAGTCTCTCAAAAAGGAAAATATTAGGATTAAAAATGTTAATTCCTTGTTATTTGAGAGAAATAACTTATTAGAGATTCAATTGCTTCAATATGAAAATGCTAAAAAGATTGCCTATTTCCTAAAGATAATTTGCTGAGAATTGCTATAAAAATATGCGAAAATATGGTGAAATTTGTAGCAAAAATGTGCATAAAATTGTTGTAGAAATATGCTGAAATTTATAGTAGAAATGTGCAGAAAACTATAGCAAATAGCTGCCAAAAATTGCAGAAAATTGTAGAGAATTACTACAGAAATTTGTTGAAATATGCTGAAATTTGTTGCAGAAAACTGCAGAAATAGCTACAGATAATTTCCGCTGAAAACTGCAAAAACTGCTGCAAAAAATGATTAAATCTGTAGAAATCTGTTCCAGAAAAATACATTTATACATGTAGAAAATGAGTAAATCTGCAGAAATCTATTCCAGAAAACCATAAACTTTAAACTGGTGATATAGGTAAAACTGCAATCAGAATTGTTCTAAACCATTAAAGATCCCATCAGATATAAGTACTACTTTAATTTCAAATTGCCTACATGTTCAGTGGTCTAAATATGGATACTAATTAGAAAATTTTATATACGATGCATGTTACAGACTTGCATTAACGAAAAAGTGTTACGAGATTAAGAGATCACAAGTTCAGGGGCCAGTGATAGGGAGCAGACTACCGTAACACTACAAGTATTATTGCAGTGAGCACAACAGTACATCCAGGCATACTTGATTATGTGCAAAAAGACTAGTACTTTTGGCTAAAGGTTGTGTGTACCATAGATTCAATTCCATATTCTAAGATTCAATATGTACCAAAAGAAAACACTAAAAACTAAAAGAAGTAGTAATTTGATTATGATTTTATGATACATTTAGGCTAAATTTATCACTTAGTTATCCAATCCATTTCGCAACCAGTGTACTCTACATCATCCATTGCTTCCAGAAAATAACAAAAATCAAATTCAAATGAATTAATGAAGATAAAATTGTTGATGTGTTCTGCCTTTTAATAAAATTATTTTTTAAAGAATGCACACCTTCATAACCACAGAGCCAACTACCACTACGCCATATTTTGTATTCTGCAACCCCACGAAACCATTGCCAAAGGAAAAAAAATCGTTGCTACAGGTGTCAAAAACGCTATTGTAACACTTTTTTGGGGTTGCAATTTTAGCCGTTGGGAAAGAACTTTATTGCAACCCCGACACACCCTATTGCAACCCCTGCTTATCTGTTGTAGAAACATTCTACAGCAGCATCAACCAGGGTTGCAATAGGACTTAACCAGTGTTGCAGTACGAGTTTGACAATTAGTAAAATTTTGTGGGGTCTGCGACTTATACAATATTATACAGGCTATAACAGTTTCACAATTAAAATTTAATAAAAACTAAAGTTAATATAAATTTCATGCTAATAAGAGATATGTTAATTTCATAAATTCCAAACAATAAAATATAAACTGAATTTACAAAATATAAATAAACTTGTACCATCAATTACAAAAATTTCTTATGAAAAAATAAACCCCCCATATTACCTACTAATTGCTAGAGCCTAGTTACAAATTACATACTAAAAGCTTTTTCTCTGCTCAAGCTTAGTTGCAAATGTCAAGTTTGTTCCATAGGGAAAGGTGGATTCCTCGTCTAATGACAATAACCCCAATGGTTTCTGCTGAATATTAAGAAAGGAAGGTTTGTCAAAATTGAGATACAAATATTTTGTTTGCTATCATCAAAATACTAATAATGCTATAAAGATTTGACACGCGCATAGAAAAACATATGACACAATGCAGTGATGTATACAAAGCTTATTCAAAACATGCTGGTACAAGATATTTAGCATAAAATTAGAGAATTTACTGAAGTCACTACTTCATAATATGTGTTCAGCTAACTACTTCCACATGGTTCCAGACCATGCTATTTACTCTTGTGAATACGGTGCTGCAACTTACAATCTTTGCATTTGATGTATAATCAAGATGTTGACATCATAATTGGCTTAAAATAACATTTAGATACATAATAAGTAAACATTTTAGACAAAATTTAGGGGGTTTAAATTTTCTCACAAAATTTTACAAGTTTTCACGATACACAACCTAATCCACTAATATAACATGATTATCCTTTAAAAATGGAGGACAATTTGAAAGGCCAGGCGCCAACGACTCAAGTAAAAGGCAGTAGGGTGGTAATTAATATCAAGTGGAAAGCTCTCAGCAAACGCATTTTAAAATCCATCATACAACCCTTCATCAGTGATCACAAAATTAAATACAAAAAGATCATAAGACGGATCATCAGTGATCTCTGAATTCAATGAGCTTCATTTTTATCTTAGTACACGAAAAGTTCATTTAGTTTTTTTTTACAGGAAAATATTCATTTAGTTATCCAGTACACATTTACCCCCCCAGTCCCAGAAAATCTTTTATAACTTAGAAATTACTTTATAATGAATAAGAGATGATATTAGAAAACATAACCCTATTAAGAAAATGGATCAGAGGTAGAGCTAACAATGTTTATTTGAGAATATTCCATGAATAAATATCACTATTTTAGTTGAAATGTGCTTACATAATAAAATTGAAAGGAGAGTCTGAGTGATGCATTAAGTAGATGATGATCCAAAGGTGACTCAACTTGTTGAGGAGCATTGCTGTAATTAGAATCAAGATTAATGGAACTTAACATAACTATAAACTAAGTACTACTTAGTTTAGCATAAAGTACTAAATAAAAAAAGTGAAAAATGTACCACTTCAAAGTGGAGGATTGATGAGAAGAAGAGCAGCCATCGACACGCAACATAGCTTAATTGTTCCACTGTGACAAAGATGCAGCACCGACACTTGAATAAGTAGTATAACTCCTACACAGACAAGATAATAAACTCAACTGTGGGACTGTAGAACACACTCTGTGTGTGTGAGTGTGAGAATAAAACAAAAAACTGAAGCAGAAAAATGAAATTAACTAATAAACTAAAGGTTACGATTACTAAAAAAAGAGTGTAATTATGCGATAAAGTATATGGGGAAATAATAATGGTAGTGTTATTCCTAAACAATCTAACAAAGAATTACAGAAGGGGGTTGAATGTAATTCTGACTTCTTTTTCAATTTTAAGAACTTTTCTACCTTGAATACATAACTGTGTTTGATTTAGCAATGGTGCGAAATGAAAGTATTGAAGAAATCAAAACACAAAGTAATCAAATACAAGTATTTAAAAACTTTCTGGTGGATTAAATTTTTCCACCAGAGATATATATCAATATGAGAACTCTGTGATGCAATGTCTTTGCACACAGCTGCTTATAAGTTGAACTCACAAGAATAGAGATATTCTTTACAAATATTGCTTTATCTATTTTTATGGTAATTGCTTACTAACTTGGATACCTGTTCTACTTACTACTCTTGGTTTATATACCACCAAGTTACATGATAAAAAGACAAACAAATAAGACAAAATATTACTAGTCTAATTTTATGCTTCTTCATTTCTCAATCCAGCATCTTTGAATATCTTCAGTTTAGCATGGAAATGGAAATGCTTCTTTGTTCTCTAGAACCTGTAAATAGGCTGCCACATTCCATTTGCATATAATCAACGCATGTGACTGTCAAGTCATTTTCAACTGCTATTTTGAATTTGTTCATCCCTTGGAACTCAGTTAGATCATCCGTTGAAACTCAGCGGGATCATCCGTTGAGACTTTGTTGGATCATCCGTTGGGAGTCTGGTTGATCATCCGTTGAGACTTTAGTTGATCATCAATTGAAGCCTTGTGGAACATCCGTTGGGACTATCTTCATAGCAGTTGACTCCATTTCATTTATATAAGATTACAAGGCATCTAATATTTACAATTAACCAACCTATCTTGCATATCAATCTAGTAGTCAACATGACTTAAAACATTCTACAACATCTAGTTCTCTAAGGCATTACATTATGCAGAAATGTGCTACTAAACTTATTAATACATAAGCTACCCTTTCAACGGATATTGAAGTGATTATCCGTTAAAAGCTACAAAATAACTAAATAAAATCTACTAAGTGTTTTCTTTAACTTTTCATCAAGTACACAACATATTCCTAACAATCTCCCCCAATTTATGTCTACTGGAATTGTAGCCATTAATTAAGAGAAACTTGATGATAACAAAACACCCTATAAATACAGACTGAATAATAGTAGATAAAATTTACAAGTGCTGTAATTTATTGACAAACATACAGAGGAAGGTTAGTAGAGAGTCTCACAAGTCATGTTCAAGGTGCTCCTCTAGACTGAGCAGATTTAGATTATTTCCTTGACTGTCTAAACTTCTTACCCAACTTCTCATTATTTTCTTCAATCTGGTGTTGAAGTTGCCTGTAGAATTCAGATTCATCCTCATTTGTCTGATCCATCTTTTCTTGCATCTCCATGAGAGTTTTATTTCTTGAAATCTTTAGTTGATCTTCCAATCTGAAGAATCTTCTGATGCATTTTTCATCTTTGAACTCCATTATCCAGTATGGCCTCAAATGCACTCTATTTCCAGTTAAGAGAATTGTTAATACTCTAGGGAGTGCATTTGGATTTCTTCTACTGTTCATTATCTCCTCAATTTTGTTCAATACCATTTTATTAGCAACAATGTTGAATCCAAAATCCTTCTTTATTGAGTAGAAAATCTTCACCAAGACAGAATAGGCTTCATTGAAAATTTTGTGAAGTGGTCAAGTCATCTTTTTTCCACCCTTGTACCTGAAGACTAATCTTTCTGGAAGATGTTTGTAAGCATTAATAGCTCTAACTTCTTCTAGCTCATCCAGATAAAGATATATGTCTTAGAATTTTTTGATGTCACAAATGAAGAGTTGATCTCCCCTATTAACAGTTGGTTTGGGTTTGGCCAATGATTTGGATTGAAGTTTGACATGTTTAACCTTTTTGATTACTCTCTTCTTTGTCTTCTTTGGCTTGGATAAGATTGGAATGTTTAGATCAGGAAGAGGAAGGCTATCCCAGTCTATAGGTTTATCCTTGGGAATTATGGGTTCACCATGGAAATTCATATCAGGATTAACCTTGAATTCAGCCTCCTTCAATGTAGGTTTGGCTGTTTGACTTGAAGTAGTAGATTGGGTTGGCATATATTCATCCTTATCTTCATCAAAATCCAGCTTTCTCTTTGGTTTGAGCTTGTATCTCATTTTCTTAATCAGCTTTGGTTCTGCTTGCTTTTCTTCAATATGAGTCTCAGCTTTCACAGTGGGCACTACAGGATCTGTGGTTGCAGGCTTGTTAGCTTGGTCCTTGGAATCTAAAGCATCTTGCTTTTGTTGTTGTTTGAGCCTCATCTTTTCTTCTTTCTTAGCCTCTGCAAACTGTGGATGTACAGCCACCACACAAATTAATTTTCCATTCCTGGAGATTTTAGCAATTCTTTTCTTTAGCATTGAATCTCTGGGATCTTTGAAGAAAGCAATAGACCTTCTAAGCAGCTTCTTCTCATCAAGCTTGGGATTTTCATAGGCCAGGTCCAATGGATTTTTGTCTGGGTTCTTTGGATAATTTCTCTTTGGCTGAAAAATTACATTGGCCTTTGAAGATTTGATTGATGAGGGTTGTCCCATTTCCATGTTCCCTAAGCTCATGTCATTTGCTGAAATTGGTCTCAATTGAGAGAAATGAGAAAATACTTTGTCTTGGACCAAATTTCTTCTTGACGTTCTCATCAAGCTTCTCCCATTTTCATTCAACTCCAATTCAGTTGTTACTATGTTGATTAAATCAATATTGTCTAGCATTGGTGGCTTTGTGAAGGTAATTGCTGGAACTATTACCTTGCTGACATTTATGTTGAGCACTCTCTCCCCCTCACTAGCTGACTCTTCTTGGCTAACTGAAATGATAGAGTCTTTCTCCCCTTTTTCATTAGCATCAAGTTGAACAGAGTTTGAGGTCTGTGCATCCACCAACTGTTGTAGCAGACTTGTTTGAGGTTCCTCATTTGTGAGTATCTTGGCCATTGATTTCTCCATATTTTCCAGTCTTGAATCCATGGCCTCAACCTTCCTGTTCAAATCAGCTTCCTTCCGTAACTTTTAAGCTATTTCTGTCATTATGGTGTTAGGAAGCCTAGCATCCAATCTTGCTACAAAGTCTTGTTTAACTTCAGAAATTTCTTGCTTTAGAGCATCCACATCCTGAATTTGTTTGAGAGCCTGTATCTTGTGTAGTTGAAGAGATTCCAGGTGAGCTTTAAGTAAACTCTTGGTTGTGGCACTTGTGGATGCTTGAATTGATGTTTGGATTTCATAAATAAGCTTGAATAGTGTGGATTGGAGATGTGGGTAAGAGCATTCCTTGTGCATCATCCATGATGGAATATCTACATCTCCCCCTATGTTCATGCCTTCTTCTTTATCATTCTCACCATCATCCCCAAATGAGTCATCAACATATTCAAATTCATCACCAGCTGTGAAGGGCATGACAGTGATTGCATCCTTGGCCCTTTGCATTGAGGCAGTTGTGTTCACCAAGTTGAGAATTCTCTCAGTAGCCACATAGTCCTATTCAGCCAAAAATTGATAAGCTGGGACATGGTGAGTAAATGTATCAGCTTCATAAGAAACATAGTCTAAAACAACTTGATAATCTTGCTGAAATAGCTGTTTCTTTTCTGCCTCTTTGACATCCTTTAACTCACTGACAATGGGCTCTTTCCATTCTTCTGTACCTGCTTTTCTCTCCTGATCTCTTTTATATTGCATCAAGGGCTCCCCTTGGCTTCTCACCCTCACACCCTTACCTTCACCTATTAAGGTGGGACCCCACTCACCCACTTTGCCAAGCTGGAAGAAATAGCTTACATATATGCACTCATTTCCTCTCCTTTTCCTCAGAGCAACTCAGCCTCTCACTCTATTCACTCTCTTCCCTCAATTCTAGGAGTGATTGTACAACTACTAGATCATCTGCACTTGTAATAATAGTTGAGATTTCAAGTGGTGCAGTGATAGTCAACGGATGAGAAACATCCGTCCAAGTAGTAGTTGAGAGTTTTAACGGATGACTGCTGTGAAGCACATCCGTCGAGATACAATCACTAGTCAACGGATGAACAATATCCGTCGAGATAGTAGAAATGATAGAGTTTGGAGTAGAAAATACTGTAGAATCTTTGGTGATTGATTTGAGATTTGGCACAGATTTCTCAATAGAATCAGAAAGAAATGACAAGTGATTCAACAAATCATCTAAAAGATGATGCTCACTTGCTGTAGATTTGGGTTTCTCCATGAGAGTTAAAGACGGAGAATCAGGAATTGATGTGTGAATCATATCCATATCCAGAGAATTCGTGGGTGAGTTTTGTATGTGAGGTGCTTCTATTATTAAAGATTTTGGTTGTGACTCCACATTTACAGGAGTCATATCAGCCTGACTTTGAGAAGGTACTGTAACTGAGTCTTTGACTGCAGTTTGCACAGTGTGTGCACCCTGTGTATCCCTAAGTGTTTTGGATTTCTTCTTTCTAGTGTAAGTTTGGGGTGGATCTTGTCCCTAACCCTTTTGGCATGTGCTCTTGATTGAGAGCTTGTTTAAATAATAACATCCTTTTGGGCAGATGAAACTAGTAATGAGCTTAAAGCCTTATTAAGCACTACAGTTTGTTGGGAAACTGCAATATGGCTAGGTAGGGTAACACACACATCTCCATCCTTATTCTTAGGGTTTCTTTTATGTTCACCCTGTCCCTCACCAGGCTCACTTCCCTTCACACTCCCCTCTTTGGTTTTGGTAGATTTTGAAACTGGTTTCCTTTGAGAGAAACTAGAGTGGCCTTTCTTAGATTTGGATTTGGAAATTTTTAGTTTTGTGGCTTGGGTAGGCACATTTTTGGTCACTGCTACAGATGCCATAGCGACAGTTGTTGGCAAAGAAATTTGTGATAGAGAAGTAGCAGGGATAGTAGTGTTTACCTCACTTACCTGAGGCCCCTCCATGATTGGAAGGTAGACTAGAGGAACCTCACTGAGGTTGTTTTCCCTATTCAGGTCAGTAATGACTCTTCATTCTTGAACCCAACAATCAAGTTTATTAGTTGGGTTCTCAATGATAAGATTCTCATAAACAAAGTTAGCTAGTAACATAAGAATCTAGCATAATATATGTTCCTAGGTCTTTTCTTAATATCTCCTAGCTTATAACCTAATTTAAACAAAAAAGACTCGCTAAAGGTATGATATTTATCACTAAGAAGCATATATAACATGTTTACAAGTGAGTAAGTCATAACATCAAAATTACTAACTTTACCAGAAAACACTTTAATAAAAGAGTCACAGAGAAAGCTCCACTCCTTTCTGAGGCCTTTTCTCCTAACCTCACCTAGCTTGGCAGGGTTAAACGCATAGCCCATAGAGATGAACATAGAGCTCACATCTGTGTCTGTGTGTGGAGTTAGTGTATTATTCTCAGGTAATTGAAGGCAGTCATGAATTATATCACTATTTATGCAGTAATTTTTACCTTTAAGAGTGAAGGTAAGTGTTTTGTCATTTGAGTTATAAACAACATTGGTCCATATCTCCTCAACCACTTCGCAGTAGATAACAGGAGACTCTAGCATAGCATACTTCAGTTTGCAACTTCGAATGAAATCCATCACTTTGTGATAATCTTCAGAAGCAGCAATCTCCTTATTTACCAGTGCGACGAAGTTATTCTTTTCATAAACAAACCCATATTGGGACATGATCTTGACTATTGGTACCATTGCTGAGAGTAAGAGTAATTGCAGAGAAGAAGGTTTTTTGCTTTGGAGAAGAAAGAGTTAGAGAAATTGCTTGAGAAAGATAAAAGTAAAGAATAAAAATGAAATTGGCTTTTATACTCTCTCAGAAATAAAATGTCAAAAATTAAAAAGTAAAATAAAGTAACCAATCAAATTAGCCCAAAATAGCTGTTTAAAAATAAAGAAAACTGTCAAAATTCTAATGATTATCCATCAAAGTATACATACAGGCTGTAAGTAAATTCAACGGATAATGCCTAGAATTAACGGCTAAGATTGGTAGCAATTCAAAGGATAAGGATAATGTACCCAGAGTAATGTTTGATACTTCAACGAATGATAGAATTCAACGGATATTCATCAACGGATAATGAACATCCGTCGAGATGTAAATTCTGACTTAGTCAAAATTTCATCTTTGGATAGGAAATAAAAATTTTACTCTGGCTGCATTTCAAATTGCTTAGATAGCATAATAAATTAAGAGTAATTAAGCATACTTAACTCACTTACCAGCCTAGTAAAGGTGGATTCATCAAGTGGTTTGGTAAATATGTCTGCAAGTTGCTTCTCACTTGGAACAAAATGAAGTTCCACAGTACCATTCATAACATGCTCTCTAATGAAGTGGTACTTGATGTCAATGTGCTTGGTCCTTGAATGTTGTACTGGATTTAAGTAATTGCAATAGCACTTGTGTTATCACAGAAAATAGGAATCTTATTCACCTGTAGACCATAGTTCAACAGTTGATTTTTCATCCATAAAATCTGTGCACAACTACCAGCAGCAATATATTCAGCCTCAGCTGTAGAAGTAGAGACTGAATTTTGCTTTTTACTGAACCAGGATACTAGCTAATTTCCTAGAAATTGACAGGTTCATGTAGTACTTTTTATATCAATATTACAACCTGTATAATCTGCATCTGAATAACCAGTTAGATCAAAACCAAAGTCTCTATGATACCAAATGCTAAGTTTTGGTGTTCCTTTGAGATATCTGAAAATTGCTACTAAATGATATTCTCTGGGAAGCCTGAAATCTAGCACAAAAACAAGTAGCAAATATTATATCTAGCCTACTAGCTGTTAAATATAGGAGTGAGACAACCATGCCCCTATAGCTTGAAATATTCACAGACTTTTCAGTAGTGCTTAATTCAAGTTTAGTTGCAGTGGCCATGGGAGTTTTTGCAGATGTGCAATCCATTAAGTCAAACTTCTTTAAAAGATCATAAATATATTAGGTTTGATTGATGAATATTCTATCACTAACTTTCTTAACTTGTAAACCAAGAAAGTAAGTTAGTTCTCCCATCATGTTCATTTCATATTTACTTTGCATCAATTTGGCAAACTTTTTGCAAAAAAATTCATCTGTAGAGCCAAATATAATATCATCTACATAAATTTGAACAAGTATACTAGAGCCGTTAACATTTCTAAAGAATACGATTTGGTCAACAGTACCTCTTGTGAAATGATTTTCTAAGAGAAACTTTGACAAATTGTCATACCAGGCTCTAGGTGCTTGCTTCAGTCCATAAAGTGCTTTCAAAAGATAGTAGAGATATTCTGGAAAATTGGGATCTTCAAAACCAAGAGGTTGACTGACATAGACTTCCTCCTCCAAATCTCCATTCAGAAAGGCACTTTTGACATCCATTTGATAGACTTTAAAATTGGCATGAGCTGCATAGGCTAGAAAAATTCTTGTTAGATATATTTGAGATATCATTTTCTAATCTGTTGTGTTTAGTTTCAAAACTTAATATCAGGACTTACTGGAAATCAGAACTTCTGAAGTCAGAACTTATATCAGAACTTAAGGCCGTTAGGATTTATATCAGGACTTAAGTGCAGGTACTTCAGATAAGGAATGCGGCTGATTTACAGGAGAAGATCTGGACTAAAATAAAAGAAGATATGCATGAAGAGTTAGAAGACTAGAAGACTTGTAAAAGATAATATCTGATTGATATTTTTTAGGAGACAGAATTATATTCCATATCAATTAGAAGATATATTATAACTGTGTACTATATAAACACAGCTTAGGGTTTACACTATATGTGTTATCATTCACGAGAAAGATTATACATTGTAACCTAGCAGCTCTTATCACTGAGAGAGTAGTTTAACCTATTTTATAACTGAGCTTATTATATTGAATAAACTTGATTACTGTTACATACTTGTGTTCAAAATCGATTTGATTGTATAAACACTATATTTAACCCCCTTCTATAGTGTTGTGTGACCTAACAAGTGGTATCAGAGCATCTCTGTTAATATACAAATAGTGAGATCCAGTTTACAATCATGTCTGAAGAAACACAAACTCCAACAAAGCCCACCAAAACTCAAGATACTCAAAGCAATCAAACTCACAGTCGATATGAGAGGATTAGGGTTCCCATACTGAGAGCATCCGAGTATCCTATATGGAAGGTTAAGATGGCTATGTTTCTAGAAGCCACAGATCCATAATACCTTGATAGAATTAATGATGGACCATATAAGCCTACCAAGCTTTCTATTGCAGTTGCTGATCAACCATCAAAGATGATACCAAAGGAGAAAGGTGATTACACAGCTGATGACATCTAATCTATTGCCAATGATGCAAGGGTAAGGCATCTGCTGCATAGTGAAATTGACAATGTCATGTCAAATAGGGTAATTGGATGCAAAACTGCAAAGGAGATATGGATTACTTTGGAAACAAGATCCAGGGAACTGATGCAATCAAAAAGAATAGGAACAATATACTCACTCAAGAGTATGAGAATTTTGACTCAAAAGCTGATGAGTCATTAACTGATTTATATGACAGGTTTGCCAAACTCTTGAATGATCTGTCACTGGTGGACAAGGAATATGATCTTGAAGATTCAAATCTAAAATTCCTTTTAGCTCTTCCTGAAAATTTGGATTTGAAGTCTACTACCATAAGAGACAACTATGACCTCACTGAAACTACTCTTGATGAAATTTATGGTATGCTCAAGACTCATGAACTTGAGATGGATCAAAGGAGAAAAAGGCATAGAAGAAAGTCAAAGACAGTTGCACTTAAAGCTGAGGAGGAATCTCCTAAAGTGGTTGTCTCAAAGAGGGGCAAAGGAAAGGCTCTCATCATACAGTCTGATTCAGAGTCATAATATTCTGATGATGATGATTCAGAATCTGAAAATTTATCTGAAGTTGATGTTGATGCAACTGTGTGCTCTTATGGTGAAGGGTATCACAAAGATAGCCTAGAAAAAATTCAGAAAGGGCAAGAAGATTTCCAGGAAAGGTGGAAGTTCTGAAAAGAAAGGGTTCAAAAAGTCTGAGGGCAAATGAGGAAAGTCTGACAGATGAGACAACTCAAATGTCAAATGATATCATTGTGGTGAAAGGGGCCACATCTCTCCTGAATGCAAGAAAAGGAAAAGGTGATAAAGACTAGACACTTATCACAAAGAAGAAAAACTGGGCAGACACTTCAGATTCATAAAGACTGATATAAAATTTGATAAACAGCATGTTAGCATAAACTCTGAAACTAAATCCACTGCAAATGCTAACAAACTTAAAAAGGCCAAAGGATCCAAAAAGGTTTGGGTCATTAAAACTAACCAATAGTGGTTTTGTGATTGCAGGGCAATAGGAAAAACATCCTAGTTCTGGACAGTGGATGTTCAGGACATATGACTGAAAATAAAGCCCTGCTATCAGACTTTATGGAGAAAGCTGGCCCAGGAGTTTCTTATGGAGATGGCAACATGGGAAAGACTCTGGGATATGTCAATATTAATCTTGGGAATGTCATAATTGAATCAGTAGCTCTTGTCTCAGGACTTAAACATAATCTGCTAAGTGTGAGTCAAATATGTGATAGAGGTTATCATGTGGATTTCTTTGAAGAACACTGTGAAATTGTAAGTAATTCTACAGGCAAAGTGGTTCTGAAAGGTTACAGACATGGTAACATATATGAAGCCATACTTTCAACAAACTCTGATGGTTCTGCAATCTGTCTGTTAAGCAGAACATCAATTGAAGAAAGCTGGAATTGGCACAAGAGACTCTCTCATTTAAATTTCAACAACATAAATGAGCTAGTAAAAAAAGATCTTGTGAGAGGAATGCCAAAATCAGTATTTACTCCTAATGGTCTTTGTGACTCTTGTCAAAAGACAAAATAAAAAAATCTTCATTCAAGAGCAAGACTGAATCCTCAATTCTTGAGCCTTATCATTTACTGCATGTTGATCTATTTGGTCCAGTCAATATCATGTCCATTGCAAAGAAGAAATATGCTATGGTTATAGTGGATGAGTTCACAAGATACACTTGGGTGTATTTCTTGCACAAAAAGAATGAAACTGCATCTACTCTAACTGATCATGTTAGACAGCTGGATAAATTAGTCAAAGATTCTGTTAAAATCATAAGAAGTGATAATGACACTGAGTTCAAAAAATTCAATCATGGAAGAGTTCTACAAAGAGCATGAAATAAAGCAGGATTTTTCTGCACCTGGAACTCCACAGCAGAATGGAGTTGTAGAAAGAAAGAATAGGACTTTTATTGAAGCTGCATGAACTATGCTTGATGAAGCAAAGCTACCAACCTATTTTAGGGCTGAAGCTGTGCAGACTGCTTATTTTACACAGAATGCTATACTCATAAACAAGCATGGAAAAACACCATATGAGATGGAGAAGAAAAATAAGCCAAATCTGAAATACTTTCATGTATTTGGATGTAAGTGTTTTGTTCTTAAGACTCATCCTGAACAGCTGTCAAAATTTGATCTAAAAACTGATGAAGGAATTTTTGTTGGATATCCAGTTTCCACAAAAGCCTTCAGAGTCTACAATTTAAGAACAAGGGTTGTCATGGAATCTATCAATGTATCTTTTGATGATAAAAAGATTACTGGACTTGAAGATTTCAATGATCATGATCAGTTGAGATTTGAAAATGAAGATATAAATTCTGATACTGTAAATTCGGATGACCTAAATCCTGATCCTGTAAGTTCTGACGGGTTAAGTTTTGATGTTATTGAAACTATGGTATCTACTCCAAGGGAAAATGCACCTGTTCAGGGGGAGCAAGCTGATGAACCTACAACATCTCAAGACTCTCAATAAGCATCAGAACCTGTCACTATCTCTTCAAGTTCTGATTCATCAAGTTCTGATGAGCCAAATTCTGATAATTCTGGAAACTCTGATTCTTCAATTCCTGAAGGATCCAACTCAAATTCTGAATTTTCAGAGAGCATAACTTCAGGGAGAGCATCAGAAAATGCTAATGGAGACAGCATGGATCATGGGGGAGGATCCAGTTCTAAAGATCAACTTCTATCTGCAAGGAAGTGGACTAAATCACACACACCTGACTTAATAATTGGAGATCCTGAAGCAGGTGTCAGAACTAGAACATCAACATCAAATGAATGTCTCTATCATTCCTTTCTATCTCAGACTGAACCAAAGAAAGTGGAAGAAGCTCTTCAAGATGCTGATTGGGTGCAAGCAATGCAGGAAGAGTTAAATAAATTTGAAAGAAATAAAGTCTGGACCCTAGTACCAAGACCAAAGAATAGATCCATTGTTGGCACAAAATGGGTGTTCAGAAACAAAACTGACAGTGATGACATAATTACAAGAAACAAAGCAAGGCTGGTTGCTAAAGGTTACTCTCAACAGGAGGGTATTGACTATGATGAAACATTTGCTCCAGTTGCTAGATTGGAAGCCATAAGAATCTTTTTGGCTTATGCTGCTCACAAGAAGTTTAAAGTCTTTCAAATGGATGTGAAAAGTGTTTTTCTCAATGGAGAATTGGAAGAAGAGGTATATGTTAAACAACCTCCAGGATTTGTAGATCCAAAATTTCCTAATCATGTCTATAGACTGGATAAAGCACTTTATGGCCTTAAGCAAGCTCCTAGAGCATGGTATGAGACTTCATCTCAATTCCTTCTAGAAAGTGGATTTACCAGAAGCACAATTGATAAAACTCTGTTCTACCTCAACCATGAAAAAGGACTTACTTTTGGTACAGATATATGTTGATGATATCATCTTTGGTTCTACAAATGCCAAACTTTATAAAAGATTTGCAAAGCTAATGCAGTAAAGATATCAAATGAGTATGATGGGAGAACTTAGTTATTTTATGGGACTTCAAGTCAAGCAAAATGAAGAAGGTACTTTCATAAATCAATCCAAGTACACCAGAAATTTACTCAAGAAATTTGGAATGCAAGACAATTCAACTGCATCCACTCCCATGTCCACTGCAACCAAGTTAGATAAAGATACTGGAGCATCAGTAGATATTACTAACTACAGAGGTATGATTGGCTATTTACTCAATTTAACTGCAAGTAGACCTGATATCATGTATGCTACCTGTCTTTGTGCAAGATTTCAGGCTGATCCAAGAGAACCTCATCTAATAGCTGTGAAAAGAAATTTCAAGTACCTCAAGGGTACAGCTGATCTAGGATTGTGGTATCCTAGGGAATCAGATTTTAAGCTAATAGGTTACTCAGGTGCAGATTTTGCAGGATGCAAAATAGACAGGAAAAACACTAGTGGAAGCTGCCAATTTCTTGGAGGCAGATTGGTTTATTGGTTTAGCGAGAAACAGAAATCAATTTCCACATCAACTGCAGAAGCAGAATATATTGCTGCAGGAAGCTGTTGTGCACAGATTCTTTGGATGAAGAATCAGTTACTGGACTATGGGTTAAAATTTTCTAAAAACCCATTTACTGTGATAATCAAAGTGCTATTGCTATAACAGGTAATCCAGTTCAACACTCAATGACAAAGCACATCAACATTCGGTACCATTTCATAAGGGAACATGTGATGGAAGGTACAGTGGAATTGCATTTTGTTCCAACAGATCAACAACTAGCAGATATCTTCACAAAACCACTATGTGAAGCTACCTTTACAAGACTGGTAAATGAACTTGGAATGGTTTCAGGTTCTTTCTTAAAATCTATTTAGTTTTATTCTCATGCATCAGACTTTATGATCAGTGTTTACAGATTTTCTTATCTCCATGTAATATGTGCTTAAACTATAATATATTAAATACTGATTGTTATCTGATGTGATTCTATATACTCTGATAGTGTTTTGAATGTTCTGTGACTATTCACTCCAATGAGGATTATTTGTTAGATGATGACTTAGTAGTCTTTAACAAACTGTGTATCCCATGTTTGAATTAGTCATTTGTGTGGAAATCTATAACACAAGCAAACTCTGATTTTGATCTTAGTCAAATTTACTTTGTGTATCTTATTACTAAGTCACAAACTAGATTATTGCTTCTTATATGTCAAATTCTGATGTCAGTAAATCTTAAGGATGAACTACATGCTTGATAAGCTTCACTTATCTGAAGAAAACAAAAGAACAGAAAAATTGAAGTCAGGTACTCCTTTAAGATCTAGAGTAAATATGTGAAAGGGAAGACCCAGGTGCATTGCTGGTATTACGGTATATGCATTAGAAAATCAAATAAATTTTTCTTGGTGACTTTTCACATTCTCTGATTACTGGAGAAATACTCTGATAATAGCATAAATTCTGATAGCAGTTGTGACTCATTTACACTGAGAAGCCACTGTAAAATGAATGTCAAAAGATGCATAAAATGAGCACAACTAGTTGAAGTGGACTCTTGCATAAATTTGTTCTATAGTAAACTTCAAATTAGAGACAGATTTTAAGCATTTTTCTTAGTTATGTCTTATTTCTAAGATATCTGAAGTCTATCAGACTTTAATATTTATCTGATCATTTGCAAATGCACACACTCTCACTCCATATGAATGATAAAAATTACTGTGGTGATTAAGTTGTTTTTGACAAACAGTTAAGTATTATTTGCATAAATTCTGAGGACAAGTTCTGATGAAAGTTTTGATGATTAAACTCTGAAGAAACCAGTCAGTATTTGTTTGAAGAATCACAGAAACAGACATTCACTTTTTGAGTACAGAAGTCATGTTCAGATGACCGTTAAATTCTGATAATAGTCAAGTTCTTATGCAAATCCTGATGGAAACTCTGATGCTTACGTGGCATTATTTAATTACTTGGCTTATTTTTAGTATTTACTGTAACGGTTATATTTTGTCAGAAAATAATTAAGTGAGATAAAAACAGTGACAATCATTTGGTTAATGGGTTTCGTGTTGGTTTTTGCATATGCATGTGTGCAATAATTACTGCTTATTTCCCGTGCTCACTAACTACTGCTTTGACTATTTACTGGATGACAGGTGTAAAGTGTCTGTTTTACTTCCAAAAAGAGCCGTTAAGTAGAAAGAGTATAAATATTAGAGACAAAAGATTACCCAAATCTTTTACTTTCTCTCTTACTTAATCTCTTATTTCTTTTACTCTCTCTCTCTTTTACTCTCTATTTTCAGAGGGATTTTCTTACAGGCATTTTAACAAACATCTTGTGAACACACATTTTCTCACTTATTTCTTTACAGAAATGGCACCCAAAGATCTAATCTATGATGGAGCCAAGTTTGTTCCTAATAACTACATGGCTATTTTTTCTAAGGACGAGGCTCCTTCAGAACTTTATTTCGTCCAAGACTTTCTTGCTCGAAGTGAAATAGGCTATGCACTGACCCATCCCCAGGCTCTCTCAGGCAAGCAGATTCTGGAGTTTTGGCGGTCTGGTGTTTATAATGATGGTGGAAAAGCTGGGTCCCCAAGTATTATCTTTATAGCAGGGGAGGATGAGCATGTGGTGACCTTGTCAAATGTTTGACAAGCACTACATTTGCCAGAAGATTGCACCTTCAATTCACCAGTTGAGGAGCCAGCTCTTCAACAAATGATGGAAAATCTAGGCTATGAAAAGTCTTTGGCAAAGCTGGGACAATTGAAGAGACCCCACATCAGGAGGGAGTGGAGTTTTTTCTTTGACTGTATTACAAAAGCTTTTGCCAACAAGTGCTTAAACTTTGATGCTATTCCCATAATGAGTCAGCAAATCGGGTATGCCCTTTTGAATCAAACACATTTTGATTATGCAAGTGTTGTTTTAGAGTTTATTGGTGATAGGATGAAAGAAGATAGAAATATAGTCTATTTTGCTAGATTTTGTCAACTTATTTATAATTTATGTTGTCCTGATACACCACACACCTTTAGTGATTTGATTGAACCCTTTAAGCTACACAAAAGGGCTTTCACTGACTTATTATCTACTGATAATAAGAAGAATGAACTAAGACCCCTCCAAATTCCTCAATCAGTCAAACAGTTCTTAGTAAATTTTGATCCTCTCACATACAGTACCATATATCCAGATGTAGCACCAGCACAACCTCCACCTACACAACCTACCAATACTCAACTAGCTCAATCCTCTCAACCACAACCACAACCTACCATCAAAAATTATTTCCAACCTGCACAATCTTCTCAACCACAACCATCTACTACAACATCTAGACCCAAACCTTCAAGAGCAAAATCTGTTCTTAAATCTCCATCAAGAAGAAGAAGGATGATT
The DNA here is from genome assembly GCF_009905375.1 of Apium graveolens. Lineage (NCBI taxonomy): Eukaryota > Viridiplantae > Streptophyta > Magnoliopsida > Apiales > Apiaceae > Apium > Apium graveolens. Next base: position 169,631,752 of record NC_133647.1, on the reverse strand, counting down.
CTAAGGGATGAATCAGATGAAGAGGAGCAAGTCCAGGTTCATGCATCAGAAGCTGTGACAGTAAAAGCTGAAAAAGAAATTTTCAGAAGGAGGTTGCAGCTGCAAAATATATTTCTCAGAAGGAAACTAAAGCTGAGGATTCTGGTATTTTAAAGAGGAAAAGAACTTCAAGTTCTGATGCTGCTCAAGCAACTTCTCCACCATCCAAGAGATCAAATAAGAAGAGAGCAGGAAGGCATATGGCACAACCTCATTCTGAGGATGCTAATGAAGCTGAGGAAGGGGATCAAGAATCTCTGATCTCATCAGAACCAATAGTGATTGAAGCTTTGCCACCTCCACCTCAAGCTAAAGATATTGTTCCAGACACAGTGATCACACCTCATATCTCTCCACTCAGAGAAACAACTACAGTTGAAGATTCAGGATTAAGTCCTGAAATTGACCTTCATAGGCTGATTATTATATTTGTCCTGTATCTGGAAGCACCAGAAGGACAAGTGACAACTCCACCTGTTTCTCCACTAAAAGCTGACATACCTGTTAGTGTTTGTGCCCTAGAAACAACACTATGATGTTTTAGTTTAAGACATTAGGATTATTAATGTTTATGTTCTATCGATTATTCTATTTATAATTTATTAATTCTTAATTTCCAGCGATATAAATGTTAGATTAATAAATGTCCTTGGAATATGATATGCAATTCTATATCTCTAAGTACGTGACTTAGAAATGAGATTATGAGAATAGTATCAATATTGCTAAAGGTCCCTAGTCGAGTATTATTATTAAGGGACAATAATAATGCATTAAGACTGGTGTGTTTGTTGACTGATGATCACATCTCATTGATCATAGGTATAGTGATACTAAAGTCAAAAACACAGGCAGATGTATATGTACATGGTGCTGGACAGACCCAATGTGAGATTCTACATGTCTGTTGTGTCATAAGTAATTCTCACAGTGATAATAATGTAATGGTCCTTAGACCTGAAGTCATTATATTTCTATACGAGAATTAATATACATTGATTCCATTAAAAGTTATCCTTGACCGGGTTATGATAAAAGTGGACATTGGGTATATTATAAATCGTATAAGAAATATGAATGATCTAGATGGGATTTAACGCTCCTATTTTAGGAGTGATATTATTGGCCTCTTGTGTGAGCTAGACTATGAAATGCGTGGTCACGCTCAAATGTTGATTTGATATGATAGTCTACTCATTGATCAAGGAAACTTGGATTAAACTATGATGAGGATGACACATTACATGCCTCTAGTTTAATCTATAATATTTGGTTAAAGGGATTATATTACATTGTACATTATTCACAAAAGGTTTAATCGATCACCGATTCAATTATTATTACTTGGGTAGCAATGATGTATTACTAGATGTCGCTCATTGTTTACGATTTTAAATTAGATTTAAAATTTGTTTCCAACGTAATAATAACCTATAGGGTCACATACTAAGAATGCTTGAAGGATTATTTAATTTAAATTGGATTTAAATTATATTAAAGTAATTCAAATTATTTGTAATATTAATTAAGTATGACTTAATTAATTAGATAAATATTGATATTCGAATTTACTAATATTAATTATGAAATTTATTTGTTAAATAATTAAGTGAGACTTAATTATAATACAAATAGGATTTTCGAATTAATAATAACTCCTAATTAGTTAAGAGTTATAATTCGTTTTTCTACTCTCCATATAATATCTCTTGTGTGGCTGATTTTTGTATGAAAAAAGGACTTTTACTAAAACCCTAGCCACCAAGAGAGAAGAGCGAGAGAGCAAGAAAAAACGAGTTTGTACTAGTACACATCCAGTCCTTGAGTTCAAGCATTCACGTGGATACCGATAGAGCGTAGATCGCGAGAGCGGAATACGTGGTGATTGAACAAGCTTTAGATCTCCATTAGTCAACCAATTGGTAAAGCTTCTTAAGGTAAACAATCTGATCTACGAATTAAATATATGTTTTTCGCATGGATCCTGCGGTGGGTTTCGAAAATTCTATTTTTTTACATTTTTAATTATTGTTTCCATTGCGTTTATGTGCTCGAAACCCTTCAATGGCATCAGAGCTACTTGTGAAAAGTGTTTAATTCGTTTATGTGTTTACTGGTTTTATGATGATAACATGTATACAATATTCCATGACTGTTATATATGCGATTTTGTATGTTTTACCTGTTGTTATGTTTATATAGTGCGTATGTATATATATGTTTTGAATATATGATATTCATGAGAGTTGTATAATGATATGATGATTATATAATCTGTATATATACTGATATATACATGTTTGTATTTGTTCTTATTATAAGAAGCATATTTGATACGATTCTGAATCGGATGCAGCGGATTTACTGAAATCTGGGTCTGGTGTCTGATTTTAGCGAACGAATATGCTATTTCATATGGAATCGAGCGTCTGAACAAAACTGATAGCTAAAACTATCATCGACTGATCTGTAAGACGTTTGACGTCGTTTAGACCCTGTAATCCGTGATTTAATGTTATCAGATTTAATTTCAAATATTCTGATTTTTGCTATATTTGGTTTTTATGATTTGATCATGATGGGTATGATATGTTAAGATCATATTATGTGTTTTAACATGTTCTTATGTGTTAATTGAGCATGGTGGATGGTTATGGCTTATGATCTTAGGTTAATGGTTTTGTTTTTTTTAATACGGCTTGCATGTCGTCTGATCTTGTAATTACTAAATCTCGAATGTAACTCGAGTTCTTATTGTAAGTACATTAGATTAGTTTTTATTTTTTATTCGTGTAATATACATGAATACATGAAGATTTGAAGATCAAGGAAGGGTAATCTCACATGGAGGCCATCCAAGGAAGCAATATAAGAAAGAAGACATGTAATAGTTAGCCTGTATTTATTTTTCACATTAGATTGACCTAGATCTTTGTCATTAGCTTGATGAAGATCACATAGGATAAAGCCATAACCAACCACGTTTATTTATTGCACTTTATATATATATGAGCATATGATGAATGTATGTGTAGAGTAGTTTATAAAGATGCATGCTTCATTAGATTGAGGATGTATGTATTAGATACGACACCCATGCCATGCTTTCTAAACAAGATGAAATCTGTAATGATTCAAGATTTTAAAATGAACAAACGATTATGAGATTCTCGTGTTTATGAAACACGGAATAAAATACAAATTTTCTTTATTTCTGACATGGGGCGATTTTGTCAAAAGCGAGTTCTTTAAACTTGTAAGGTTGTGGGTTTTAAGCGAGACCATTGTGACTCCCTCACTACCTGGAAATCAAACCATTGAAGAATATTCATTTGAAGTATTTTATTCAAGGAAAAATTGGGAATCTCTTTATGATTGGATCATGATCGTTTTAAAATTAACAAAACCCTAAAGTTAATATTAAGTTGAGCAGATGCCTTCCAATGAGTCCAATGTGTATCGACTAGGAGTGGGTTCGCCAAAGCGAAGTACTCCTATCTATCGTGCGAGATGTGTTGAAGTATATTGATACTTTTTGACTATTGGGTTTGAGTTAACTTAGTTATCACAATAGGATTGTGAACTTAGAGGCATAGAGTTTGGCTAGATTTATTAGATAAATATGAACAAATGTTATTCCACCAAGCTATCCAAGAGTTATATTGTTGATATAATTGACAAATATTGTTTACCTAAATAATCATGTTTTAGGAGAAAAGCCAAAACTGACCTAACACATGGTGAAATATGGATCTTGGCTCACTAGAAAGGATATAGAAGACGTTCTTTCCGAATTCATAGTTAGGGCTATTGATTTGATAAAAATAGTAGGAGATATATATTGTGTATATATATATGAATAATCACTTGAACATAATTTAATGATCATCTGTAGACTAAGTCATTTTATGCATTTTAATATTGTAGATATCAAATGATAAATAACACAAATAACTTCTCTATGTAATAGTCCTTGAGAAGGACAAGCTGACATGAAATAATTTCCTCAATTGACACGGGAACTTGAGGATTGTCCTCAGGTTCAAAGATGTCACTCAAACCCCTCCCTTATTTTTTCTAGCTGAGAATGAAACATGTGCTGAACAAAATGCTTACCAGAAGCAAATTGATTATGCAACTGATGTTTCATGTCGCATGCTTGTAATTATGAGTGTTGAGCTTTAGAAGCAACAAGAGCATAATAATGCTTATGATATGATTGAGCACCTTCAAAGGATGTTTGAAAGATAGGCTCGTCAGAAAGATTTGACAATAATAAGGCACCATACTTTTGTTTTAATGGGAGAATGATATCCGGTTGAACCACATGTTCTAAAGATGATAGGTATATGTACCTTGATATTTTGGGTTTCAAGAATAGTCTAGAGACTCAGCTTGATTTGATCAAACAATATTTGAACAACTTTTATTCTTAGTTTGTTAAGAATAAAAGGAATGAGATAGACAGAACACCCACTGAGTTGTTAAGCATGTTTAGAACTGCTGAAAATAACACGGTAAAGGCATGAATTACGTCCATATTGATGATGTACACATGGAATGCAAATGGGAAAGGAAAGTGGACAGGCAAGGTGAAGATATTATCTTATTCGCTGCCAAAACAAAGTCCAATCCCAAAGGACTTTTGAAGCCTAATAGTGGTGTAGCTAAAGGAGATGATTGTCATTTTTGTGAAAATAACTGGATGAATGGAAGTTAAATTGTCGAGCTTATTTGGAAGATCTAAAGAAGAAGACTAGCAATGGTCAAGCTTCAGGTATAGGGTTAGAATTGGAGCAAAAGTTGTTGCTCTAGTTGAAGGAACTCTATTGTTAATGTTGCCCATAAGGCGAGATTGAGAACTTGATAAATTGTTATTACGTGCCTGCCTTTAGCGGATACATTAAGTCAATATCTTATCAGGACAAGAAAGGTTTTCATTTTAATTAAATAAATAATAGTTGTTTATTCTATTTCAATGATAAGACTTATAATGTTGCACAATTAGGTATCAATTTATATGTTCTAAGTTGACTCAAATCAAACATTACCTCTAGCATTGTCGTTAAGTCATATCAATGAGAAACGCATTTCTGAGTTACATATAGATGAATACTTGGATAAGTTTTATTTTGAATCATACGGAAGATGCGAACTTTGTCTCATTGGAAAAATGACTAAAGCTTCTTTTACCTGATCAGGTGAAAGGGCCACCGAACGATTATGACTTATATATAATGATGTATGTGGTCGAATGCGTATGATGGCAAGGGGGCTAATACTACTTTATAACATTTACTTATGATTTCAGTAGATATGGATATGTGGTTCTTATGAAGAACAAATCCGATTCTTTTGAAATGTTCAAAGAATATATGGCCGAAGTAGAAAAGAAAACAAGGGAAAGTATAAAAGTTTTATGATCAGATCGTGGAGGAGAAAACTTAAACCTCAATTTCAAGAGTTTCTTGAAGGAGTGTGATAGTGTATCATAACTTACTCTTTCTGGAACACCTCAATGGAATAGAGATTCTTAGAGGAGAAATCGTACCTTGTTGGACATAGTGTGATCGATGATGAGTCAAGCGGATCTTCCATTCAGTTTCTAGGGTTATTCTCTAGAAACGGCTGCATATACACTTAACCAAGTTCCGACTAAAGTGGTTCAAAATACTCCGTATGAGATATAGAGTGATAAATGTCAAAGCATGTCATTTATGAAAAATTGGGCACATGAAGCGTTTGTAAAATGTTTAGCCTCTGACAAGCTTGGACCAAAATTAGATAGATAATATTTTGTGGGATACCCAAGTGAGACTACGGTATAGTTTTTATAATCCTTCCGAGAACAAAGTGTTTGTTGCTCGAGCCGCTGTATTTCTTGAGGGAGAACTACTTTCTAAGAAAATCAGTGGGAGGATAATACATCTCGATGAAGATCGAGAACCATATGATAATATTGAACCAGAGTTGGAATAAGATCAGGATGTACATCAAAAATGTTGAAAGTAATCCTGTCCAAGAAACACAGGTTATTCGTAGATCTAGTAGGATTCACCATGAGCCCGGGAGAAATTATGAATTTCTTTTGACTCAAGATGGTGATATGATGCTTACAGATAATGATAAGCCTCTCACCTACCAAGATGCTATGAATAGTTCAGACTCCAAGAGATGGCTAGAGGCCATGAAATTCGGGATGGAATCCATGTATCAAATTAAAGTACTAACTTTAGTTGATCCACTCGAAGGGGTAAAACCTATAGGGTGCAAGTGGGTTTTCAAGAAGAAAACTGACATGGATGGTAAAGTACAGACTTATAAGACGCGACTAGTGGCAAAAAGGTTTCAAACAAATTCATGGTTTAGACTATGATGAGACTTTTTCATCGGTTACTATGGTCAAGTCTATCAGTATTTTGTTAGCAATAGTTGCTTACTTTGACTATGAGATTTGGAAAATGGATGTCAAAACTGCTTTCTTAAATGGGAGCCTTGAACAAGATATATATATGATACAACCTGAGGGTTTTATCGATCCAAAGTTTGCTAAGGTAGTTTGTAAGTTGCTTATATCTATTTATAGATTGAAGCAAGCCTCAAGGAGAATGAATATTCATTTTGATGAAACGGTCAAAGAGTTTTGTAATATCCGGGATATATTGTGTGATTATTTTGCTATTAAATAATTATTATGTGTGTTCAGTATCTATTCTGTGAGTTAAGTGTTAAGTGTTATCTGTAGTTGGATATTCAAAAATAATATTAATTGAGTATTTTAATTTTCATATGTCCAAATAAAAAATAGATAATTGTCATATTTTCCTAATTATTTTTATGTTGATTTATGGATTTATAAGAATCATATGAAATTTATAAAATCTTTTTTCGAGCATTTAAAATCTATTTTATAAAAACGGGAACCAATCGACGTCATCTGTTGTTACGTTTTTGGAACCCGAAACTCTTTCGAGAACTCCTTCCTAACCTAATTGTAATATTCCGAGCATATTCCATATTTCGACTTTTTCGATCCGGCGTACGGTTTGTTCTGCGCGGGTCCCGACGCAACATTTTCGATACAATATTTGTTTCGGTAAATCAATAAAACCCGTATATTCGATAAACGGGAGCTTTTTTATTAAACTATCCCAATTATCACCTCGTAGTACGTGTAACCAGGCGCTAAGACCAAGACCGCAGTACAAATTGTACTGGTTTGGATAATTATCCCGAAAACCGATACCGTTTGGATCAGTTTTTATAAATAAACGTACCGTTTTACTTCCGGAATGATCCAACAGGATACTAATTTTCTGTAATTATAAATAGCCTTTTCCCGTATTTTATTTCGTATCAGAATCATTTGCAGACAGATAATTATATAATTTTACAGAGAAAAATCATATATTCATAAACTGTTCCAAAAATCAAACCAACTTTTGATGGTGTTATTGATCTTTGTTTGAAAAGCTCGAGTACCAGATTTGAAGGTCTTGAAGAGCTCTATCAGATTCCATAACCTGTTTTACTGCAGAATCAAAGGTTAATTTTATATATTTTTATTAAATTTCGTATTATTTTGATTAAAAATATGAATTTTTGTTCGTATGATTGTTTGTATGATTTGATGATTGCATGTTGTAGAGCTTGTTTTCCTGATGATTTTGGTATATTATACGTCTGATTTGGAGTTCAATAACATGTTCAAATTTGAGTTTAATTTTCGAATTTTAAAATTAGGGTTTATAACCCGTATGAATGTCTTTAATTGAAATTTGGGGGTTTTTGATTTAGGGGTTATTAGCTGTTGATTTATGGTGGGTTGTGTTCCTTATGAAATTTGCAATCGATTGATATATAGCTCGTTAACAGAGGATTAGTGAATCGAAGGGAGTTGTGTTTTGAAGGTTTACGATGTTCGCCGGAAACCGGCAATGTTCTTGGCCAATTTCCGGCCAGAACAGAAATGATTAGAATGATTTGTTTGCATGAATATGTTCCTGGTGAAGTGTAGTTGTGATCTGGACAGTTTGGTTGCCTGAGGTGGCCGAAATCGTGTTCTCCGGCCACACTCCGGCAAGGTCGACGGCGGGGCTAGCAAAATTACAAACAGACCCTTGTAATTTTAAAAACGATACATTTAGGTCCCTGAAGTTTCCAGACTTTGCAAATTTAGGATTCCTGTTTTAAAAATATTTAAAAATTATATTTCCTATTTATTTTTATTATAAAAATTCATTTTTAATTTCTGAAAATTCTAAAAATTATTATTTTAATTCCGAAAATTATTTCTAATTCAAAAATAAATCTGAATTAATTAGTTAATTAATTTCAGTTAATTTTTAATTGATTAATTGGTCAATTAATTTGAAAATTAATTGATTAATTGATTTTAGTTAATTATTTAATTAGATTTAATTATTTAAAAATGATTTAAAAATTCCGAAAAATAGTTTCGAGCTTTAAAATATTATTCTAAATTATTTCCAAGGCTCGATAATTATTATAAAATTGTTTCGGAGCCAAAATTGGCCAACCGAACCCTGTTTATTATCCCAAAATTGATCCAACGGCCCGTTTTAATTCCGAAAAATGTTTTAAAAATCGTTTTAAATACCAGAAAGCCTATTTATGACCCGAAATGTCTTTATAAATGATATATCATTGATTATGTGATGTATTATATGATATACGTGACTTGTCGATTGACTATCGGTTTATATATTCGGTGTTTACTTGATTATTGCATAACTTTCAATCCGTTAATCGGATTTGGGTGGAACGAAGGGTAGATAAAAGTATGTGTTGAATAAAATCCTATGAGTCGACTATTGATAGATACTTATGATATGTGAGCAGAAGAGGCAAGACATAGGAAAGGGAAACAGGTAGTTGAGGAGTAAGACGGTTGAGATGGGAAGCGAGTGCAGTGTAATAAGCTAATACCAGGCAAGTGTTCTGAACTTTCTCGAGATATTATAGTGATTGATAGTCATGTTGGCTATTCTACCTCCACCTGTGTTGCAGTCCGTACCATTGCAGGCTATTCTACATGGTGCTGGATAGACCCAATGTGAGATTCTACATGTCTGTTGTGTCATAAGTAATTCTCACAGTGATAATGATGTAATGGTCCTTAGACCTGAAGTCATTATATTTCTATACGAGAATTAATATACATTGATTCCATTAAAAGTTATCCTTGACCGGGTAATGATAAAAGTGGACATTGGGTATATTATGAATCGTATGAGAAATATGAATGATCTAGTTGGGATTTAACCCTCCTATTTTAGGAGTGATATTATTGGTCTCTTGTGTGAGCTAGACTATGAAATGCGTGGTCACGCTCAAATGTTGATTTGATATGATAGTCTACTCATTGATCAAGGAAACTTGGATTAAACTATGATGAGGATGACACATTACATGCCTCTAATTTAATCTATAATATTTGGTTAAAGGGATTATATTACATTGTACATTATTCACAAAAGGTTTAATCGATCACCGATTCAATTATTATTACTTGGGTAGCAATGATGTATTACTAGATGTCGCTCATTGTTTACGATTTTAAATTAGATTTAAAATTTGTTTCCAACGTAATAATAACCTATAGGGTCACATACTAAGAATGCTTGAAGGATTATTTAATTTAAATTGGATTTAAATTATATTAAAGTAATTCAAATTATTTATAATATTAATTAAGTATGACTTAACTAATTAGATAAATATTAATATTCAAATTTCTAATATTAATTATGAAATTTATTTGTTAAATAATTAAGTGAGACTTAATTATAATACAAATAGGATTTTCGAATTAATAATAACTCCTAATTAGTTAACAATTATAATTCATTTTTCTACTCTCTATATAATATCTCTTGTGTGGCTGATTTTTGTATGAAAAAAGGACTTTTACTAAAACCCTAGCCACCAAGAAAGAAGAGGGAGAGAGCGAGAAAAAACGAGTTTGTGCTAGTACACATCCAATCCTTGAGTTCAAGCATTCGTGTGGATACCGATAGAGCGTAGATCGCGAGAGCGGGATACGTGGTGATTGAACAAGCTTTGGATCTCCATTAGTCAACCAATTGGTAAAGCTTCTTAAGGTAAACAATCTGATCTACGAATTAAATATTTGTTTTTCGCATGGATCCTACGGTGGGTTTCGAAAATTCTATTTTTTACATTTTTAATTACTGTTTCCATTGCGTTTATGTGCTCGAAACCCTTCAATGGCATCAGAGCTACTTGTGAAAAGCGTTTAATTCGTTTATGTGTTTACTGGTTTTATGATGATAACATGTAACACCCCCAAATCCGGGGTCGGGGATCCGGATTGTCACGAGTTCCATTTCCCTTAATAACACCCAATCTTAATAATTAATCAACTATTCTGTACTGTGACCCCACTATAAACACACACACCACAAGTTATAGTCTCAGAGATGAATATCCAAAAATAATCACAAGTCGTTTTATTCCACAATTATATGCCAATACACCTTAAAAGGGTTTCTGAATAAATTTACATTTCTTTGTCATTATTACAATTCATAAATATACATAAATCTGGTTCATCAATAGTTGAAAACCTAGCCTACTGGTAGCTCCTACCTCAGCTACGGCGGCATCAACGATTCCAGAAAACTGCGGAACATTTTTTAACCGCTTGCGAATTGGAAGCTTGGTCCTGTTCATCTTGTCTAGCTGATGTTGTGTGATGAAAGAAGAAAGAAAGGGTGAGCAAAAAGCCCACCAAAATAATATGTATAATGATTTACAATATATGAGCATTCTCATAGTACTCATGAAAGTCTTGGTCAAGAAGAAATGAACCAAGTTTGATATCTTACCGCGACCAAGTCGCAAAATATTCAGTATATATGTACATATATACTTTTCACAATCTTTGAAATCCTCTGACATGTATAATATACACAGAGTTCCCGTTTATAACTGTATAAAATATCGTTGCAAGGTGATCTCATATATCTAACCTTGTCTCAACGTTTTTCCGAAAATCTTTGACATGCACAAGATAATCATTTACTAGATATAAGTTTAAAAGATGAAGTTACAAGATACTCCAATATACTTATATCCGAATACTACTTGAACTACCACCGTTCAAGTTATAATCAGTTTCAAAAGTTCATCACCCAGATGAGACTACAAGATAAGACTTGAATAGATTCAATCCTTGAAATATCATTATAAATAATGAAGTTATGAGATACTTCATTAAGTCCCGATATATATATATACCTATATATATATACATTTCATACACTCCTTGAAAACCTCTGTTATGAAAATTATAAACAGAGTTGCAATATCCAATGAATTTTGGAAAGGAGAAAACCTTGGCATAAACCTGATATCTTGCTGATCAGGCAAAGATACCAATAAGTAACCTTTTCTACTAGTAGATGGACGAATTCCCCACTGGTCATCACCCTGGTCGCAATAGGACCTTATGCTGGACTGCCACTCAGCCACTTACGCATTTGATGGACTCCCACTGAGCCACTTACACTTTCATGGACGCCCACTGAGCCCATGTTGCTTATGCCGACTCAATAGATGGACTTACTTCCCGAACGTTGGGTAAGTAATCAATTCATTTATCAAAACAGCAACCTCGTTGCGAATGTAAAATACACCACTGAGCCGGATCCCTCAAGTTTTGAGCGAGTATTTAAATCCCCTTCGAAAGGAAGATCTTAACTATAAAAATGAGTTTTGGGATCCGCTCTAACTTTTAAAATCATTTTGAAGACTCGAAAACATTTTTAAGAATGTTTGGAGTACTGCTGATTTATTAAAATAAATCAGTCCCAATATATTAGAAAATATCTGAATATTATTATTTAAATAATATTCCCAAAAAGGATAATCTCTATAAAAATAATCGAAGTAGAAGTGTTAAAACTCATACTTGAAATGAATATTAAATAACCAAAGATATACTTATACGAAAGTACTATCTTTATTTGAATAATCAAAAGTAAGTTTGATTATCGAAACATTATTCTTTAACAAAATAAAGAATATTATTTAATAAATAAGCGGAGTCATAAGTCCTCAAATGAATATTCAAAATAATATTCATTAAATAAAATAAAGCGAGTCATAAGTCCTCGAATGAATATTCAAAGTAATATTCATTAAATAAAATAAAGGGAGTCATAAGCCCTCGAATGAATATTCAAAATAATATTCATTAATAAAATAAAGGGAGTCATAAGCCCTCGAATGAATATTCAAAATAATATTCATTAATAAAATAAAGGGAGTCATAAGCCCTCGAATGAATATTCAAAATAATATTCATTAAATAAATAAAATAAAGTTATCGAATAAACCTTATTCGATTAATAGTTTTGAAAACTATATCAATATATATATATATTATACTCGGGAACATCGACTCCCGATTTAGAAAAATGTTCACATTTGGGTCCCCTATACTAAGGGTATACGTAACTACTACTTATCTCTAGCATATGTATTATGCAACTATAAGCATTTGAATCAACAGGTATATATCAATATTATGAAACAGACATGCATATATACCATATCACATGCTCCAATATATCGCAAGATTTTCTAATTAACCATCATGCATCTATCACAAGATAATGCATATACATATGTATACATCACAACAACAGTTATACGGGTATAAAACTTGCCTGAGTGCTCCCGGATAGACTTAGCTTAGAGTGGGTCCGATAACCTATGAACAACAACATAAGTTGGAATTAAACCCCGGTCGCTTAAGAAACTAGACTTTAACCAATTGAACCCTAACGTTCGCTTATGGTCACTCATACGCTTAACGAATCACCTAAGTCGTTCGAGTACCCTCGGCTCCACCATTTTTAATAAATTAACCATTAAGAGTTTTAAGGCGATTCTTTCACGAGTACCTTACCAACTGCCTAATCCACATAACATAATTGTTTCATATCCCAATTAGTCATTTAAAGTCCTTAACCAAGGTTTCAAAGTAAGGCGAGGGGTAATGGTTCGTTCGCGAAACGCCGTTACTTAAAACGGTCGTTTCTCCTAAACCGTACATCGGATTCAAACGAACCACATATCAAAATGAAGCTCGTAATATGAACTATATAAACATGACAATGGTCAAAATCTAGCAGGGAGTTCTCGGGTCCTAATGTTAAGAACAAAACAGCCTAAAGTAAATCGGACATTATGACGGCTATGTTTACGCGATTTCCCAAATTTAAAACACTCCAATTCAACCCACAATCAATCCACAATCACAACCCAATCAAAACTCCATCCATACTACATCATAACAACCCCAACAACTCAACATCAACAATTTATACTTATTCTTAAACTTGAATTTAACTACACTTAAGTTCATTAATCAACAATCCAAGAACTACCACTCCAAAAACTTCACAAAATCAACTAATCTCTACATTTACAACTAGCAAACCTCTCATGAATTATAACAACAAAACTAAACCTAATTACTCAAATAAAGTTAGGGTTTGGAGGGGTTATACCTTCCTTGGAGAGTGGAGAATCAAGAGAATGGCTTGGAATTACCCTTAAAGTCCTTATCCAAGCTTAATCGAAACAAAACTTCAAGAACTAAATTTGGAGGGGTTATACCTTCCTTGGACAGTGGAGAATCAAGAGAATGGCTTGGAATCACCCTTAAAGTCCTTATCCAAGCTTAATCGAAACAAAACTTCAAGAACAAAAAAATTTAGTTCTTGAAAAACAATATTCACCATATTCTTCCATGATTTTTAGGAAGAGATTGTGGATGATTTACGAGCTCAAATTATAGGATATTAATAACTATGCATAAGGAGTCTTAGATAATTACCTTGTAATTTAACAAAGCTTGGAACTATGATTTTGACTTTCTTGCTTTGGAAAAGAAGAAGAAGCTGAGAGCAAGGTGAAGAAAATGAAATGATCTTTGGTTTTGGGTGAAATGATTGGTGGTTGGTTGTTTTTAGCTTGATTTTGGTTAATTACCTTTTTAACCTTGAACTTTGTGTGGTTTTAAATCAACCACACCTCCTTCCCCCTTATGTCATGCTTATGTCACCTTGTTATGTCATCATCCCTTACTTGACCTCTTCTCATTGGTTTGATGACATCATCCCCTCTAATCTCTTTGATTAGCTTTTAATTATTTGGCTAATGACCGCTGATCTGTTATACGGTTCGCTTAACTTTCGTTTTCGTTTATCGTTTGAGGGATCATACCCGGGATCTTATTACTTAGGTTTCCTTAACCTTTCTCAATACATTATTTTCCTTTTTATGATCCTCTCTTAGAATCCTTGAATTTAAATCCTTTTTATTCTGTTACCTTATACTCAATTCTTTCTGTATCTGGTAGATTTCTGGGAAAAATCAAAGTGTTCGGATTTGGATTCTGACGATCTTTACATACACTTATATACCACATAGAGTACTAATAATATCCCAGAAGATCAATAAAAGAACCCCTACATAGTGTGGCATGAAAAATTTTCTTATTCAGCAAAACACTATTCATAAGGGTTTCAAAAATTCCAAAAATTGGGGTTATTACAGTCTCCCCTCCTTAAAAGGATTCCGTCCCGGAATCAGATAGAAAATGAGTAGGGATACTTTCTTAGCATTGCACTTTCTAACTCTTACGTAATTTTCCCACATTGTGGTTCTACCATCAAACTCTGACTAGTTTGATAACACTTCTCCCAAGCATTTGTCCATTTTTGATCTATAACCCTTCCTGGTTGTTCCATGTAGGTTACGTCTGGTTGCATGTCTATGCACTCATATGCCCCTATTTGTCTGGCATCCGAATTACACTTCCTTAACATTGATATGTGGAACACGTTATGAACTTACTACATGTTCGGGGGTAGGGCTAGCTCATATGCTAACTTCCCAATACGTCTTAATACCTCAAAGGGTCCAACAATTCGTAGGCTTATCTTTCCTTTCTTTTTGAACCTCATCAATCATTTCCAAGGGATACCTTTAACATTACTAGGTCCCCTATTTCCTATTCTTTGTCCTTTCGTGTCAAATTAACATATTTCTCATGTCCATCTTGGGCTACTACCAGCCGTCCTCTGATTAGATCTATCATATCCTTGGTCCTTTGGACCATTGCTGGTCCGAACATCTTGCGCTCTACAATTTCATCCTAACATAAGGGAGATCAAAATTTTCTTCCCTCAAAGATCTCATAAGACGACATCTCGATACCTGACATACGATCTATTATCGTGAGAAAACTCAATCCGCGTTAAGTGATCATTCCAAATTCTCTCAAGTCTATTGCACAGACTCTCATTATAGCTTTTAGCATTAGAGCTTTTTCTTCTCAATACCCATTCTTTTCCAGTTCGTAATCGCTACTACCTTCCGTTCCTAATATTATACTGGTTATACTTTTGCTCGTTAGCGTTCTATAACCTTTTAATAACCACGTCAACCTTAGTATCACTAACGCGTTAGAATCGGAATACCATCGTACTAATACTACTTCCTTTAGCTGCTTCCATCTTCGAAAGCTTGATCCATCATATAGAAGTAAAGGAATTTGTTGAGAGATCACTATGATCATGAACACTTGTTCAATTGCATAGTTAGTACAGAAGGTGGCCAACCTTTAGCACTTGACAAGCAATTAAATGACATGTGGTATCCTACTAGGCTTCTATCACACAGATAGATAGTCATTCGGCAATACCTCCCCTTCTGGAAGGGTTGTTCTTCTCAGCTTACATGAAATGAAATGAAGAGAAAAGAACGAACTGAAGAGAATTGTATATATGTAAAAAATATTGCCATAAAATATCTGGCTTGGAATCTACCTCTGAACTATAGAGGTTTGTCATAGGAGAACAAAACATATATGTATTTATATCAACATCAAGTATTATAGCATCGTATTTCACATGCCTAAATATTTTTGCTATTCCGTCCATCATTCTATGGACCCATGCTCTTCCTCGAGCTTATACATAATCACCTTTGAAACTCCCTCGACATCGAAAATCGAATCTGGGATCTCATTCTAGACACCATCGTTACTAGAATTATATGCTTGCATCGCAACCTTCCTCGTATAGTAATACGACTCTCTATTGATAAGAAGGAATAAATATTCAATAGGTAGATAATCTACTTAACCAGTCTATTCAACGATAACTTATACATCACCACAACCCGATTAGGGGTACCCAATCTCAACATCCATTACACTACAACTCTCACGGTTGTAATCGGCTCATTATTCAAAGAATCGTTGCTGCATTACTATGGTCCACCACTGACCTACTGTCGTCATTCATTTTCCTTGGAATCTTAATAGCTAACCATACGGAGTCCATACCTGTCGTATCAAATTCTTCTAAGGAGTTAACATAATTACCATTCATAATTCATGAAGAACAGTCCAGATCCTGACGTACTTTCATGACATGAAGCAGATAAAATTGCAGAAGAGTTTCAATCAAAGCAACGATAGCAGGTTAATACCATTCTTAATCATATGCCTTCAATAGAAGACTTAACTCAAAGGTTCGTCTAGTCCTTTTTGAAATATGGTCCTGGCTTATCTCAAGATAGTACCTTCTGAGATAGATAGCCCGCTCATGGCAATTACACGAATTAAACCTTTACCAACTACTATTATGGTTGGGTATTGCACAGTCATCAAAAGGAATGTCAATCTTCTAAACCATAATACAACCTTCACAGCTTTAACCATCATCACTGTATTCCTTTGGCACAAGTGCCTATAATTATCCTCTTACCTTTAAAGTGTCGGCCACCTCTTTGGCCTTTCCCGATAGTAAAATTTCCTTACAGTCAATGTCATTTTAACCACCTCCAAATAAATTTTCTACCTCATTTCAATCACTGCTTATGTGAAGATGTTTTCCTTAAAATCTGATGAGTAAAAAAAATATCACCATTTTTACATAAGTTATTGCCTCAGTCTTTAGAGGTTAATCACTGTCATGACTGACTCTCAATCATACTTAGAACATCTTTTATCTTAGGTCCTAATTTCCCTGAACAATTTCGACCTTTACTGGTTCGATCCATACTTTCTCGTGGTTTAACACGTGCCCCACTTGGCATCATTATAATTACATCATATTTCCTTTATCAATATTTCTATTCTTGAGAATTTTGAATATTACCTTTCTCCTTGTAAAACCTCTAAGGTTATCCTTGAATCGTTCCTCCTGTATTCCCTAGATACAGGGCATATCAAAATACCGTTTACTAATACTAGAACCATTGTCTATGTACTTCTGAAAAATTTCTTTACTGATCTTTAAAGGTTGTTGTTACCTTGATCCTTTCCAATTCATACTTGTCAAAACTCATGTTGTCCCTATTACGGGTGAAATGTCAACCTTTATGCATTCCCCTAGGATTCGTTTTAAGTTACCGATGTTCTATCCTTAATTTCACCTTTAAAAAGGTACATGCATCCTTCCATGGATAAATCAAGTCATATATCCCTGATGAGGGTGTCTTTATTCAATCATTTCCACCTCGATAGTATATGCCTAATTTCATAATAATATCCTTATCCAAAATGAGGTCAATCCATATGGCCTCCAAAAGACAATAACGGTTATCCACTTTTCTTGCCTGATTCGGTAATGATAACAAGGATGTTCTGGAAGATATCGGTCGTGTTCAACGTGAACTTCTTCTTAATAATTCCGTATTTACTTTTGTTGTTTATCTCAACAGTCATCTCAATGTTGGGATATCTCTCATTCCTGGCGTCTTCCTTCCTGGGTATCAAGCCACCGGTCTCACACTCCACCTTCTTGAAGGTCACTTCCTTCATCCAATTTTCCTAATTTCTTACTTTCTTGTCTCCTCGTCTATCCGCGTCTCATTATTTATCCTTCGAACTATCTCAAGGTTTCCCGAATCCTTCCAACTTGAAGGGGGTACAACATATATGTATCTCTTATGCCTTCAACCATCAATTTAACTCATGGTGAATCACCCTCATCCTGACGATTACTTATTGTTCTATTTCTATTGCTACGAGTCTTTAGGGTTTCCTCATACCCAAATTCCTTATTATTCCTCAAACTCTATTGCCTTTATATTCCTTTCCACTTCAGTTTCTTTTTATTTTCCTTTCTCTTATCATTATTTCCTGAACTAACACAACATAAGCATTGATTTCAAACATCCCGTCATTCTGGATTCGTGTCCTCAGAACGAATCTTGACAACTTTTACAACTTAGATTCATAATTCATCATACTCGTCCGCCTTGTTCTGGCTCTAAAGCTTTTACACTATCTCCATAACCTTGGGAAGTACTTTCCTGAAAACAATTGACTGAACTGTAATCAGTTTATTATAACCTCTTGCTCCATGCCTTTCTTGGTCTTTCACCAGTGGGTGGTCTCTCTCTTAGGAGGGTAAGTGACAAAAACACTATTTTCTGATTCGTCAATCATTTAGAATCTCAAATGATTCCTGTATTTCCTTTAGCCAGGCTCTTGCCTCGGCTGGGTCAGCTATTCCCTTGGAACTCTGAGAGCTTAGGGACTTAAAGGTCCTGAAAGAATTTCACACCACATTGTTTCCTCAAGGTGGTGGTTAGGGTAAAAGTATAAGTTTTGTTTTAGGCAGGTCCATGGATTGCCCAATAGGAGTACCATCCCGATTCTTCCTATCTTGCTCGACTTCTGTTTTCTCAGTCTAAATATTTCTTCCTACTCCCCATAATTGGGGTCATATTTTAATTTAAAATCTTTATTTTCCACTTCATTATATTCTGGGTTCCTTATATCTTAATTACGACCTCCCTAATTATCACATTCAAGGTTTGCCCCTAATCTTATTCCTCATTGGGGTATAATGCTTGGAAAAATTTTAAGAATCTCTGGATATTTATTTTACTTAATTTGCTTAAGTCTTTCCCTCATTCTGTCCTTGCATGATTGCAAATTATGAATTCTCAAGTTCTATAAACTTCATGACACTCTCTTAAGTGTTAATAGTGCAATTAACAATATGAACTTATCACAAACAACTGATCTGAACTGAAATTAACGAATATATACATAACCATTTGTTCGAGGGTACAACTACTGAACACATTAAAGAGAATTACATCATTTGATCTGATCGCTTATATCCCAAAAGTACTACCATAGATAATCATCTCGTCATTAAAACTAATCATTCATAACTTAGACTAATCCTCCAAAAGCGGTGCTACATGAAACCCTTATCTGATCGCTCTGGCTCTGCACACTACCATGGATCAAGAAATGCGGGCACGCACGACATCCCTAACCTGCTCCATCACAGAGGTGGTGAGGTCTAAGATAGTGGCAAGTAGAGCTGGATCAATCTGACCCTCAAGATGGCCTCTAGCTGTAACACGGGTGATAGCCTTAATCCTTTTCATGCTATGAGCTAATCCTGCCGGAAGTACCCCGCCCTCAATCCTTGGTGCAGTAAGTCGATCCAACAGATCACTCCTAACATTACGGGCCTCGGACAGGCCACCCAAAGTCATGTAATAATCGACGATAAGAGAAGCCTGAGTGGTTGCATCTAGCAGTCCATGGGGTGCAGGTGGTGCAGGCCCAGGGGATCCAAATGGATAACCAAGCATGGTATCAGGTGATAATGGTGCAGGAGATAAAGGTGGCATTTCCTCAGTAGGTGCTGGGCTCTGTACAGGGGAGGGAACAGGAATTGGTGGAACCTCATGGATGTCTTCAGGAGCCTCGGGAAGAGGGTCTGATACTAGTATAATTGGTGTCGTAGAAGGCCCCACTCCTTCTGCCCTCATTAACCTTTGTGCCCTTGGTAACTCTTCATTCTCTAGTGCCACCCCCGCAGCCACTCTTGCTCTGGTAGTCGCCCTGACTACGGTCATCAATTCCTCAGCAGTCCTCTCTTCATTCTCGTCAGGATCCTCCACGAGATCCTCCTCGGCAACAATCCCTTCTGGGATAACATCCTCAACCGCAACATTCTCAATATGAATCTCATCCGGTCCCTCGTTAGGGTACTCTATCAGATTTACAATTTGATCTCCAACATGTAATAAAACATCATCATGCTGATGCTCCTGAACCTCAGGGTTCGGTGCCCCGCTGCCCTATACGAGAACGAACTATGTTACTATCACGATATTTATAAGGGTTCCCATAAGGGTTTTAACTGTCAGTACTACGTTAGGTAGTCCGACTATGAACTTGACAATAGTTCTTATTATCTTAGTGAACTTATTATCTTAACGCCACATCATCTCTGAGGTTTATAACGCTTCACTCTGATACCATTTCTGTAACACCCCCAAATCCGGGGTCGGGGATCCGGGTTGTCACGAGTTCCATTTCCCTTAATAACACCCAATCTTAATAATTAATCAACTATTCTGTACTGTGACCCCACCATAAACACACACACCACAAGTTATAGTCTCAGAGATGAATATCCAAAAATAATCACAAGTCGTTTTATTCCATAATTATATGCCAATACACCTTAAAAGGGTTTCTGAATAAATTTACATTTCTTTGCCATTATTATAATTCATAAATATACATAAATCTGGTTCATCAATAGTTGAAAACCTAGCCTATTGGTAGCTCCTACCTCAGCTACGGCGGCATCAACGCTTCCAGAAAACTGCGGAACATTTTCTAACCGCTTGCGAATTGGAAGCTTGGTCCTGTTCATCTTGTCTAGCTGATGTTGTGTGATGAAAGAAGAAAGCAAGGGTGAGCAACAAGCCCACCAAAATAATATGTATAATGATTTACAATATATGAGCATTCTCATAGTAATCATGAAAGTCTTGGTCAAGAAGAAATGAACCAAGTTTGATATCTTACCGCGACCAAGTCACAAAATATTCAGTATATATGTACATATATACTTTTCACAATCTTTGAAATCCTCTGACATGTATAATATACACAGAGTTCCCATTTATAACTGTATAAAATATCGTTGCAAGGTGATCTCATATATTTAACCTTGTCTCAACGTTTTTACGAAAATCTTTGACATGCACAAGATAATCATTTACTAGATATAAGTTTAAAAGGTGAAGTTACAAGATACTCCAATATACTTATATCCGAATACTACTTGAACTACCACCGTTCAAGTTATAATCAGTTTCAAAAGTTCATCACCCAAATGAGACTACAAGATAAGACTTGAATAGATTCAATCCTTGAAATATCATTATAAATAATAAAGTTATGAGATACTTCATTAAGTCCCGATATATATATACACCTATATATATATACATTTCATACACTCCTTGAAAACCTCTGTTATGAAAATTATAAACAGAGTTACAATATCCAATGAATTTTGGAAAGGAGAAAACCTTGGCATAAACCTGATATCTTGCTGATCAGGCAAAGATACCAATAAGTAACCTTTTCTACTAGTAGATGGGCGAATTCCCCACTGGTCATCAACCTGGTCGTAATAGGACCTTATGCTAGACTGCCACTCAGCCACTTACGCATTTGATGGACTCCCACTGAGCCACTTACACTTTCATGGACGCCCACTGAGCCCATGTTGCTTATGCCGACTCAATAGGTGGACTTACTTCCCGAACGTTGGGTAAGTAATCAATTCATTTATCAAAACAGCAACCTCGTTGCGAATGTAAAATACACCACTGAGCCGGATCCCTCAAGTTTTGAGCGAGTATTTAAATCCCCTTCGAAAGGAAGATCTTAACTATAAAAATGAGTTTTTGGATCCGCTCTAACTTTTAAAATTATTTTGAAGACTCAAAAACATTTTTAAGAATGTTTGGAGTACTGCTGATTTATTAAAATAAATCAGTCCCAATATATTAGAAAATATCTGAATATTATTATTTAAATAATATTCCCAAAAAGGATAATCTCTATAAAAATAATCGAAGTAGAAGTGTTAAAACTCATACTTGAAATGAATATTAAATAACCAAAGATATACTTATACGAAAGTACTATCTTTATTTGAATAATCAAAAGTAAGTTTGATTATCGAAACATTATTCTTTAACAAAATAAAGAATATTATTTAATAAATAAGCGGAGTTATAAGTCCTCAAATGAATATTCAAAATAATATTCATTAAATAAAATAAAGCGAGTCATAAGTCCTCGAATGAATATTCAAAGTAATATTCATTAAATAAAATAAAGGGAGTCATAAGCCCTCGAATGAATATTCAAAATAATATTCATTAAAAAAATAAAGGGAGTCATAAACCCTCGAATGAATATTCAAAATAATATTCATTAATAAAATAAAGGGAGTCATAAGCCCTCGAATGAATATTCAAAATAATATTCATTAAATAAATAAAATAAAGTTATCGAATAAACCTTATTCGATTAATAGTTTTGAAAACTATATCAATATATATATATATATATATATATATATTATACTCGGGAATATCGACTCCCGGTTTTGAAAAATGTTCACCTTTGGGTCCCCTATACTAAGGGTATACGTAACTACTACTTATCTCTAGCATATGTATTATGCAACTATAAGCATTTGAATCAACATGTATATATCAAGATTACGAAACAGACATGCATACATATCATATCACATGCTCCAATATATCGCAAGATTTGCTAATTAACCATCATGCATCTATCACAAGATAATGTATATACATATGTATACATCACAACAACAGTTATACGGGTAGAAAACTTGCCTGAGTGCTCCCGGATAGACTTAGCTTAGAGTGGGTCCGATAACCTATGAACAACAACATAAGTTGGAATTAAACCCCGGTCGCTTAAGAAACTAGACTTTAACCAATTGAACCCTAACGTTCGCTTATGGTCACTCATACGCTTAACGAATCACCTAGTCGTTCGAGTACCCTCGGCTCCACCATTTTTAATAAATTAACCATTAAGAGTTTTAAGGCGATTCTTTCGCGAGTACCTTACCAACTGCCTAATCCACTTAACATAATTGTTTCATATCCCAATTAGTCATTTAAAGTCCTTAACCAAGGTTTCAAAGTAAGGCGAGGGGTAATGGTTCGTTCGTGAAACGCCGTTACTTAAAACGGTCATTTCTCCTAAACCGTACATCGGATTCAAACGAACCACATATTAAAACGAAGCTCGTAATATGAACTATATAAACATGACAATGGTCAAAAACTAGCAGGGAGTTCTCGGATCCTAATGTTAAGAACAAAACAGCCTAAAGTAAATCGGACATTACGACGACTATGTTTACGCGATTTCCCAAATTTAAAACACTCCAATTCAACCCACAATCAATCCACAATCACAACCCAATCAAAACTCCATCCATACTACATCATAACAGCCCCAAAAACTCAGCATCAACAATTTATACTTATTCTTAAACTTGAATTTGACTACACTTAAGTTCATTAATCAATAATCCAAGAACTACCACTCCAAAAACTTCACAAAATCAACTAATCCCTACATTTACAACTAGTAAACCTCTCATGAATTATAACAACAAAACTAAACCTAATTACTCAAATAAAGTTAGGGTTTGGAGGGGTTATACCTTCCTTGGAGAGTGGAGAATCAAGAGAATGGCTTGGAATCACCCTTAAAGTCCTTATCCAAGCTTAATCTAAACAAAACTTCAAGAACAAAAACATTTAGTTCTTGAAAAACACTATTCACCATCTTCTTCCATGATTTTTAGAAAGAGATTGTGGATGATTTAGTAGCTCAAACTTATAGGATATTCATAACTATGCATAAGGAGTCTTAGATAATTACCTTGTAATTTAACAAAGCTTGGAACTATGATTTTAACTTTCTTGCTTTGGAAAAGAAGAAGAAGCCGAGAGCAAGGTGAAGAAAATGAAATGATCTTTGTGTTTTGGGTGAAATGATTGTTGGTTGGTTGTTTTTAGCTTGATTTTGGTTAATTACCTTTTTAACCATGAACTTTGTGTGGTTTTAAATCAACCACACCTCCTTCCCCCTTATGTCATGCTTATGTCACCTTGTTATGTCGTCATCCCTTACTTGCCCTCTTCTCATTGGTTTCATGACATCATCCCCTCTAATCTCTTTGATTAGCTTTTAATTATTTGGATAATGACCGCTGATCTGTTATACGGTTCACTTAACTTTCGTTTTCGTTTATCGTTTGAGGGATCATACCCGAGATCTTATTACTTAGGTTTCCTTAACCTTTCTCAATACATTATTTTCCTTTTTATGATCCTCTCTTATAATCTTTGAATTTAAACCCTTTTTATTCTGTTACCTTATACTCAATTCTTTCTGTATCTGGTAGATTTCTGGGAAAAATCAAAGTGTTCGGATTTGGATTCTGACGATCTTTACATACACTTATATACCACATAGAGTACTAATAATATCCCAGAAGATCAATAAAAGAACCCCTACATAGTGTGGCATGAAAAGTTTTCTTATTCAGCAAAACACTATTCATAAGGGTTTCAAAAACTCCAAAAACTGGGGTTATTACATAACATGTATACAATATTCCATGACTGTTATGTATGCGATTTTGTATGTTTTACATGTTGTTATGTTTACATAGTGCGTATGTATATATATGTTTTGAATATATGATATTCGAGAGTTGTATAATCATATGATGATTATATAATCTATATATATACTGATATATACATGTTTTGTATTTGTTCTTATTATAAGAATCATATTTGATACGATTCTGAATCGGATGCAGCGGATTTACTGAAATCTGGGTCTCATGTCTGATTTTAGCGAACGAATATGCTATTTCATATGGAATCGAGCGTCTGAACAAAACTGATAGCAAAAGCTATCAACAACTGATCTGTAAGAAGTTTGACGTCATTTAGACCATGTAATCTGTAATTTAATGTTATCAGATTTAATTTCGAATATTCTGATTTTTGCTATATTTGTATTTTATGATTAGATCATGATGGGTATGATATGTTAAGATCATATTATGTGTTTTAACATGTTCTTATGTGTTAATTGAGCATGGTGGATGGTTATGGCTTATGACCATAGGTTAATGGTTTTGTTTTTTTTTAATACGGCTTGCATGTCGTTTGATCTTGTAATTATTAAATCTCGAATGTAACTCGAGTTCTTATTGTAAGTACATTAGATTAGTTTTTATTTTTTATTCGTGTAATGTACATGAATACATGAAGATTTGAAGATCAAGGAAGGGTAATCTCACGTGAAGGCCATCCAAGGAAGCAATATAAGAAAGAAGACATGTAATAGTTAGCCTGTATTTATTTTTCACCTTAGATTGACCTAGATCTTTGTCATTAGCTTGATGAAGATCACATAGGATAAAGCCATAACCAGCCACGTTTATTTATTGCACTTTACATATATATGAGCATATGATGAATGTATGTGTAGAGTAGTTTATAAAGATGCATGCTTCATTAGATTGAGGATGTATGTATTAGATACGACACCCATGCCATGCTTTCTAAACAAGATGAAATCTGTAACGATTCAAGATTTTAAAATGAACAAACGATTATGAGATTCTCGTGTTTATGAAACACGGAATAAAATACAAATTTTCTTTATTTCTGACATGGGGCGATTTTATCAAAAGCGAGTTCTTTGAACTTGTAAGGTTGTGGGTTTTAAGTGAGACCATTGTGACTCCCTCACTACCTGGAAATCAAACCATTGAAGAATATTGATTTGAAGTATTTTATTCAAGGAAAAATTGGGAATCTCTTTATGATGGGATCATGATCGTTTTAAAATTAACAAAACCCTAAAGTTAATATTAAGTTGATCAGATGCCTTCCAATTAGTCCAATGCGTATCGACCAGGAGTGGGTTCGCCAAAGCGAAGTACTCCTATCTATCGTGGGAGATGTGTTGAAGTATATTGATAGTTTTTGACTATTGGGGTTGACTTAACTAAGTTATCACAATAGGATTGTGAACTTAGAGGCATAGAGTTTGGCTAGATTTATTAGATAAATATGAACAAATGTTATTCCACCAAGTTATCTAAGAGTTATATTGGTGATATAATTGACAAATATTGTCTACCTAAATAATCATGTTTTAGGAGAAAAGCCAAAACTGACCTAACGCATGGTGAAATATGGATCTTGGCTCACTAGAAAGGATATAGAAGACGTTCTTTCTGAATTAATAGTTAGGGCTATTGATTTGATAAAAATAGTGGGAGATATATATTGTGTATGTATATATGAATAATCACTTGAACATAATTTAATGATCATCTGTAGACTAAGTCATTTTATGCATTTTAATATTGTAGATATCAAATGACAAATAACACAAATAACTTCTCTATGTAATAGTCCTTGAGAAGGACAAGCTGACATGAAATAATTTCCTCAATTGACACGGGAACTTGAGGATTGTCCTCAGGTTCAAGGATGTCACTCAAACCCCTCCCTTATTTCTTCTAGCTGAGAATGAAACATGTGCTGAACAAAATGCTTACCAGAAGCAAATTGATTATGCAACTAATGTTTCATGTCTCATGCTTGTAATTATGAGTGTTGAGCTTTAGAAGCAACAAGAGCATAATAATGCTTATGATATGATTGAGCACCTTCAAAGGATGTTTGAAAGATAGGCTCGTCAGAAAGATTTGACAATAATAAGGCACCATACTTTTGTATTAATGGGAGAATGATATCCGGTTGAACCACATGTTCTAAAGATGATAGGTATATGTACCTTGATATTTTGGGTTTCAAGAATAGTCTAGAGACTCTGCTTGATTTGATCAAACAATATTTGAACAACTTATATTCTTAGTTTGTTAAGAACAAAAGGAATGAGATAGACAGAACACCCACTGAGTTGTTAAGCATGTTTAGAACTGCTGAAAATAACATGGTAAAGGCATGAATTACGTCCATATTGATGATGTACACATGGAATGCAAATGGGAAAGGAAAGTGGACAGGCAAGGTGAAGATTTGATCTTATTCGGTGCCAAAACAAAGTCCAATCACAAAGGGCTTTTGAAGCCTAATAATGGTGTAGGTAAAGAATATGATTGTCATTTCTGTGAAAATAACTGGATGAATTAATAATAACTCCTAATTAGTTAAGAGTTATAATTTGTTTTTCTTCTCTCTATATAATATCTCTTGTGTGGCTGATTTTTATATGAAAAAAGGACTTTTACTAAAACCCTAGCCACCAAGAGAGAAGAGGGAGAGAGCAAGAAGAAACGAGTTTGTGCTAGTACACATCCTGTTGTAAATCTCACTAACAAATATAGCAACATAGAAGCAAGTGTATAAAGAATTTAACAAGTTTAGGCCAATACCACAGTTAACAAAACAAAACATGCAGGTAAACAAAATCAGTAACTGAAATAACGTACCCGAAACCATAGCTTTTAACAGTAAATGAAATACAGGTTCACAGATACAAAATGCCAAGAAAAATGATCACAGCTGAGTCACCAGGCCTTGCTTGAAGTCCTGGCTACTCTTGAAGAGAATATTGCCCCTACCTGCTGCGTTTGGGATGCGCACAATATCTCCACCAGGATAAAACAGCTCGGAGTTTATGTTAACAGCAGCAACAAAAGCTCCACTTCGACCAGCACCTCAGTCGCCGGAAAATATCAGCACTTCAGGACTTGTGGGAGAGAAATGCAGAGAGGTTGAAGAGAAGAGAAGAGAATGTAGTGTGTCTAATACATTCACTTTAACCTCTATTTATAGGAGAGTAAAAAATGAAACTGTCCACACACTTAATGTCTGAATTAAACTGCTTCATTAATGAAAAAATCAAAACTGATCAGATTTTGAATTCATTAATAAAAAAAAACAAAACTGATCAGCTTTTGAATTTAAATTATTTGTAACAGCTTTTCACATTAACACCCACATTATTATCAGAACTTAAGTTAAGTTCTGATTTGATTCATCAGTACTTAAGTTCTGATTCTGATATCAGAACTTGTTAAGTTCTGATTTTATTCATCAGTTCTTAAGTTCTGATTCTGATATCAGAACTTGTTACAGATCAGATTATTTGCAGGTTCAATATATTTAGACTAAGCCCACTAACAAAGTGACTTAGCCTATTTCAGTACCCAGCCCAATAATCCAGTCACCGATAAATAAATTCGAATTAAAATAATTCTCAAATAAATAAAATCCTCGCCCAGGTCACCTCGCGTACGCGAGACGCCGAGACATTCGCCCAAATTGCCCTTCGACCCGGTCCGGTCCGGTCCGGTGCGGTGCGGTGCGGGGCGGGGCGCGCGCGTGTGTGTGTGCGCGCGTGAAGCACACAACAACACAATGGACCATCACACACCTTAGTAGTTGTATACTACTCATGTGGGTAATATCATATAAAGCACACACCCTCCTTTATTTATTTCAATGTGGGACAAACATTCTCAAATTTTTCCAAGCTTTTCCAATCTACTTTCAACTCTCATTTCATATGGATTTCATTAAGAAAATTCTTAAAACCATACATGAAAATTTAAGTTCAAATATCATTGAACAATTTCCAATCATTAGATTTTAGGATTAACATCAAGAACATAATTAAATTAAGCTCTAAAATCCTAATTTTCTAACAATCCCCCACAAATCCATACAGAAATGTGATCAATTTCCCATCATGACTTGTTTTTTCAGAGTCGGTACCCTTCCGGGTTTGAACCCTCCTAATTCCTCTACTTCAATGGCTATCGGACTCAGATGGAATGTTTCACCTTGAATCTTAATCCGTTTAGTATAACCATATTCCATAGACGACGACAAGTCAAAGGTTATGGTGCCAATCTACGGCTTTGAGACATTAATGGTCATGTCTCGATCCTGTTCGTCGAATGCTTCAAGGATTAACCCTATCCTCTAATTGCGACCACACAATTACATTTGCTTAGCTGGGCATCTCCAGAGATATACTGCCTCTATCTCGTCAAATGACTTGATCCCATTCAGAGTTTTAACACTCTTGTTTTTCTTGCAGTGTCAGTACCTTCTAGGTTTACAGGGGATAGACTCAGATACTATAGTATCATCTATGTAGCAAAGGTACTACCAACTCATCCTTACAGCTTGTTATTACCCATTGAATACACTTCGAGGGATCTCCTCTCATGTGTATTGGGTTCCCACTGTTGATGAATTATGATGGGTTGACAGTCCCATCCCCAACCTTGACTTAAGGACCACTGCAGGTTCCAGTCCTTTAGTAAGAGGATCAGCTATATTATTCTGAGTTCCTATGAACTCTATAGCTATGATCCTATCAGTCACTAAACCCCTTATAGACTTGAGTCTAACTTGAATGTGTCTCTTAGTTTTAGCATTATGCTTTTTACTGCTAATTTTGTCGATAGTTGTTCGACTATCACAGTGAATAGCAATAGCAGGAAGCGGTCTTCTTACTACAGGTATTGCAGACATAAGTCCGTGTAACCATTCAGCCTCCGTCCCTGTGGCATCAAGTGCACACAACTCAGCCTCAAAAGTAGACAGAGTAACTATAGTCTGTCTGCTTGACTTCCAGGATATTGCTCCACCAGCCAAGGTGAACACGTATCCAGTCACTCCATTGGAACCAGACTTCTTAGCTATCCAACTTGCATCACTGTACCCTTCAAGCACACCAGGAAATCTCCTGTAGTGTAAACTAAGGTATATTGTGCCTTTTAGATATCTAAGTACTCTATCAAGAGCATCCCAATGAGTTCTGTTTGGACAGCTTGTATATCTAGCCAATTTAGACACAGAATATGAAATATCTGGTCTAGTACAGTTAGCAAGATACTGCAAGCTCCCAATAATCTGAGAATACCTTAACTTAGACACAGGCACTCCTGAAGTATTCTTGACAAGGACAACTTTCGAATCATAAGGTGTACTAGCGATTCTACACTGTGAATAACCATATTTCTCAAGTATAGATTTCTCTATATAATGAGATTGAGTCAAGGTTATTCCTTCAGTGGACTGAACCAGTTTGATTCCAAGAATCACACTTCCCTCACCCATATCCTTCATTTCAAAATGTCTTTTCAAGAATTCTTTAGTCTCGTTAATAATCTCAATATTAGTTCCAAACAATAAAATGTCATCCACATATAGGCACAAAATAACACACTCATTACCTTTAACTTTAGTGTAGACACACTTATCACTTTCATTAATTTTATAACTGAAAGGCAATATGGTTTCATCAAACTTTTTATGCCAATCTCTGGGAGCTTGTTTCAAGCCATAGATGGACTTGATCAACTTACATACTTTCCTTTCATTGCCTGATGCAACAAATCCATCAGGTTGATCCATGTAAATCTCTTCTTCAAGTTCACCATGAAGAAAAGCCGTCTTTACATCCATCTGATGGATGATAAGACCATGGACTGAAGCCAATGCTATAAGCATTCGGATTGTTACCATTCTTGCAACCGGAGAGTATGTATCAAAATAATCAATTCTTTCATTTTGCTTAAAACCCTTAGCTACCAGTCTAGCTTTGTACTTATCTATTGAGCCGTCAGGGTTCAACTTCCTTTTAAAGACCCATTTGCACCCAATAGTAGAACACCCAGGAGGGAGATCAACCAACTCCCATGTTCCATTAGAAACAATAGAGTCAATTTCACTCTTGACAGCGCCCTTCCAGTGCCTTGACTCAGAAGAATCCATAGCTTTCCGGAAAGTTAAAGGTTCGTCCTCGATATTGTAAGTGATGAAATCACCTCCAAAATCCTTGACTACCTTTGCACGCTTACTTCTCCTTGGTTCCTCTAGTTCCTTAGGAATAGAGCTACTACTAGGTTCCGCCCCCACATTTGTCATCTTTTCCATATGATCAGGAATAGAACTTGATGTATGAGTAGGATCTTCCTCAGAAGTCGTTTCAGGTATTCCAGTCTTCATAGGGTAGACATCCTCAAAGAATGTCGCATCTCGAAATTCAACTATCGTGTTTGCCACTATACCATCTATGTCAGATTTTAACACTAAAAATCTCATAGCTGTAGTGGTCTCAAGATAGCCCAGAAAGATACAGTCAACAGTCTTTGGACCTAGTTTCTTTCTCTTGTGTTCAGGAACAAGTACCTTAGCAAGGCACCCCCACACACGAAGATACTTAAGACTAGTCATCCTGCCTTTTCATAACTCCAAGGGTGTTTTATCCATGTGTTTCAGAGGGACTCTATTCAAAATATGGCAAGCCGTATTTAGAGCCTCCCCCCACATGTATTTAGGCAACCCAGAGTTAATAAGCATACTATTAATCATATCTTTAAATGTTCTGTTCTTTCGCTCAGCAACCCCATTAGACTCAGGTGTGTATGGTGGAGTAACTTCATGAACTATACCATTGTTTGCATAAAATTCATTAAAAGCATTACTCGTATACTCACCACCTCTATCAGATCTCAATCTTTTAAGTAACTTACTAGTTTGTTTTTCTACTTCAGTTTTATATATAATGAATTTACTAAGTGCTTCATCCTTATGTCTAAGTAAATAAACATAACAGTATCTACTACTATCATCTATAAAAGTAATGAAGTATCTAAACTGGTCCTTGGTCAACACACCACCAAATTCACAAATATCAGTGTGTACTAAATCTAACAAGTCTGAATTCCTAACAACGTTATGAAAAGGTTTCCTTATCTGTTTAGCAGACACACATACTTGACATTTAGAATTCTTTTCTATGGTATATTTTGGAATCAACTCTAAGTTCATCATGTTCTTAAGAGCACCAAAGTTTAAATGACCTAGTCTAGCATGCCATATATTTGAGGACTCAATACAGTTAACAGTAGGAATAACATTATTATTCAAATTTCCCAAAACGGGATCCGCATTAATAACAAATAAACCATTTGACAAGTAACCCTTGCCAAAGAATGTACCAGTGTGAATAAGAACTACTTTATTACACTTGAACGAAATTTCAAAACCACTAGAAACTAAACAGCTTCCACTTATTATATTTCTACGCATGTTGGGAACATGATGCACTCTCGTCAGAGATAGAATACGTCCTGAAAGGAACTTCAGATCCACGTTTCCAACTCCATGTACTTGAGCAACACTAGCATTCCCCATCTTCACAGTCAGGCTATGACTCTGTTGATAAGATACAAATAAACTAATATCAGCACAAATATGTACATTAGCTCCAGTATCTATCAACCATTCATTTGACAGATAGGTAGAAAATATCACATGGTTTTAGGATACATACCGGTCAACGTCGGTTTCAGAAGCCGTAGCCTCACCAACGACCATGTTCACTACAGGCCCACTTGCGGTTCCAAGCACAACATTTGCTTGCGCTACCTCGGTTTTCTTCGCTTTCTTCGTAGGGCAGTCCTTACTCCAGTGCCCAACCTGCCCACAAGACCAGCATGGTTTGTTTGCCTTGGGTTTCTTGGCCTTGTCCTTGTCACTCTTAGGTTTATTACTATTAGCTTTCTTAGCAAAAGCCTTCCTCTTTTGTCCTACAGTTGCTATGTTTACCTTCGAGGTACCGTGTTCAGTTGGCATCACATATCCCTGTTTGGACTTGTGTTGTTCTTGTACCGAGATGTCCAGCATAAGGTTGGTCCAGGTGATCTCTCCTTTCTGTCTTTTCAGGGAGAGAGAGAACTCTTCCCAAGACTTCGGGAGTTTTTCAATCACACTCATCACCTTGAACTTCTCCGGGAGATTCATTCCAGACTCCTTCAAAGCATGCACTATCATCTCGAACTCATGCACCTGCTCAGTCATGGACTTATTGTCCACCAGCTTGAACTCGAGGAACCTTGCCACAGAATACTTTTCTAGACCTTGTGAGTCAGTATTATGTGTCTGGTCCAGCTTCTCCCATAAGAGTTTTGCAGAGTAGGCATCAGAAGAATAGACATCAAACAAAGTGTTTGTTAGAGCCGCCAGAATGGCCGCTCTAGCCACTCCATCCTTCTCAGCCCACTTCGTAAAAGCCTTAACTGTGTCAGCCTTCTCTTGATCCACTACTGGTTTATCATATTCCACAACCGGCCACAGACCCTTTATAGTCAACCACAACTTCATCCTTTTCTGCCAGCGAGAAAAGCCAATGCCACCGTTGAATTTCTCCGGTAAACCGGTTAGTTCAACAGCTTGTGGGAAACTATAGGTGGTCCAATCAATGGCCCCAGCAGTTGCACCCGAACTGCTACCACCACCAACGATAACCTCACTTTCGTTAACCATTATGCTAAATTCTATATAACTAATATTCTCTTCAAGAATATTGTAAATCTCACAAACAAATATAGCAACATAGAAGCAAGTGTATAAAGAATTTAACAAGTTTAGGCCAAGACCACAGTTAACAAAACAAAACATGCAGGTAAACAAAATCAGTAACTGAAATAACGTAGAGAGAAAGAAAGATGTACCCGAAACCATAGCTTTTAACAGTGAATGAAATACAGGTTCACAGATACAAAATGCCAAGAAAAATGATCACAGCTGAGTCACCAGGCCTTGTTTGAAGTCCTGGCTGCTCTTGAAGAGAATATTGCCCCTACCTGCTGTGTTTGGGATGCGCACAATATCTCCACCAGGATAAAACAGCTCGGAGTTTATGTTAACAGCAGCAACAAAAGCTCCACTTCGACCAGCACCTCAGTCGCCGGAAAATATCAGCACTTCAGGACTTGTGGGAGAGAAATGCAGAGAGGTTGAAGAGAAGAGAAGAGAATGTAGTGTGTCTAATACATTCACTTTAACCTCTATTTATAGGAGAGTAAAAAATGAAACTGTCCACACACTTAATGTCTGAATTAAACTGCTTCATTAATGAAAAAATCAAAACTGATCAGATTTTGAATTCATTAATAAAAAAAACCAAAACTGATCAGCTTTTGAATTTAAATTATTTGTAACAACTTTTCACATTAACACCCACATTATTATCAGAACTTAAGTTAAGTTCTGATTTGATTCATCAGTACTTAAGTTCTGATTCTGATATCAGAACTTGTTAAGTTCTGATTTTATTCATCAGTTCTTAAGTTCTGATTCTGATATCAGAACTTGTTACAGATCAGATTATTTGCAGGTTCAATATATTTAGACTAAGCCCACTAACAAAGTGACTTAGCCTATTTCAGTACCCAGCCCAATAATCCAGTCACCGATAAATAAATTCGAATTAAAATAATTCTCAAATAAATAAAATCCTCGCCCAGGTCGCCTCGCGTACGCGAGACGCCGAGACATTCGCCCAAATCGCCCTTCGACCCGACCCGGTCCGGTCCGGTGCGGTGCGGTGCGGGGCGGGGCGCGCGTGTGTGTGTGTGCGCGCGTGAAGCACACAACAACACAATGGACCATCACACACCTTAGTAGTTGTATACTACTCATGTGGGTAATACCATATAAAGCACACACCCTCCTTTATTTATTTCAATGTGGGACAAACATTCTCAAATTTTTCCAAGCTTTTCCAAGCTACTTTCAACTCTCATTTCATATGGATTTCATTAAGAAAATTCTTAAAACCATACATGAAAATTTAAGTTCAAATATCATTGAACAATTTCCAATCATTAGATTTTAGGATTAACATCAAGAACATAATTAAATTAAGCTCTAAAATCCTAATTTTCTAACACATCCAATCCTTGAGTTCAAGCATTCGTGTGGATACCGATAGAGCGTAGATCGCGAGAGTGGGATGCGTGGTGATTGAACAAGCTTTGGATCTTCATTAGTCAACCAATTGGTAAAGCTTCTTAAGGTAAACAATCTGATCTATGAATAAAATATATGTTTTTCGCATGGATCCTACGGCGGGTTACAAAAATTCTATTTTTTTACGTTTTTAATTACTGTTTCCGTTGCATTTATGTGCTCGAAACCCTTCAATACCAACTACTCCAATTCTGGATGTGGAAACAGATGAAGTTGTACCAGAATCTCCAACAGCCATACACACACTTGTGTTGTTAGAAGATGATGAGTTTCTTGCAAGTTCTGGAGAGTTAGATCCAGTAAATACTCCAGCGCAAATTCTTGGAAAGGAGGCATTGCTTAAAAAGTTTGTTGAATAAGGTGCTCCTATTTCATGGGAAGAAACTCATAGAGGAGTTGAATGGACCAAGAAGTGAAATGAATCTGATTTCATTCCAAGCTCCAAAGTTCTATCAGATCATATTGCAAAAGCTGATGAGTTGATGACAAATTCTTACTTTAAAGCTCAACTTAAAGTCACAGCTCTCAATACTAAAAACCTTCAAGGTCAATACTCCATTACTCATGCCAAGGTTGATAAACTACAGGAAAATGCTGATAAGCTGGACCTGATGCTCAAGCTAGACAAGAACAGGTTTATCAGACCTATTCATGACAAAGTAGAGGCAATTGAGAAGGTTCAAGAACATCAACAGGCCCAATTAACTGAGGTCCGGTATAATCAAGCCTCTCAATAAGCTCAACTGAATGAAATCCAATCTTCAGTAGAACTTCTTATATCTCTACTCCTACCAGATGATGCCAAAAAGGGGGAGAAGGTAGTGAAGTCCAAATGCTCTACTAGTCAAGTACTGAAGAAGAAGGATAATAAAGAAGATGATCAGGGAAACCCTAGCAAGGGTCAAGGTCAAGGACAAAGCAGCAAAAAGTTTCTTCAAAGAAACTAAATTATGATTCTAGCAAATCTTCTACACAGAAGAAGACAAGTTCTGAAACTGTAGATGCTCAAACTCTAAAAGCAAGTTATGATGATCAAAGTCTGATATCAAGTTCTGATATTCTCATTCAAGGAGGAAGTAAAGACTCTCAGAAGTTTTTGCAAACTCTGAAGCTTAGGGAAGGGAGACTACAGTCTATTATAAAGATCTTAAGATTCAGACACTTGATGAAGAAATTGCTAGAAGACTATTTCTCAAGCATAATCCTGGAATGGATTTAGAGACTTTCAAGGAGGAAGAAGCTAGATTTACAGCTGAGAAGACAAATCTTAAGTCTAATGCTTCTGATGCAAAGAAACCTCCAAGGCCTACAGCAAAAGGCATTGTGATCAAGGAAAGGTCAAATTCTGAGGCTTCAAAGCCCAAGACAAGATCACAAGATGAAATTGATCCCAAAGAAAAAGGGAAAGAGAAGGTTGATGAACCAACAAAGACACGGGAGATGAAGATTCCTTAAATCCTGATAAAGCCTGTATACAAACTGGTTCAGGTTTTTGATGATACAACTGTTGAAGATGGAATTGTTGAAACTCTGAAAAGAAGAAAGATAACAGAAGAATCTAAGACAACCTCTGACTTAGCTCAAGTTGTTCAGAGTGAAGAACAGCAAGCTATAGAAGAAACAGCAAATCCTGATCAAGTCATCAAGACATAAACCTCTGACAATGCTCAAGTTGATTTGAACAAAATGACAGTTACTAATTAGAGAAACTCCAATGGAAAAATGTTAATCCATCATATCCTAAGAAAAGTCAACTGCTATCTGATTTCATGACTGTTGGATTGAAAGCCAGAGAAGCAAGAGATAGAGCTGGATTGGGTTCTGAAGAAGCCAAAATCAAGATAGGAGTTGAAGTACTTACTAGAGATCCATTTTTATTGACTGACAAACCTCTTGAAGAAGTTACACAAAAACACCTTGACAAGGTTATATCTGTTTAAGTGGTACTGGATGCTCATGATAAAAGTAATGTCAAAGAAAAGATGATTATGTTTCTTGAAGATAGAAGAACATACAGAATGTCAGACTCAGATGTGCTGAACAAATCTTTGAAACAACTTCAATTCTTTCATTATCTTTTGGAGATAAAGTATGAGATTACTAGGAGATGGTCAAATTTCATCATGAAGACAATAAGGGATAAAGCAAGAATTTCTGGATCAACGGTTACAGAATTCATTCCAAATATAGTTGAAGATGATGGAAGTGAAATTCCAATGAAGAAGGATTCTGCTAAAATTGAAGTTATTCTGAAAGAGAAATTGTTGTACTATAATGAAGACTCATCTCATCCAAGAGTAATCAGACTTGGTGATGGATTAGAAAGAAATCACATCTCAGCACTTAGGACTGCAATCTACCAGATTGGAAGTCAAGATGAAGAAATGAAGCAAGTCAAGGCTACATTAGCTCAAGTCCTGAGGAATGCAGAAGAGAAGCTGATATCAAACTTTGTCAGGAATCACTTTGGATTCAGATTGACTTAGTAAAATTGGTAAAAGCTACAAGGACTGTAAGTTGTAGTTAGTTGTTTAAATAAACTCTCATTGCATTTGTACTTAAATGTTTTTGACATCATCAAATCTATTAACTTGTATATTTTTCATAATTTATAAGTTGGGGGAGATTGTTAGATATATTTGATATGTCATGTCTAATCTGTTGTGTTTAGTTTCAGAACTTAATATCAGGACTTACTGGAAATCAGAACTTACTGAAGTCAGAATTTATATCAGAACTTAAGGCCATCAGGATTTATATCAGGATTTAAGTGCGGGTACCTCAGATAAGGAATGCAGCTGATTTACAGGAGAAGATATGGACTAAAACAAAAGAAGATATGCATGAAGAGTTAGAAGACTAGAAGACTTGTAAAAGATAATATCTGATTGATATATTTTAGGAGACAGAATTATATTCCATATCAATTAGAAGATATCTAGTAACTGTGTACTATATAAACACAGATTAGGGTTTACACTATATGTGTTATCATTCACGAGAAAGATTATAAATTGTAACCTAGCAGCCCTAAGTGATATTGTTCATCACTGAGAGAGTAGTTTAACCTACTTTGTAACAGAGCTTATTATATTGAATAAACTTGATTACTGTTACATACTTGTGTTCAAAATCAATTTGATTATATAAACACTATATTCAACCCCCTTCTATAGTGTTGTGTGACATAACAATTCTGATGACTTTAAATCTTACAACAGGAGCAAGTGTCTCATCAAAATCTATTCCTTCTTGTTGACAATAGCCCTTAGCAACCAATCTTGCTTTATTCCTTACTACTATGCCATTTTCATCCATCTTCTTTTTGAATACCCACTTTTTGTTAATAAGATTCTTTTCTTTAGGCTTGGGTGCCAGTTTTCAAACTTTATTCCTTTCAAATTGGTTTAGCTCCTCCTGCATAGCTAAAACCCAATCAGGATCCAACAGAGCTTCTTCTACCTTTTTAGGCTCTTCTTGTGAGAGAAAGCTATTGTAAAGATATTCTTCTTGAGTTGCTTTCTTGTTTGCACTCTTGAAGATGCATCACCAATAATTAATTCAAATAGGTGATCTCTTATCCATTTTCTCTATTGAAGTAGATTAGCTCTAGATGAAGAGGTCTTATTGTTATCTTGATGTGTGACAGAATTTTGATTAGAAGAAACTCCCCCTGAGTTTGTGGATCTTTGACTTGAAGCTGGGGTTCTTTCAACTCCTCTTGATGGATCAACGGATGTTGTTCTTTGCCTTCCGATGGATGATGCAGATTGTCTTTCAACGGATGTTGAGTTATGTGCTTCATTAGTTGTAGACTTTTCTGCAATATCCTTAGATATTGGTTCTTGATCACTTTCATCATCATTATCATCACAAATCATCTCAACATTTTTAAATTTGAGGCTTTCATGGAAATCTCCATCTTGTAGTCCTTTAATCTTTTTATCATCAAACACAACATGTACAGATTCCATAACAAAGTTGGTTCTGAGATTGTAGAATCTATATGCTTTTCCAACTACATATCCAACAAAGATGCCTTCATGTGCTTTGGCATCAAACTTTCCATGCTGATTAGTTTGATTCCTTAAGATATAGCATTTGCAGCCAAAGACATGAAGAAAGTTTAATGTTGGCTTCCTATTTTTGAAGAATTGATAGGGTGTCATGCATTTTGCTTGATTAACCAAAGAAATATTTTGAGGGTAACATGTAGTATTTACAGCTTCTGCCCAAAAATAAGTTGGGAACTTTGATTCTTCTAGCATTGTTCTTGCAGCTTCAATGAGAGATATGTTCTTCCTTTCCACCACTCCATTTTTTTGTAGGGTTCTTGCTGCTGAAAACTCATGCATAATCCCATTCTCTTCACAAAACAATATCGTCAAAGAATTCTTGAACTCAGTTCCATTGTCACTCTTGATTCTTCTAACTTTGAGATCAGGATGATTGTTGACTTGCCTTATATGATTGGTGATGATTTCAATAGCTTCATCTTTGGATTTGAGAAAATATTTTCAAGAGAACTTTGAGAAATCATCCACAATTACTAGGAAGTATCTTTTTTTGAGATGGAAAACACATTCACTGGTCCAAATAAATCCATGTGTAGTAGTTATAGAGGTTCTTCAATTGTTGAATCAAGCTTCTTTCTGAATGATGTCTTGATCTATTTTCCTTTCTGACAGGAATCACACAATCCATCCTTTGAGAATTCCACTTGAGGAATACCTCTTACCAAATCTTTCCTGACTAGCTCATTCATAGTCTTGAAGTCAAGGTGTGGCAGCTTCTTGTGCCACAACCAACTTTCATCTTGACTTGTCTCGCTAAAGAGACAAGTGACAGATTCCGTATTTGATGAGTTGAATTCAGCTAGGTACTCATTTCCTTTTCTCACTCCAGTGAGAATCGCTTTGTTGTTCTTCTTGTTGTTCACAACACAGGCTTCAGAATTAAATGTTACTGAGTTGCCCTTATCACAAAGCTAGATGATACTCAACAAATTGTGTTTGAGTCCATCCACTAGGGCAACTTCCTCAATGATGACATTATCCTTAGAAATCAAGCCATATCCCACAGTATAACCATTGTTGTCATCTCCAAAAGTGATACTTGGGCCAACTCTCTCTTTGAACTCAGTGAGCAGGGTAGAATCTCCAGTCATGTGTCTTGAGCACCCACTATCCAAATACCAAAGATTCTTTCTGTTTCCCTGCACACAACAAAATCAAATCAAGTTGATTTTGGTACCCAAGTTTCCTTGGGTCCTGTTTTGTTAGCCTTTTTCTTGGGTTTCTTAGGCTTGTCCTCATTTGACTTAGGTATTTGAGATTCATCCTTAGTCAATTGAGTAGAACCTTTAAAACCATTCATCATTGCAGAATTATCATGCACAGGCTGGTTAACATGGAAAGGCATATTATGTGCAAACATGTTATTCTAGTAAGGTATGCTAAATGGCATTTGTGGCATACTAAATGCAGCATAATAAGGATTTTATGCAAATGGAATATTAGCAAATTGTGCATTCAAATTATATGCAGGCATAACATTCACAAGTATTGTAAGCTTACTAGGAAATGAAGGAGGTGCAGACATGGGAGCAGGCATAGCAAGTTTGCAATTAAGAGACAAATGATTAACACTACCACATCTCACACGGTTTTTTAGGTGCATATTTATCAGGTGTGTAGTTTTATGCTTGTTAATTCCTACTTTCCCATTACTATTGTTTTTCCTTTAAGATTCTGCTTTAACCTCAATTTTCTCCAATCTGTCATTCAATTGCTTGATTGACAGTTCCCCTACATTGACTCTCTTGTCCTTTTTCACTTGACTTATTTCTCCGGGAACAAAGTTCTTAGAAACTGATCCATATTTCTCATTTAATTTAGCTAGCTTGGCTTTGCTAACTGGCTTACTTTCACTCAACGAATGTGGTTCCTTGTCTTTCGATGGGTGATTCTTTTGATCATTCGACGGATAACATTAATCATCTATCGAATCCATGTCCGTTGAAAGTTCTTCAGCCAAATTAGAATCTAGTTTCTCCTTGCTCTTTTTCCAGGCTTCATCACAGAAGGATTCTATACCTTAAAGTTTAGTAATTTGAGCATGGACATCTCTAGATGATTTCCATACCTTAATTACCTCTTATTCTCATTCAAGTTAATTTCTTAAAATATCCTCTTTCTTTAAGAATTCAGTCAGTTCATCTTTGGCAATCTTGCACTCTATCTTCAGTTTTTCAAATTCAACAAATTGAGTTTCTAACACATTGTTTCTTTCACTTAAAAACAGATTTTCCTCTTTAAGTTTAGTGTTTTCTTTAGTGAGAAATTTGAGTGTAATACGCAGATGATATAATTCAGTAGGCATGTCATTTATAGCATCATTACAATCAGCTTTAGATAAATGTGCTAGATTAGTGGTGATTACCTGATTACTGGATGAACTGACTTCTGTTACATTTGATTTGGCCATAACTGCTAGATTGACATAGCTTGTATCCTCATCCTCTTCTAATCCATCAACAACCTAGTCATTTTCTTGTGTTAGAAAAGCCATTTCCTTCTGTTTGAGCATCTCAAAGTATTTCTTTTTGTAATCCACAGGCTCAAACTTCTTTCTATCAGAATCAGGCTTTCTGCATTCATTGGCAAAATGAATACTCAAGCCACACTTGAAATATTTGAATTTTAACTTGTCAACCATGTTTCTGTTTGGCTTGGATGCTCCAAATTTTTTTTTGAATTTGAGCTTGGGAAACCTCCTGGATAGAAAAGTCAGATGCTCATCTATGTCATCCATGTCATCTTGACTAAGATGGTCTTCATGTTCACCTACTAGCCCTTTTCCCTTACCTTCACAAACTTTAGGGTTTGGTGCAGATTCCACAACTTCAACCTTGATCTCTTTCTCCTTTTCTTGCTCAGCAACCAATGCAATGGGTCCTCCTTTCTTTCTTCATTTCTCCAGCTTCTCATCTTGCTCTATTTCAAGCTCACAGGTCTTTGGAATCCCATATAGTCTGTCCAAGGTAAATTCCTTGTAGTCTTATCTTTATGAGACTGTCATAGGCTTCCATTCATTTGGTAGAGATCTAAGGAATTTGAGGTTTGAGTCTTTTGTCTGATAGACTCTTTCATGCAACTTTAGAGCATTTAGTAGTTTTTGAAATCTACTAAATATGTTAGTGAGTGACTCACTTTCTTCACTATAAAAATGCTCATATTGCTAAATCAAGAGTTGCATTTTTTTCCCTTACCTACTCAGTTCCATCACATATAACTTGAATTATATCCCAGACATCCTTAGCAGCTTTGCAGTTTATGATGTTGTCAAATATGTCACCATCAACACCCTTAAACAAAATATACATGGCCTTCTTATCCTTATGGACTTGCTCAATATCTGGATCTCACCATTCTTCTCTAGGCTTTGGGATGGATGGCTCATTTCCTGTAGCAGCTCTTATAGGGACATGAGGACTTTTCTCAATGCAGTCCACATATCCTTCATCCTGAGAGAGGAGATGCAGGTGCATCTTCATATTCAAATAATGATAGTTGTCTTTGTCCAGAAATGGAATTTTTACTCCAACATCTTTTCTGCTCATCTTATTAGTTGTTGGGATTTTAAACTCTTTGTTCTTCAAGAGCTAGCTCGGATACCAATTGTTATTCCCAAACAATCTAACAAAGAATTACAGAAGGGGGGGTTAAATGTAATTCTGGCTTCTTTTTCAATTTTAAGAACTATTTTACCTTGAATATATAACTGTGTTTGGTTTAGCAATGGTGCGGAATGGAAGTATTGAAGAAATCAAAACATAAAGTAATCAAATACAAGTATTTAAAAACTTTTTGGTGGATTGAATATTTCCACCAGAGATATATATTAATATGAGAACTCTGTGATGCAATGTCTTTGCATACAGTTGCTTACAAGTTTAACTCACAAGAACAGAGAAATTCTTTACAGATATAGCTTTATCTATTTATCTGGTAATTGCTTACTAACTAGGATACATGTCCTACTTGCCACACTTGGTTTATATATCACCAAGTTACATAATAAAAAGACAAACAAATAAGACAAAATGTTTCTAGTCTAATTGCATGCTTCTTCATTTCTCAATCAAGCATCTTTGTATATCTTCAGTTTAGCATGGAAATGGAAATGCTTCTTTGTTCTCTAGAACCTGTAAATAGGCTGCCACATTCCATTTGCATACAATCAATGCATGTGTCTGTCAAGTCACTATCAACTACTCTTTTAAATTTGTCCATCCGTTGGAACTCAGTTAGATCATCCGTTGAAACTCAGTGGGATCATCCGTTGAGACTTTGTTGGATCATCCGTTGAGAGTCTGATTGATCATTCGTTGAAACTTTAGTTGATCATCCGTTGAAGTCTTGTGAAACATTCGTTGAGACTGTCTTCATAGCAATTGACTCCATTTCATTTATATAAGATTACAAGGCATCTAATATTTAGAATTAACCAACCTATCTTGCATATCAATCTAGTAGTCAACATGACTTTAAACATTCTACAACATCTAGTTTTCTAAGGCATTACAGTATGCAGAAATGTGCTACTAAACTTATTAATACATAAGCTACCCTTTCAATGGATATTAAAGTGATTATCCGTTGAAAGCTACAAAATTACTAAATAAAATCTACTAAGTATTTTGTTTAACTTATCATTAAGTACACAACATATTCCTAACAGGTAGTAAACTAATAATAGGGATTAGGTAGAGAAATGGCCCCATATGTTTCATTTTCTTTTCCTCCTTTACGATTTCTCCCTACCATCTGCACGCATGATTACTTATACATAATACACTCCATGTTCAATGGCAAAAAAACATTATTCTAAATTTTCATAATTTATATAACTAGCGATTAGAATTGTTAAATGATCTGAACCAAGCAAATAAACAATGTGAATAACCTTTTAAAAGAGTAAGTTTTTAATTGAAAATTGGTGTAAATAACATCATTTCAGGCAATCTTTGTGCAAGAGAAGTTATTTAAGGGAATGCAGTGTGCTCGCATTATTAATAACTTCACCCACGCGACTGAAAAACAGAGTACAAGATTGAAGGGAAGATTTGAGCAGCAGGGTGGTAATTAGTACTAAGCGAAAAGCTCTCAGCAAACTTATCTTCCACCCTTCATTATGTTCCTAACAAAGGTGCAAATATGTGCCAAGAATAAGGGACTAAAGGATGGCACATACGTATGCATGTAGAGCAGTGAAATAGTAGCAAGGAGTATAAAGTTTTAAGTAGCCTGCATTTGCAAATATGCAACTATGCAAGTTTGATCAAGCAAATTAGAGGAAATGCAGTATGGAACATGTAAAGTAATAAGATAATTTGAAATCATAAAATGGGGGATGGTGGGATTATAAAGTGAATAGGTTGAGGCAGTGTAAGGACATTTGTAAACTAAGGTCATAATTAGTAGCAAGGAAATAAGTTGATGACCCGAAGTAATTTGATTCTAAAATGATCTCGAAAAACAAAAAATGTAAGACAAATTGATTGAAGCAAACAGGGTAAGTGAAATTGATAAAAAGAGGCACAAGTGAAATTTTCTACAAATCGACTTTCAAGTGATACTATAACAGTACTTAAAGGGAAGTCCTCTGCACAATGGATCCATCGATTTAGGTCTTGAATGGAGTATAGATGACTGCAAAGATATAAGTATTATAAGCTAAACATGAGAAAGCTTTATAATTAAATAAACTTCAAGTCATAGATTTTTAGCAAAATCCATACCTTTGAGAAGCCAAAATCACATATTTTCACCATTGGAATAGGGC
The DNA here is from genome assembly GCF_009905375.1 of Apium graveolens. Lineage (NCBI taxonomy): Eukaryota > Viridiplantae > Streptophyta > Magnoliopsida > Apiales > Apiaceae > Apium > Apium graveolens. The sequence goes on along the minus strand of NC_133647.1, from coordinate 169,587,070 downwards.
TCCCATCCAAGATTAAGCCAACAAAATTTATAAACATATATCTATATATGGTAAATAGATAAACTTAACAAAATCATTCATCAAAGATCAAGAACACTACCTTCTCGCAATCGTCTCTAAGAGGATAGAGTAATTACAAGTCGAGTTTATTGGAAGCAGCAAAGATAGAAAAATACCCATTTTGTATCCACTTGGACCACAAGAACACATCTTGAACAAATAAGCCCTCTTGAAAACATCCATCTCTAAACCATATTATGTTAAAGTGAGAAAACAAGTCACGAAAGACAGAGACAGAGAGACGTCGAGGGAGAGAAAGACGGAGGAGGGAGAGAGGCACGATTAAAGTTATGCTTCAATAAACCCTAATATGCAACCCTTTTTTTTTGGGTTAAAATTTCAAACACCCGCCCCCAGTTTCCAGCTTCCGCCCTGATTTCATCTCTTGGCCCAAGTTTTAATCAAAATATATATCCCGGTCCAACTTTTTTTTGTTGAAATTTAAATAATTAATTATCTTTTCTTTAAATAAATATTATTTTTAATATTTCTTTATAAAAAATGAAGAAATTTAAAAATATATAATTATTGTAAATAAATCCACTAATGACTTGTTCAGTTTTATAAAGCGCTCAATTTATCAATATAATACTGTATATCACTACACTAATATTATTAACTTCTAAAAATAAATAAAATATACATTTTAATTATTAAGTTAAATTAAAAAAAATATCTTTATATATATGTCATTTTGATAACATATTGTAACTATACCGCAACATCAAAAAAAAGGTTACCATAGACATTTATTTAGAAAGCTACTATTACACTTTTCATTGCAACCCCAGATGAAGGGTTGCAGCATGCAATCTATGGCACGAGCGGTGATGAGAACCTGTACATTTTCAAGAAGATAAGAACTTCGCCATTTGTTCAAAATACTCCCCCCAATACTAAAAGTGGATTTCGAAGCAACTATTGTCAAAGGCACTGATAAAATATCTCTTGCCAAATAAGATATTTCACCATATTTTACTTCGTTTTCCCCCCAAAACTCCAAAATGTTTAATTATATGTCTTTCTTAAGTCTAGGATCACTTAACCATATTACTAAAACAGAGAAAAATATACAATAACTTATATACTATGTACAGTACTACAGGACCCAACCACATATTTAACAAAATAGTTCAAAAAATTAACAAAAACCCCAAAATCGACAAAAACATAATATAAAAAACACATGTTATCTTTACACATAAAACAAGTGAAACCCAAATAGGGGAGGGAGTTAATTACCTATGATCCTTTGAACACGTGAGAGAACTTTTGCACCAGATATTTTATGTTTTGTTTGTACTCTAAATTATGATGTGGATTTACCAGAAGAAGCGGAGGTTGATTTGTGTTCACCGCCACCAGTTTCTACTTTTTACCTGCCTATTTTGAGTAGATTGTGTAGTTTATATAATTGTAGAAGATAAGTGACCGCCAAAATTTTCAGTTGTCCCGCCATACTGATTTTCTAATTTCTTGTACATTTTTTCTACAATATTATTTTTCATATTTTATTATTATATAAGGTTCAAATTTAAGTTCTTATTTCATTTTTTTTCAAATATTATTATATTTTGGACTTTTTTGAAAAATAGCCAAGTCCAAATTTAATGTTTTTTTAAAAATACTATCATTTTTTAAAAAATTTGCAAGAAAACATTTTGATTTACAAAAACAAATTTTTCAAAATAATTTTTTGCAGCCATACGGTTTTTCTGCAGCTAGATGCAATCATGCAACCTCAACAAATTTCCGCAACTCATTCAAACTCAAATATAACAAAAAAAATACTTACATATTTGTTTGATTTTTGTTGCATTGTATTTTTATAAATATTTTCAGAAGGTTGTAAAATAGTAAAAAAAACTTTTAAAAAATTAGTATTATAGTAAAGAATTTCTCTTATGTTTTTAATTTAAATAAGAAGATTTTCCGTGTTATTTTGGAAAAGAAGCAAACTTGTTATTAAAAATATTGGTTACATGTTACATATTAGCAGTATTCTAAAAGTCGGCGAATATTGGGGATTAATCGCCGATTAATCGATGTTTGGTAGTAAAAAGAACTGATTAATTGAAAATTGGGTCAAAAAATTATTTTTTATAAGAATCGGGTTAATTGATAAAAAAATCAACATAAGTGGTTTTTTTTATTTTATTAAATAGAGTTTTGTTGGAAAAAAATAAAAAAGATTATGTGTTTTAGTTTAGAAGGTAATTGATTTGTATACTAATTAGGATTAAAAAAATTGGTCCTAAAAATAATTAAGGGTAATTAAGTAAAACCAATATGAATAATCAAGTAATGATGATTAATAATTTCAGAAAGTACCATATACGACCTGCTAGAACAATATGATCTCGGTCCTGCATTTTACGATATAAATTTAATAAGTGCGAACAGAACATTAACCTTAATCGCTACGGCGCAAGCGATTCAAATCCACGTCTTCTACTGTATTCCCTGATTCTCCTTGGACGAAGTGTGGGCTTTGATCTCCCAAGGTGTACCTCTCCATAAAGCTCTGAAAATCCAAAACCCTAGCTGGCTCCTTGAGAAAAATGGCTGCCTCTCTCAAACTCTATGATCTTATTTCATTTTGTGTTCTCGTGTTCTCACCAATTCTGGCTTCAGGAGAATTAGAATATTAATAGGATACAGTATGGATCATGGACAATTAGGTCGGGCCTCCCAATGACATTCTGGGTCATGCCCAATATCATTAAATATTAATTCAATCCACTAAAAAATTAATATTTGCACTACCTTTCCTAATTCCGTAAATTAATTATTTAATTCGCCTTCCATATTATTTGCTTATTAAATTTCCCATGTTATAGATATCGCATGTCCATTAATTAAATTAATTTCTGATAATTAATTTAATCAATATCTTTTATCCTTGATTATCCACTCAACCTTATAATTGTGCAAGAACAAATCTGCCTGCATGACTAAAGCACAATTATCTTTATGAACTTTCAAGAGGACATCATCACCCGAATATATTTTTCGGAAACGGTTTCCTTTTATAATCAATATCTCACTCTGTATATAATGTCATTGCCCAATACATAAATTTGTAATTTAAAATAAATTACTTAATGTATGAATCAAAACATGTGCATTATATACAAGTGTCAATCATTATATTCGGATTAAGAACCTAAGCAATAATAATATCATAGAATATTATTTCTTCTTTATTGTCAGAATAAAAGAAGGAATTATTCTACTATTTTGATCACGTTCAATATACACAAAGTATACAAGCATTATTCAATAGTAAAGATATACTATTTCTAAATAATACTTCAGCCCTTCCAGTGGTTTGTCTAACACCACTTAGACTGTGAACCTTTATTATATTATATAAGGAGCTTGACAATCTAATCTTCTGTTATCCCATTTGATACTAGATTGTCTACAATATATAATATACAGACAATGTGAAAACATACATTCAAGATTCTCAAATGATTATTGTAATAGTATATACTTCAAACGAATAGTTCAGTATAAACCCTAACAATCTCCCACTTGTACTCAAGCTATTCTTTGAGTATATCAGTGTTTATTACAATCAATCCACTACCAATTATATAACTGTGTGACTAAGTGTCTGTAACACCCCCAAATCCGGGGTCGGGGATCCGGGTTGTCACGAGTTCCATTTCCCTTAATAACACCCAATCTTAATAAATAATCAACTACTCCGTACTGTGACCCCACAATAAACACACACATCACAAGTTATAGTCTCAGAGATGAACACTCAAAAATAACACAAGTCCTTATATTCCACAATTATAAATCGTTACACCTTAAAAAGGTTCTGAATAAATTTATATATTCCTTGCCATTATTACAATTCATATTATACATAAGTCTGGTTCATCAATAGTTGAAAACCTAGCCTATTGGTAGCTCCTACCTCAGCTACGGCGGCATCAACGCTTTCAGAAGACTGCGGAACGTTTTCTAACCGCTTGCGAATCGGGAGCTTGGTCCTGTTCATCTTTTCTATCTATTGTTGTGTGATGAAAGAAGAAAGCAAGGGTGAGCAGGAAGCCCACCAAAATAATATGTATAATGATTAACAATATATGAGCCTTCTCATAGTACTCATGAAAGTCTTGGTCAAAAGAAATGAACCAAGTTTGATATCTTAATGCGATGAAGTCACAAAATATTCAGTATATATACATATATACTTTTCAAAATCTTGGAAGTCCTCTTCCATGCATAATATACACAGAGTTCCAGTTTATAACTGTATAAAAATATCGTTGCAAGGTGATCTCATATATCTACCCTTGTCTCAACGTTTTTCTGAAAATCTTTGATATGCATAAGATAGTCATTAACTAGATATAAGTTGAAAATATGAAGTTACAAGATACCCCAATATACTTATATCTTTTCCAAATATTACTTGAACTACCACCGTTCAAGTTATAATCAGTTCAAAAGTTCATCACATAGATGAGACTACAAGACAAGATTTGAATAGATTCAATCTTTGAATATCATTATAAATAATGAAGTTACGAGATACTTTATTAAATCCCGATATATATATACACCTATATATATACATTTCATACACTCCTTGAAAACCTCTGTTATGAAAATTATAAACAGAGTTGCAATATCCAATGAATTTGGAAAGGAGAAAACCTTGGCATAAACCTGATATCTTGCAGATCAGGCAAAGATACCAATAAGTAACCTTTTCTACTAGTAGATGGACGAATTCCCCACTGGTCATCACCCTGGCCGTAATAGGACCTTATGATGGACTGCCACTCAGCCACTTACGCATTTGATGGACTCCCACTGAGCCACTTACACTTTCATGGACGCCCACTGAGCCCATGTTGCTTATGCCGACTCAAATAGATGAACTTACTTCCCGAACGATGGGCAAGTAATCAAGATGTTTTCTCAAAATAGCAACCTCGTTGCGAATGTAAAATACACCACTGAGCCGGATCCCTCAAGTTTTGAACGAGTATTTAAATCCCCTTTAAAAGGAAGATCTTAAATATAAAAATGAGTTTTGGGATCCGCTCTAACTTTTAAAAATCATTTTGAAGAATCGAAAACACTTTAAAGAGTGTTTGGAGTAATGCTGATTTAATGAAATAAATCAGTCCCAATATATTAGAAAATATCTGAATATTATTATTTAAATAATATTCCCATAAAGAATAATCTTTATAAAAATAATTGAAGTAGAAGTTTTAAAACTTATACTTGAAATGAGTATTAAATAACCAAAGATATACTTATACGAAAGTACTATCTTTATTTAAATAATCAAAGATAAGTTTGATTATCGACACCTTATACTTTAATAAAATAAATAATATATCTCAGCAAATAATCGGAGTCATAGATCCTCAAATGAATATTCAAATAATATTCATTAAATAATATAAACTGAGTCATAAGCCCTCGAATAAATATTTAAATAATATTCAATAAATAATATAAAGGAGTCATAAGCCCTCGAATGAATATTCAAATAATATTCAAATAATAAAATAAAAGGGGTCATAAGTCCTCGAATGAATATTCAAAATAATATTCATTTAATAAAATAAAGAAGTCATAAGCCCTCGAATGAATATTCAAAATAATATTCATTTAATAAAATAAAGAAGTCATAAGCCCTCGAATGAATATTCGAAATAATATTCAATAATAAAATAAAGGAGTCATAAGTCCTCGGATGAATATTCGAAATAATATTCAATAATAAAATAAAGGAGTCATAAGTCCTCGGATGAATATTCGAAATAATATTCAATAATAAAATAAAGGAGTCATAAGTCCTCGGATGAATATTCGAAATAATATTCAATAATAAAATAAAGGAGTCATAAGTCCTCGGATGAATATTCGAAATAATATTCAATAATAATATAAAGGAGTCATAAGTCCTCGGATGAATATTCGAAATAATATTCAATAATAAAATAAAGGAGTCATAAGTTCTCGGATGAATATTCGAAATAATATTCAATAATAATATAAAGGAGTCATAAGTCCTCGGATGAATATTCGAAATAATATTCAATAATAAAATAAAGTTAAAGTTATCGAATAAACCTTATTCGATTAATAGTTTTGAAAACTATAACCATATATATATAAAAGTATATATATTATACTCGGGAACATCGACTCCCGGTTTAGAAATATGTTCACCTTTTGATCCCTTATACTAAGGGTAAATTCAAATACCGATTATCTCTAGCATAGGTATTATGCAACTGTAAGCATTTTAACCAACAAATATATAATCCAAGAATATGAAACAGGCATGCATATATACCATTTCACATGCTACAATATATCGCAAGAATTTGCTAATAACAAATATGCATTTATCGCAAGATCATGCATATACACATATACATCACAACAACAGTATAACGGGTAGAAAACTTGCCTGAGTGCTCCCGGATAGACTTAAGCTTAGAGTGGGTCCGATAACCTATGAACAACAACATAAGTCGGAATTAAACCCCGGTCGCTTAAGAAACTAGACTTTAACCATTTAGAGTCCTAACGTTCGCTTTCGCGCTTAACGATTTACTTAAGTCGCTCGAGTACCCTCGGCTCCACCATTTTTAATAAATTAACCATTAAGGGTTTTAAGGCGATTCTTTCGCGAGTACCTTACCAACTGCCTAATCCACTTTACATAATTGTTTCTTACCTCAATTAGTCATTTAAGGTCCTTAACCAAGGTTTTAAAGTAAGGCGAGGGGTAATGGTTCGGTCGCGAAACGCCGTTACTTAAAACGGTCGTTTCTCCTAAACCGTACATCGGAATCAAACGAACTACATATCAAAACGAAACTCGTAACATGAACTATCTAATCATGGCAATGGTCAAAACGTAGCAGTGAGTTCACGGCATGGAAAAACAAGCATGGAAAAACACCATGTGAGATGTGAAGAAAAAGAAGCCAAATCTGAAATACTTTCATGTATTTGGATGTAAATGTTTTGTTCTTAAGACTCATCCTGAACAGCTGTCAAAATTTGATCTAAAAGCTGATGAAGGAATTTTTGTAGGATATCCACTTTCTACAAAAGCCTTCAGAGTCTACAATTTAAGAACAAGCGTTGTCATGGAATCTATCAATGTATCTTTTGATGATAAAAAGATTATTGGACTTGAAGATTTCAATGATCATGATCAGCTGAGATTTAAAAATGAAGATTTAAATTCTGATTCTGTAAATTCTGATGACTTAAATCCTGATCCTATAAGTTCTGACGGGTTAAGTTCTGATGTCATTGAAACTGAGGTAATTACTCCAAAGCAAAATGCACTTGTTCAGGGGGAGCAAGCTAATGATCCTACCACAACTCAAGACTCTCAAGAAACATCAGAACCTGTCACTGGCTCTTCAAGTTCTGATTCATCAAGTTCTGATGATCCAAATTCTGATAATTCTGGAAAGGGAAAATGGATTTTTTCGTCATCCAACTTATCGTGTTTTTAAAAACTTACCATTCAACTATTATTTTTTTTTCTTTCACCCACTAATGTTAGGTTCGTATTTGTTTTTAGTCACTAACGTTAGGTTTGCATTTGATTATTAGCATTATGTCAATTTTTGGTGGCACTATTAAAATATAGTGGTAGTTTGTAATATTTTAATGATTTGATATATGTCTATATCTTTATATATAGTACTCCATATGTCCCCCAAGACGTTTACCTTGGTGATGAGAGTTTGACAAGCATTTTAAAGCTCCTAAAAGATGTAGTTTAATGAATTATTTTTAATTTTTTTTCTAAATAATAATTTAACGTTTAAATTTTTATATACAAAAAAAATTAAAAAAAAAGTTATTAAACTATATTTGTAAGATAAATATCTTGTGAGAGTTGTTGGATTTAATACCAAATTCACATTATTACAACATTATTATATTTTTGTGTTTATATATATACTTGTTTCACAATTCTATTGACAAAATTCTAATAATCAAATCCGAACCTAATGTTAGTGACTAAAAAAAATCCGAACCTAACATTAGTGAGTAAAACAAAAAAAATTATAGTTGAGTGGTAAGTTTCTAAACACACAATAAGTTAGATGATGAAAAAATTCATTTCCCCTTCTGGAAACTCTTATTCTTCAATTCCTGAAGGATCCAACTCAAATTGTGAAATTTCAGAGAGCATAACTTCATGGGGAGCATCAGAAAATGCTGATGAGGACAGCATGGATCATGGGGGAGGATCCAGTTGTTACGACCGGCATTTTATGTAATATTATTTGTGAATTTGGTATAATATTAAGTCAAATGAAAATATATTCAATGATTGTACGTTTGTGTGAGTGAAAATTTCTGCATTATAAATTTGCTTTGGGTAGTATATGATTTTTCAAAGCAAGAGTTTATCTAATTTCTTTATTTTTGATTTATAAGGAATATTCTAAGCTTTGGAAAAATCTTCTTTTAAAAGGCATTTTGTTCACAAATTTTGAAAATGATTTTATAAAGTCTCTAAAAATACAAGTTAATTTATGGTATAAATTTTATAATTTTTGAACTTGTATTTTATTTTATAAAAATAAATCATTATAAATTTTAGTTGTCATATTTATCAAATTACATGAATAACCTTGCATGCAAACTCTCTTCTATTTAATCAAAGGGCAAAGAAGACATTCTCAACCCCACTAACTCACATTTTGCTAACCAATTTACCCATTTACCCTTGCATGCAAATCTACCTAACTATATTGGAGGGTTACTCTTGTAAAATCTCAAACCCACTCACAATATAGTCAAATCAATGCATAAAAACAAGTCCAAGAAGTGATCATCACTTCACTTCACCCCACCACTTCACTCTCTTCTCCCTCCCTCCTCCCTCACCTCTCGGTTTTTCCCCTCCCCTCTCGGCAACCACCAAAACCGAGCCCCATCCCCTTCTTTCTTCAACTCTCACTCAAACAATCATCTTATATCCAAGTAATTTTACTCCCTATATGTTATTCTTATATATATTTCAAAAGTTAGAGTGAAAAACCTATGTTTTGACCTTGCATGGTGATGTTTTTGTTAAACTCAAAGTGAACCTCCTTGATTCTTGTGAACCTAAGGCTTTCACCATGAGATATAGTATCATAGGGTCAAGAATGGCTAGACATAAGAGTGTTACACTTATGAAATGTTGTTCTTACCCTAATCCATTCGGCCATGACTTGATAGGAGCCGAATGGATGGTGTTTTGTTGCCTTGTTACATTTTTGTGTATTTTGTGATGATAACGTGAATTTTATAGTAAAATCTTGATAAAACCCTTTTGCATGCTAGTTGATCATTTAGTTGTAATCCATGTTAGGCTTGCATGTTGAATTATGATAAAAATTTATTTGGAAATCATGTTGCTTTGGCTTGAAAGATCCGAAAGCATGCATGCATGTAAATCACTTTTGATTTTTTTTGGAAGTTTTGATCATTTAGATTCATGTTGTTAGTGAGCCTTAATTTCAGTAGGAATAATGTATTAATATTGATTTATACTTCTTATTGCATGGTAATAATTCGTGGTTATCTATTATAAGAAAAAAAATATATATCTTGTTGCTTCAAGAGCATAAAGGTTTGTGATTTGTAAAGAGTAGTCTCTTTTGTTTTGCCATAGTTGCACCTTAGGTAAGGATGATCTCACCAAGGTTATTTTGAGAAAAAGGGAGTTAGTTCAGTAGAATACCATGTATAAGTCTTTGTTTAAGTTTTGAGTTGTTGTTAGATAGGTTTGTCAAGTCAAAGCCTTGGAAAAATGAGAGTTATAGTTTCTGCAGAAAAATCAGTTTAGTACCCTGAGGTTTAGAGTGAGTTTTGACCATGTCATTGATGTGCACTTTGAGGCCCAAGCTACCAGAAGTTAGTATGGGGAGTATATAATAGGTTTTAGGAGTTGGTTGGAGGTTTGCATGTCATTTGGTTAGGTGCACAAATAGAATAACAAAATCTGTCCAGCAGGGGACAGTTTTGTTGCAACTTAGAAATAGGGAGATTTGGCCATGTCATGGGTAGGCCCTCATTAGGCCCAATTGGGCCTTAGTTAGAGGGTATGTCAGAGAAGTTTTTCCAACCATAGTTAATAGGATATGAGCTAGAACCATGTGTCACAAGATAATTCAAGTCAGGGCATTTTCTGCCCAGAAAAACAGGGGAACCTTGGACTTTTAGCTTAGGCCCAAGAAGGCCCAAGCCAGGCCTTTGAGCCACATCAAGCTTGTGAGATGCCCTTAGGTCAGGAGAGTCTTGTGTAAAAATTTTGAAGAAAAACTTGTAGTTTAAGAGTGTCTAATGCACTCAAGAAACCTTAGATACCATTCTGAAATTTGCACCAGTGAGCACTTTCACTTATCACATAGCTTTAGAACACTTAGAAGTGAGTATTAGGTCGACCACCATAGTTGTAAGATAGTATAAGGTCAGTAGAGCAAAAGGCACAAGTGAGGGTCAATAGGTTTTGGATAATTTAGGAAAGGCACATTGAGTTAGGAAGCCCAAATTTGAAGACTTTGTTTAGTTAGCGACCAAGTGACTTAAGTGGTGAGTCGAGATCATCCAAGCCTAGTGTGGCATTATGGTGTATATGATGTTATTTGGTATTAATATACGATATGTGATTATGTGGCTACGTGTGTACATTTGAAAATATAATGGTGGATATGAATTAAGTACGTATAGGCCTAAGTGCCATCCATGTTTAATTTCGGGTTGTAAATAGGTTAAGATGGTAAGAATATATTATAATGAGGATTATTATTATTTATGTAGGATCTCGAGACGAGGGAAAACTTGCCATAAAAGTCGAGTGAAGCTCCAGTTGTTGCTCCTACCAGTCAGACCAGACCAGTCTATCTCAAGGCAAGTGATTCAACTTGACCTTCGTATTTACTGTAAACAGTTCATATATATATCGATGCAATTATCCTGAGTCATTTTGATATATTTAAATCAAGCGTATCTTTTGTTTATCTTTGAGTTACATAGAGATGCCATGAACCCTCGAGTATGTATTGCAAGTAGTTCAAAAGTCCTTCCTGATAGTTTAATGCCATGATAAAATAGAGATTTGTTATAATACTTTATTGATCCTTTTGATTATCATGCTATTGATCCCTGAGAAATCTTGATATTGCACCCTGATGCTTTGACTCAACTCTTGAAATAACCTCGATAGAAACTTTATCTTGATACCTAAAAGCCAATCATTTCTTAAATTCATTCATGATTGTTTGATAACCCTATCCTTACCCTAAAGCTTGATACCCTGTTATATCTTGAGCTGATGATCACTTTCTTTATATTTTAACACCTCTATCCTATTGGAACCAGTGATGCTTATCTTCTTGATGTTCTAATACCTATACCTTGTCTACAACCATTGCTTTAAGCCTAGTTTGGCATTACTCTTTCATATTATCCAATAGCCTTGCTCAATTTCCTTGTCAAAGTTCTTGTTTATGGAAACCTCTCAATTACCCTAATATAGTAAAGTCTAGTGGATCATGGCCCTGAGATTTAGTGTCATATTTCCAGTGTTTCAAGTTGATCTATAATCCCTTGATAAAAATGATTACAGTCGAAAGAGATTTTGTCATAGATCGGCATCAGTTTTTAAAATGATTAAAATGTGGATTTTTCAGTCCCAAAGGGGGATAAATGTTTTCTTTGAATGGTGGATCTGGACTGAGACGCGAGTCCTTTCCACACTTATATTAGGCTTAAAAGTTGCCTAGGGATTCCCAATAATGTTTTAGAACCCAGCGAGGTTCGGGATTACTTCGTGGCTGATCACCGGCTGTAATCCGTAGCGTCATAAAATGATTTTGATTAAGAATGATTTTAAAATTGTTTTGATGCAAGCAAAATGATGCCAACTCACATAAGTTTTATCTCTCGTTATCATTGATTATGTCTTTCCATTGTCATTCCTAAAGGTATATCTCGATTTATGTCTTGCGTTGTACTGTTAGCACTTGTTGAGCTTTTGGCTCACTTCTTGCTTTACCCTGATATTACAGCTAGCAGCTATGGTTAGATTCAAGCAGACTGCCCGTAAGACCTGTGATGCTGATGCTTATGTTCGAGCTCAGGTAGAATAAGTAATAATAGCTGTGAGGATTCGGTATTTGTAATCAGATGTAATAGCTGGTAGTGATGGGCTGTTCCAAACCCTAAACTGTAAGATCTTGGATTGGTTGTGTATCCTTCATTAAAATGATGTAATAGCTATATTTATTTCGCTATTTAAGTTGGGGGTGTGACACCAGTTCTAGAGAACAACTTCCATCTGCAAGGAAGTGGACTAAAGCACATACACCTGACTTAATAATTGGAGATCCTGAAACAGGTGTCAGAACTAGAACAGCAATATCAAATGAATGTCTCTATCATTCCTTTATATCTCATGTTGAACCAAAGAAAGTGAAAGAAGCTTTTCAAGATGCTGATTGGGTGCAAGCAATGCAGGAAGAGTTAAATGAATTTGAAAGAAATAAAGTCTGGACCCTAGTACCAAGACCAAAGAACAGATCAATTGTTGGCACAAAATGGGTGTTAAGAAACAAAACTGACAGTGATGGCATAATTACAAGAAACAAATTAAGGCTGGTTGCTAAAGGTTACTCTCAACAGGAAGGTATTGACTATGATGAAACATTTGCTCCAGTTGCAAGATTGGAAGCCATAAGAACCTTTTTGGCTTATTCTGCTCACAAGAAGTTTAAAGTCTTTCAAATGGATGTGAAAAGTGCTTTGCTCAATGGAGAATTGGAAGAAGAGGTATATGTTGAACAACCTCCAGGATTTGTAGATCCAAAATTTCCAAATCATGTCTACAGGCTTGATAAAGCACTTTATGGCCTTAAGCAAGCTCCAAGAGCATGGTATGAGACTTTAGCTCAATTCCTTCTAGAAAGTGGATTTAACAGAGGCACAATTGATAAAACACTGTTCTACCTCAACCATGGAAAGGACTTTCTTTTGGTACAGATATATATTGATGATATCATCTTTGGTTCTACAAATGCCAAACTCTGTGAAAGGTTTGCAAAGCTAATGCAGTCAAGATATCAAATGAGTATGATGGGAGAACTTAGCTATTTTCTGGGACTTCAAGTCAAGCAAAATAAAGAAGGTACTTTTATAAATCAATCCAAGTACACCAGAAATTTACTCAAGAAATTTGGAATGCAAGACTGTTAAACTGCATCCACTCCCATGGCCACTGCAACCAAGTTAGATGAAGATACTGGAGCATCAGTAGATATTACTAATTACAGATGTATGATTGGCTCTTTACTCTATTTAACTGCAAGTAGACCTGATATCATGTATGCTACCTGTCTTTGTGCAAGATTTCAGGCTGATCCAAGAGAACCTCATCTAATAACTGTGAAAAGAATTTTCAAGTACCTCAAGGGTACAGCTGATCTAGGATTGTGGTATCCTAGAGAATCAGATTTTAAGCTAATAGGTTACACTCAGATGCAGATTTTGCAGGATGCAAAATAGACAGGAAAAGCACTAACGGAAGCTTCCAATTTCTTGGAGGCAGATTGGTTTCTTGGTTTAGCAAGAAACAGAAATCAATTTCCACATCAACTGCAGAAGCAGAATATATTGCTGCAGGAAGCTGTTGTGCACAGATTCTTTGGATGAAGAATCAGTTACTGAACTATGGGTTAGAATTTTCTAAAATACCCATTTATTGTGATAATCAAAGTGTTATTGCTATGACAGGTAATCCAATTCAACACTCAATGACAAAGCATATCAGCATTAGGTACCATTTCATAAGGGAACATGTGATGAAAGGTATAGTGGAATTGCATTTTGTTCCAACAGATCAACAACTAGCAGATATCTTCACAAAACTACTATGTGAAGCTACTTTTACAAGACTGGTAAATGAACTTGGAATGGTTTCAGGTTCTTTCTCAAAATCTATTTAGTTATTGTTCTCATGCATCAGACCTTATGATCAGTGTTTATAGATTATCTTATCTCCATGTAATCTATGCTTAAATTGTAATATATTTAATACTGATTGTTATCTGATGTGATTCTATATACTCTTATAGTGTTTGAATATTCTGTGACTATTCACTCCAATGAGGATTATTTGTTAGATGTTGACTTAGTAGTCTTTAACAAACTGTGTATCCCATGTTTGAATTAGTTGTTTATGTAGAAATCCATAACACAAGCAAATTCTGATTTTGATCTTAGTTAAATTTACTTTGTGTATCTTATTACTAAGTCACAAACTAGACTTTTGCTTCTTATCTGTCAAATTCTGATGTCAATAAATCTTAAGGATGAACTACATGCTTGATAAGCCTCACTTATCTGAAGAAAATAAAAGAAAAGAAAAATTGAAGTCAGGTACTCCTTTGAGATCTAGAGTGAATATGTGAAAGGTAAGACCCAAGTGCATTGCTGGTATTAAGTCATATGCATTAGAAAAGCAAATAAATTTTTCTTGGTGACTTTTCACATTCTCTGATTACTGGAGAAATACTCTGATAATAGCATAAATTCTGATAGCAATTATGACTTATTTACACTGAGAAGCCACTGTAAAAAGAATGTTAAAAGATGCATAAAATAAGCACAAACAGTTGAGGTGGACTCTTGCATAAATTTATTCTATAGTAGACTTCAAAATTAAAGACAGATTTAAAGCACTTTTCTTAGTTATGCCTTATTTCTAAGATATACTGAAGTTTATCAGACTTTAATCTTTATCTGATCATTTGCAAATGCATACACTCTCCTTCCATGTGAATGATGAAAATTATTGTGGTGATTAAGTTGTTTTTGACAAACAGTTAAGTATTATTTGCATGAATTCTAAGGACAAGTTCTGATGAAAGTTCTGATGATTAAACTCTGAAGACCAATCAGTATTTGTATGAAGAATCATAAAAATAGACATTCACTTTTTGAGTACAGAAGCCATGTTCTGATGATCGTTAAATTCTAATAATAGTCAAGTTCTGATGCAAATCCTGATGGAAACTCTGATGCCTACGTGGCATTATTTAATTACTTGACTTACTTGTGGTATTTACTGTAAAGGTCATATTTATCAGAAAATAATTAAGTGAGAGAAAAACAGTGATAATCATTTGGTTAGTGGGAAACGTGTTTGCCTTGACAACTGCATGTGCACAATTATTACTGCTTATTTCCCGTGCCCACTAATAATGTTTTGACTATTTACTGCGTGACAGGTGTCTAAAGTCTGTTTTGCTTCAATTATAACCATTGTCCAATTGAGAGTATATATATGGGAGTTAAAAGATTTTATAATCTTTTACCTACTTTTTTTATTCTCTAAACTATCTTATTCTCTCTCTCTCTAATATTCTCTGAAGCTATTTTCTTACAGGCATTTTATCGAACACCTTGTGTACACTCTATTTATCACTTGATTTTTCACAGAAATGGCACCAAAGGACATCATTTTTAATGGAGCCAAGTTCGTCCCCAACAACTATCTGGCCATACTTAGCAAGGACGAAGCTCCATCAGATCTTCACTTCATACAAGACTTTCTCTCTCGAAGTGAAATTGGGTATGCTTTGACCCAACCAGAAGCACTCTCAAGAACTCAAGTACTGGAGTTTTGGAGGAGTGGTGTTTATGATGATGGTGGAAAAGATTGGTTCCCAAGCATCATATTTACAACAGGTGTAACGCCCTCCAGACCCGGGGTATAAGTCTGGGGGTTACTAGCTAATCACCAAACATGTACAATCTGATTAACAAATAATAAAGAAATGAATCTAAACCCCTTTAACACAAACCAGGATCTTTTTATGTTGAAGTATGAAAACAAGAACCACTAACTACTTTATTACAAACCAAATTCAAAATCTTACCAACTCTCTTTATTACAAACCATTGTCTAACCAGTTTTAAATTAATTTCATCTTTTATTCAAACACCCACACTAACTATCTACACTCCACCTATTCGGGCAACTCAAAGCTTTCTTCCTGGATTGGAATCAACACCTTGGGTATGAGAGGATCCCGAGGCTTGACCCGCTTCTTTACCACTCGAGTCCTGATGGGTTTCATATTCCTTCTTAACTGAAAACAATAAGGTGAATAACAATAAAAAGGGGTGAGCCAAAAATTGCTCAACAAGTCCGCAAAATATAAACAGTGTTAAAACAATTTAAATGAATCCGTAACCCGGGTATATCTGCAAAGATATAACCCCGTGAGAATAAAAAGAAGGCCATTACTGGCGAATACAAATGAACTAAACTGGACACAAGTTCGCATCTATACCCTGCTGATCAGCCAGGATACAGTGCATATTTATATCCCACTATATAGATCCCGTCGGGAACCCAGGCACTACGGCCCATCTCAAGGATCCGGTTATGTCCCGGTCCTTAGGATTAAGTAAACTTAATCCCCAAAGTGTCATTATCCAGTCCATGGAATAGCAACCGGAACAATCGGTATGCTTTGACATATTCTAATCACCAGAATATATCAATAATTGTGAGTAACAATAGGAGTATGAACAATGAATCCAAATGAAAAGGAGAAATCAAGAATCGAAATAAAATATGAACAAGAATCAAAAGAGTGCGAGCGTAATAAGAATCTGAAGAAATGTCATTATTCATAAAGTAGAATAGGGGAAAAACTTGCCTTATGCGCGACTCACTGCAAATACGTCACCTTCGTCTATCACCGACTCAACCTGCCTTGCTGGCTTAGCTTCTGTTATAGAAATAGATGGTTTAGTCATTTCGTACTTCAATTGTATCTTGAATTGACTTCACATCGTTCCTATCGTCTACCCATGCGCTTATGAGTGACTCGTATATTATATATTAGGAAGTAAGACTCGATTAACCATATAATACAGTTAAGTACATAAGCACAAAATCATTTTTATAATTAAAAATAATTTTTAGAATCAAAATCGACTTGCTGATCGCTCAACCGATCATTATCTGACTCGTTTCCTATTTTTCGGATTTTTTCGGACACGTCTCAGCACACAATCCGACTGATAATCAAACAAATAACAAGGTCAACTAATTTCTAGAAGATATTAGGCTTTAATATTATTTTTAATGAAAAGGATTCATTTTTCTGAGTAAAAGGGCTTTCGTTTCACTCGAATCGGGCTAACGGTCTAATTAATATCGATTAAATACTGATAATTCAATTTATTATTCGATATAAATAATTATTACTAATTTTTAAACCCTAAAATAATTTTTAAATAATTATTTAAGAAAATCAGAATTTAAAAAAAACATTCTATAATTTTTGGAATTAAAATGAATTTATTATGATTTATTGAAAATTATTTGATTAATTATCAGAATAATTAATCATTTTTAAATAATAATAGATAATAAATAATTAATAAATAAATAATAAATAATTGAGAAAATAATTAAATCTGATTTTTAGAAAATATTTCAGAATTATTTATAATATAAATCAATTAATTAAATAATTAATTAATTAATTTATAAAATAAATAAAACTGATTTTTAAAATTAATAAAAATAAAATAAAAATTATTTTCCAGAAACACTTGTCAAAAATGAAATCCCTGACAAAACGGATCAAAACCAGGTTCTGGAAACGGGTCAAACGGGTTGGATTCCAGGTCATGAAGAACATGACCGGAATCTGCCCAGAATCCGGCGATCGGCCAGGATTCTGCCAGCCCGTTTTCAGGCCAAAAACAGAACCATTTGCTTCGTTTTTCACAGGGTTTCAACTCCAAATCACTTCACCAATCTATTCTCGGCCAAATCATATCAGAAACATCCCTGAATCTCTACCTCCGGCCAAACCGACTTCAAAATCCGGCCAAATATCAAAATCATTCAGTTGTACATGAAATTTAACGTTTAATAGTGCAAATCGAAGCTAAGAACATATAAAATCTAACCCCTAACATATCAGGAACCAAATATTCACAGAAATCATCGAGTTATAATTTGAAAATTCGGTATAAACCCTAATAATCGAACTTTGCTATCTAGGTATCGTTTGATCAATTAAATACCATGAATCGACTGTAAATCACATTAGGAAACTATATCAATCATCAAAACATCATAATAACCCTAGAATCAAAAAGCCCTAATTCGAACATAAACCCTAGAAATCGAAAATCAAAAACTACGAATTAAAACATGAAATTGATGCTAGAAACAGAAAGAACATATTGAAACCTTCAATTTGGGTACTTGAATCACTTGTTTTGGTGCTATAATCTGCTCAAAATCACGGCTTGAATTCTCGACCCGACCCTGTTCTTCCCGACCCGATTTGCAGAGAATTTTTGTATTTTTTAGATTTTTAGTTATTAATTAATAATAATTAAATAAAAATTAGGCTAATTATAAATTAGGCTATTTATAGTAGTGAAATTAATACTCCTAATTAAAATTAAGGCCCTATTTATAGTATTAAATTAATACTCCTATTATAAATTAGGCTATTTATAGTAGTGAAATTAATACTCCTATTTATAGTATTAAAATTTAATTTATAAATATTTTATATATGCAATATTTATGCCAAAATTTCCCAAAAATTGTGAATAATGCAAAAATACAAATAAATGGTATAAATAAAGGTCCTATAATTTTATAAAAATAAAAATGTGATTTTTGTGGGGTTTTTAACACCCAATGGGGCCCGGAAAAGTCATTTTTCGCAAAACGAGAAAATTTATAAAATGCCTTGATGTTCAGAATAATGCGATGGTAAAAGTTGTTTGATGAAAAATATGGCCCATTATTTTTATTTGAAATACCTTCTTTAAAATAATAGTTTGGGTCGTAAAATGTTTGAAATAAAAGCTATAAATGAAAAATAAAATATCTGAAAAATACCTTAAAAATACCAGAACAATACAGAATACACGTAACACATAGCAATTAGGGTTTGACAGATAATTACACATAAATGACACATTAATACATATAATTTATTATAAATATGATATAACCCAGACGTAATTTTCCCAGACGTTACTACAGGGGAAGATGAACACTTAGTTACATTGCCAACTGTTCGACAAGCTTTACATTTTCCAGAAAACTGTGTTTACAGTTCACAAGTTGGGGAACCAGCTCTTCAACAGATGATGGCAAACCTTGGTTATGAAAAATCTTTGTCCAAGCTGGGACAATTGAAGAGGCCCCACATCAGGAGGGAGTGGAATTTCTTTTTCAACTGCATCACCAAGGCATTTGCCAACAAGTGCTCCAACTTTGATGTTATACCAATCTTGAGTCAGCAAATTGGGTATGCTCTAATTCATCAAACTCATTTTGATTTTGCCAATGCTGTGCTAGGTTTCATAGGTGATAGGATGACAGAAGATAGAAACACAGTTTTCTTTTGCTAGATTCTTTCAGCTTATATACAGTTTCAGTTGTTCTGATGCACCTCAGAATTTTAGTGAGACAATTAAACCCTTTTAACTTGCTAAAAGGGCATTCATTGACTTATTATCTTCTGCTAATAAGAAGACTGTACTAAGACCCCTCCAAATTCCTCAATCAGTCAAACGGTCTTAGTAAACTCTGATCCAAACACCTATACTATCATATATCCTGATGTACAACCATCCCAACCTCCATCAGCACCTACACAACCTACCACTTCTCAACCTCAACCACAGCCTACCATCAGAACATATCTCCAACCAGCACAATCCTCACAACCACAACCATCAGCACCTACAATCAGAACCTCATCTTCTAGGCCTAAAGAACTATTTATGTGCCTAAATCTCCACCAAGGAGGAGGAGGATCATTCTAAGGGATGAATCTGATGAAAATGAACAGGTACAGTTTCCCACATCCGAACCTGTACGGGTAGAAGCTGAAAATGTAATTTTTCAGAAGGAGGTAGAAGCTGAAGGGTCTGAAATTCAGAAAAGGAAAAGATCTGCAAACTCTGATGCAGATCATATTTCTCCACCATCCAGGAGATCAAAGAAACAGAGAGCAGGAAGGCATTTGGCACAACCTCACTCTGAGGATACTCAAGAAGCTGAGGAAGGGGATCAGGAATCTCTGATCTCATCTAAACCAATTGTCATTGAAGCCCTTCCTCAAGCTAAAGACACTGTTCCAGACACAGTGATCACACCTCCTGTCTCTCCTATTAAAGAAACAACAGTTGAAGATTCAGGATTAAGTCCCGAAATTGACATCCACAGGCTGAACATTCCAACTGTTCTCTATCTGGAAGCTCCAACTGCAGCTCAGCCATCTACTGTTACTTCTCCAATCTTACAGGCTGAGTTACCATCTACACCAATTCTGGATCTGGAACCTGAAGATCAGAATTTAGATGAAGCTGCTACAGAATCTCCTTCAGTTACACAAACTCTGGTGTTATCAGAAGATGATGAGATTCTAGCAAGTTCTGGAGACAGTGCTCCCGTAAATGCTCCCATTCTTGGAAAGGAGGCATTGATTCAAAAGTTTGTTGAAAAAGAAGCTCTTGTTCCTTGGGAAGAAACTCACAGAGTAGTTGAGTGGACCAAGAAGTGGAATGAATCTAATTTCATTCCAAGTTCTAAAGTTCTGACAGAGCATGTTGTAAAAGCTGATGAGTTGTTGACAAACTCTGATTTCAAGCACCAACTCAAAGTCACAGCTCTAAGTACTAAAAACCTTCAAGGTCAACACTCCATTACTCATGAAAAAGTTGACAAACTTCTGGAAAGAGCTGATAAGATGGATATGGAGATCAAGCTAGATAAAAAGAGGTTTATCATACCTATTCATGAGAAAGTTGAAGCTATTAAGAAGGTTCAAGAAAAGCAACAGGCCCAACTGACTGAGGTCCTGCAGAATCAAGCCTCACAACAACCTCAACTGAATGAAATTCAATCTTCACTAGAACTTCTTCTCTCTCTCCTACTACCAGATGATGCCAAAAAGGGGGAGAAGGTAGTTAAGTCCAAATGCTCAACTAGTCAAATACTGAATAAGAAGGATGATAAAGGTGATGACCAGGGAAACTCTGATAAGAGTAGAGGTCAGAGTGAAGGTCAAGGAAAAGGTCAAGGAAAATCTTCACAGAAAGTAATTTCTGATGTTAGCAAATCTTCTACACAGAAGAAGTCAAGTTCTGATACTGTGCATGCTAAAATTCTGATGTCAAGTTCTGATATCCTGATTCAGTCAGGATCTAAAGACTCTCAGAAGTTTTTACAAACTCTGAAGCTAAAGGGAAAGCAGACTATAGTCTATTACAAAGATCCCAAGATTCAGACACTTGATGAAGAAATTGCTAGAAGACTATTTCTCAAGCATAATCCTGGAATGGATTTAGAGACTTTAAAGGAGGAAGAAGCTAGATTTGCAGCTGAGAAGACAAATCTTAAGTCTAAAGCTTCTGATGCAAAGAAACCTCCAAGGCCTAAGGCAAAAGGCATTGTGATCCAGGAAAGGTCAAATTCTGAGGCTTCAAAGCTCAAGGCAAGATCAAAGTTGAGATTGATCCCAAAGATAAAGGGAAAGGAAAGATTGATGAACCAACAAAGCCACATGAGATGAAGATTCCTCAAATCCTGATGAAACCTGTATGCAAACTGGTTCAAGTATTTGATGATGCTGCTGAAGTAGATGAAACTGTTCAAACTCTGAAAAGAAGGAAGATAACTGAAGAATCCAAGACAACCTCTGACACAACTCAAGTTGTTCAGAGTGAAGAATAGCAAGCTACAGAAGAAACAGCAAATTCTGATCACGTCATCAAGACATCAATCTCTGACAGTGCTTAAGTTTATTTGAACAAATTGACAGTTACTGATAAGAGAAAACTCCTATGGAAGAATATTGATCCATCAGATCCTAAGAAAATCCAGATGCTATCTGATTTCATGACTGTTGGATTGAAAGCCAAAGAAGCAAGAGACAGAGCTGGACTAGGTTCTGAAGAAGCCAAAATCAAGACTGGAGTTGAAGTACTTACAAGAGATCCATTTTTATTGACTGACAAACCTCTTGAAGAAGTTACACAGAAACACCTTGATAAGGTTATATCTGTTCAAGTGGTACTGGATGCTCATGATAAGCATAATGTCAAAGAAAATCTGATTCAATTTCTTGAAGATGGAAGAACATATCAAATGTCAGAATCAGATATGCTGAACAAATCTCTAAAAGAACTTCAATTCTTTTATTATCTTTTGGAGATAAAGTCTGAGATTACTAGGAGATGGTCAAATTTCATCATGAAGACCATAAGGGATAAAGCAAGAATTTCTAGATCAAGGATTACAGAATTCATTCCAAACATTATTGAAGATGATGGAAGTGAAATTCAAATGAAGAAGGATTCTTCTAAACTTGAAGTCATTCTGAAAGAGAAATGCCTGTGCTATAATGAAGATTCATCTTATCCAAGAGTAATCAAACTTGGTGATGGTTTGGAAAGAAATCATATCTCAGCACTTAGGACTGCAATCTACCAGATTGGAAGTCAAGATGAAGAGTTGAAGCAAGTCAAAGTTACACTAGCTCAAGTCCTGAGGAATGCAGAAGAAAAGCTGATATTAAACTTTGTCAAAAATCACTTTGGAATCAGATTGACTCAGTAAATTTGGTAAAAGCTAAAAGGACTGTAAGTTGTAGTTAGTTGTCTAAATAAACTCTTATTACATTTGTACTTAAATGTTTTTGACATCATCAAATCTATTAACTTGTATATTTTGCATAATTTACAAGTTGGGGGAGATTGTTAGATATATTTGAGATGTCATGTCTAATCTGTTGTGTTTAGTTTTCAGAACTTAATATCAGGACTTACTGGAAATCAGAACTTACTGAAGTCAGAACTTATATCAGAACTTAAGGCCTTCAGGATTTATATCAGAACTTAAGTGCGGATACTTCAGATAAGGAAAGCAGCTGATTAACAGGAAAGGATCGTGACTAAAACAATAGAAGATATGCATGAAGAGTTAGAAGACTAGAAGACTTGTAGAAGATAATATCTGATTGATATATTTTAGGAGACATAATTATATTCTATATCAATTAGAAGATATCTTGTAACTGTGTACTATATAAACACAGCTTTGGGTTTACACTATATGTGTTATCATTATCGAGAAAGATTATACATTGTAACCTAGCAGCTCTTAGTGATATTTTTCATCACTGAGAAAGAACAATTGTTCTATTGTAACAGAATTTATTATATTGAATATACTTGATTACTGTTACATACTTGTGTTTGAAATCGATTTCATTGTATAAACACTATATTCAACCCCCTTCTATAGTGTTGTGTGACCTAACACAACGAATTTTAAATCTAATTTAAAATCATAAACAATGAGCGGCATCTAATAATACATTATTTCTACCCAAGTAATAATAATTGAATCAGTGATCGATTAAACCTTTGGTGAATAATGTACAATGTAATATAATCCCTTTAACCAAATATTATAGATTAAACCAGAGGCATGTAATGTGTCATCCTCATCATAGTTTAATCCAAGTTTACTTGATCAATTAGTATACTATCATATCAAATCAACATTTGAGGGTGGCCACGCATTTCGTAGTCTAACTCACACAAGAGGCCAATATTATCACTCCTAAAATAGGAGGGTTAAATCCCATCTAGATCATTCAAATTTCTCATTCGATTCATAATATACCCAATGTCCACTTTTATCATTACCCGGTCAAGGATAACTTTTAATGGAATCAATACATATTAGTTCTCGTATAGAAATATAATGACCTCAGGTCTAAGGACCATTACATCATTATCACTGTGAGAATTACTTATGACACAATAGACATGTAGAATCTCACACTGGGTCTGTCCAGCACCATGTACATATACATATGCCTGTGTTTTTGACTTTAGTATCATCATACCTATGATCAATGAGATGTGATCATCAGTCAACAAACACACCAGTCTTAATGAATTATTATTGTCCCTTAATAATAATACTTGACTAGGGACCTTTAGAAATATTGATACTATTCTCATAATCTCATTTCTAAGTCACGTACTTAGAGATATATAATTGCATATCATATTCCAAGGACATCATTTATATCGCAGTAAATTAAAAATTAAGAAATTATAAAGGGAATAATCGATAGAAAATAAACATTAAGAATCCTAATGTCTTAAACTAAAACATCATAGTGTTGTGTCTAGGCCACAAACACTAACAATCTCCCACTTGCACTAGAGTCAATCACCCATGTATCTAATACTCATGGAACTAGTATGACCATCGTACTTCTGCTGCGACAAAGCCTTAGTCAGTGGGTCTGCAACACTATCATAATATGCACTTTACATTTATATCTCCTTAATCATTAATCTTATTATAAGGCGATATTGCCTAAGGACATGCCTAAACAGTCTCGATGGCTATTTCAAAAAATATCAATGTATTCGGCTTCCATAGAATCATCAATGTTCTTGCTGTGAACTATTCAAGCTAACATCAATTATATTTAGACAAAACACAAAACAGACATAAACTCGTAATCATCCTTGTCTGTCCAAAAATTAGGTTCAGAAACTAGTATCAGTTTAACCCTTTACAACTAGTTCCCTATCTTCTCCATACACCAAAAATAAATCTTTAGTCCTCTTTAAGTACTTAAGAATATTCTTGAAAACTATTCAGTGACCCTCACCTGGATTAGACTGGTATCTGATCGTCATGCTCAAAGCATACGAAACATCAGGATAAATATATATCATTGTACACATTATAGATCCAATTGCTGACGCATCTGGAACTTCCTCAAACGGCCTTTATCATCTAATGATTTAGGGGGCAATTATCTTTTGAGATCACTATCCCATGAGACATCGAAACATATCCTTTTTTTGTCTCTTGCATCATAAAATGATGTAATACTTTATCAATGTATGTACTCCGACTAGGTCGATTAATCTCTTCAATCTATTTCTATAGATCTTGATCCCTAATATATAGGTGGCACCGCCTAAGTCTTTCATCGAGAAATTATTTATCAACCAAGTCTTAACATCCTGTAGAGAAGGTATGTCATTCCATATCTGTTATATGTCATCTACATATAATACTAGAAATGTCACATGACTCCCACTAACCTTCTTGCAAACACATGGTTCATCTTCGTTTTGAATAAAGCCAAACTCTTTGACTATTTTATCAAAATGAATATTCATTCTCCTTGAGGCTTGCTTCAATCTATAAATAGATAAAAACAACTTAAAAACTATCTTAGCAAACTTTGTATCGACAAAACCCTCAGGTTGTATCATATATACATCCTCTTCAAGGCTCCCATATAAGAAAGCAGTTTTGACATCCATTTGCCAAATCTCATAGTCAAAGTAAACAACTATTGCTAACAAAATCCTGATGGACTTGACCATAGCAACTGGTGAAAAAGTCTCATCATCGTCTATACCATGAATTTGTTTGAAACTTGTTGCCACTAGTCGCACCTTATAGGTTTGTACTTTACCATCCATGTCAGTTTTCTTCTTGAAAACCCATTTGCACCCTATAGATTTTACCCCTTTAAGAGGATCAACTAAAGTCAATACTTTATTTTGATACATGGATTCCATCTCAGATTTTATGGCCTTCGGCCATCTCTCGGAGTCTGGGTGATTCATAGCATCATGGTAGGTAAGAGGCTTTATCATTATCCGTAAGCATCATATCACCATTTCGAGTCAAAAGAAATCCATAATTCTCCCAGACTCATGGTGAATCCTACTAGATCTACGAATAACCTGTGTTTCCTGAACAGGATTACTTTCAACATTTTGATGTACATCCTGATCTTATTCCAACTCTGGTTCAATGTTATCATGTGGTTCTTGATATTCATCGAGATGTTTTATCCTCCCACTAATTTTCTTAGGAAGTAGTTCTCCCTCAAAAAATACAGCGGCCCGACCAACAAACACTTGGTTCTCGAAAGGATTATAAAACTATACCCTAGTCTCACTTGGATATCCCACAAAATAGCATCTATCTAATTTTGGTCCAAGCTTGTCAGAGGGTAAACGTTTTACAAACGCTTCACGTCCCCAAATTTTCATAAATGACATGCTATGACATTCGTCACTCTATATCTCATACGTAGTATTTTGAATCGCTTTAGTCGGAACTTGGTTAAGTGAATATGCAGCCATTTCTAGAGCATAACCCTAGAAACTGAATGGAAGATCCACTTGACTCATCATTGATCACACTATGTCTAACAAGGTACGATTTATCCTCTCAAAATCTTTATTCCATTGAGTTGTTCCAGATGGAGTAAGTTACGATACACTATCACACTCCTTCAAGAAACTCTTAAAATTGAGGTTTAAGTATTCTCCTCCACGATCTGAACGTAAAACTTTTATACTTTTCCCTTGTTTTCTTTTCTACTTCGGCCTTATATTCTTTGAACATTTCAAAAAAATCGGATTTATTCTTCATAAGAACCACATATCCATATCTACTAAAATCATCAGTAAATGTTATGAAGTAGTATAAGCCCCCTTGCCAGCATACGCATTCGACCATATACATCATTATGTATAAGTCATAATCATTCGGTGGCCCTTTCACCTGATCAGGTAAAAGAAGCTTTAGTCATTTTGCCAATGAGATAAAGTTCACATCTTCCGTATGATTCAAGATTAAACTTATTCAAGTATTCATCTATATGTAACTAAAAAATGCGTTTCTCATTAATATGGCTTAACGAAAATGCTAGAGGTAATGTTTGATTTGAGTCAACTTAGAACATGTAAATTGTTAACTAATTGTGCAACATTATAAGTCTTATCATTGAAATAGAATAAACAACTATTGTTTATTTAATTAAAATGAAAACCTTTCTTGTCCTGACAAGAAATTGACTTAATGTATCCGCTAAAGGCAGGCACGTAATAACAATTTAACAAGTTCTCAATCTCGCCTTTTGGGCAAAATTAGGTATCGAGTTCC
The DNA here is from genome assembly GCF_009905375.1 of Apium graveolens. Taxonomy (NCBI): domain Eukaryota; kingdom Viridiplantae; phylum Streptophyta; class Magnoliopsida; order Apiales; family Apiaceae; genus Apium; species Apium graveolens. Next base: position 169,559,931 of record NC_133647.1, on the reverse strand, counting down.
TTCAACTAAAGCAACTACTTTTGCTCCAATTCTAACCCTAAACCAGAAGCTTGACCATTGCTAGTCTTCTTCTTTAGATCTTCCAAATAAGCTCAACAATTTAACTTCCATTCATCCAGTTATTTCCACAGAAATGACAATCATCTCCTTTAGCAACACCACTCTTAGGCTTCAAAAGCCCTTTGGGATTGGACTTTGGTTTGGCACCGAATAAGATGAAATCTTACCTTGCCTGTCCACTTTCCCTTCCCATTTGCATTCCATGTGTACATCATCAATATGGACGTAATTCATGCCTTTACCGTGTTATTTTCAGTAGTTCTAAACATGCTTAACAACTCAGTGAGTGTTCTGTCTATCTCATTCCTTTTGTTCTTAACAAACTGAGAATAGAAGTTGTTCAAAGATCATTTGATCAAATCAAGCTGAGTCTTTAGACCATTCTTGAAACCCAAAATATCAAGGAACATATGACTATCACCTTTAGAACATGTGGTCCAACCGGATATGATTCTCCCATTAATGTAAAAGTATGGTGCCTTATTATTGTCAAATCTTTCTGACGAGCCTATCCTTCAAATATCTTTTGAAGGTGCTCAATCATATCATAAGCATCATTATGCTCTTGTTGCTTCTAAAGCTCAGCACTCATAATTACAAGCATGAGACATGAAACATCAGTTGCATAATTAATTTGCTTCTGGTGAGCATTTTGTTCTGCACATGTTTCATTCTCATCTAGAAGAAATAAGGGAGGGGTTTGAGTGACATCCTTGAACCCGAGGACAATCCTCAAGTTCCCATATCAATCGAGGAAATTATTTCATGTCAGCGTCCTTCTCAAGGACTATTACATAAAGAAATTATTTGTGTTATTTGTCATTTGATATCTACAATATTAAAGTGCATAAAATGACTTAGTCTACAGATGATCATTAAATTATGTTCAAGTGATTATTCATATATATATTCACAATATATATCTCCACTATTTTTATCAAATCAATAGCCCTAACTATTAATTCGGAAAAAATATCTTCTATATCCTTTCTAGTGAGCCAAGATCCATATTTTACCACGCGTTAGGTCAGCTTTAGCTTTTTCCTAAAACATGATTATTTATGCAGATAACATTTGTCAATTATATCAACTATATAACTCTTGGATAGCTTGGTGGAATAACACTTGTTCATATTTATCTAATAAATCTCGCCAAACTCTATGCCTCTAAGTTCATAATCCTATTATGATAACTTAGTTAAGTCAAACCCAATAGTCAAAAAGTATCAATATACTTCAACACATCTCCCACGATAGATAGGAGTACTTCGCTTTGGCGAACCCACTCATGGTCGATCTAGGGGTTAACGCATTGGACTCATTGGAAGGCATCTGATCAACTTAATATTAACTTTAGGGTTTTGTTAATTTTAAAACGATCATGATCCCATCATAAAGAGATTCCTAATTTTTCCTTGAATAAAATACTTCAAATCAATATTCGTCAATGGTTTGATTTCCAGGTAGTGAGGGAGTCACAACGGTCTCGCTTCAAACCAACAACCTTACAAGTTCAATGAACTCGCTTTTGACAAAATCGCCCCATGTCAGAAACAAAAAAAAATTGTATTTTATTCCGTGTTTCATAAACACGAGAAGATCATAATCATTTGTTTATTTTAAAATCTTGAATCATTACAGATTTTATCTTGTTTACCAACCATGGCATGGGTGTCGTATCTAATACATACATCCTTAATCTAATTAAGCATGCATATTTATAAACTACTCTACACATACATTCATCATATGCACATATATATGTAAAGTGTAATAAATAAACATGGTTGGTTATGGCTTCATCCTATGTGATCTTTATCAAGCTAATGACAAAGATCTAGGTCAATCTAAGGTGGAAAATAAATACAGGTTAACTATTACATGTCTTTTTTCTTGTATTGCTTCCTTGGTTGGCCTCTGTGTGGGATTACCCTTGATCTTCAAATCTTCATGTCTTCATGTACATTACAAGAATGAAATATGAAAACTAATCTAATGAACTTACAAGAAGAACTCGAGTTACATTCGAGATTTAATAATTACAAGATTAAATCACATACAAGCCGTATTTGAAAAACCAAAACCATTAACCTAATGTCATAAGCCATAACCATCCACCATGCTCAATTAACACAAAATAACATGTTAAAATACATAATCTGATCTTAAAATATCATACTCATCATGATCTAATCATAAAAACCTAATATTGAAAAAATCAGAAAATTCGAAATTAAATTTGGTAACATTAAATCGCAGATTACAGGGCCTAAACGACGTCAAATGCCTTACAGATCAGTCGATAATAGCTTTAGCTATCTGTTACTTTCAGACGCTCGATTCCATATGAAATAGCTTATTCATTCGCCAAAACGGACACCAGACACAGATTTCAGCAAATTCGTTGCATCCGATTTAGAATCGTATCAAATACGATTCTTATAATAAGAACAAACACAAAACATGTATATATCAGTATATATACAGATTATATAATCATCATATGATTATACAACTCTTATGAATATCATATATTCAAAACATATATATACATACGCATATATAAATATAACAACATGTAAAACATACAAAACCGCATACATAACAGTCACGGAATACTGTATACATGTTATCATTATAAAATCAGTAAACACATAAATGAATTAAACACTTTTCGCAAGTAACTCTGATGCCATTGATGGGTTTCGAGCACATAAATGCAACGGAAACAGTAATTAAAAACGTGAAAAATCAAAATTTTTGAAACCCACCGCGGGATCCATGCGAAAAACATATATTTAATTCATAGATCAGATTGTTTACCTTAAGAAGCTTTACCAATTGGTTGACTAATGGAGATCCAAAGCTTGTTCAATCACCACGCATCATGCTCTCGTGATCTACGCTCTATCGATATCCACACGAATGCTTGAACTCAAGGATTGGATGTGTACCAGCACAACCCGTTTCTTCTTGCTCTCTCCATCTTCTCTCTTGGTGGCTAGAGTTTTAGTAAAAGTCTTGCACACCAAAAAATAAGCCACACAAGAGATCTTATATAGAGAGTAGAAAAACGAATTATAACTCTTAACTAATTAGGAGTTACTACTAATTCAAAATTCCTATTTGTATTATAATTAAGTCTCACTTAATTATTTAATAAATAAATTTCATAATTAATATTAGTAAATTTGAATATCAATTTTTATCTAATTAATTAAGTCATACTTAATTAATATCATAAATAATTTGAATTACTTTAATATAATTTAAATCCAATTTAAATTAAATAATCCTTCAAGCATTCTTAGTGTGTGACCCTATAGGTTATTATTACATTGGCAATGAATTTTAAATCTAATTTAAAATCGTAAACAATGAGCGGCATCTAGTAATACATCATTGTTACCCAAGTAATAATAATTGAATCGGTGATCGATTAAACCTTTTGTGAATAATGTACAATGTAATATAATCCCTTTAACTAAATATTATAGATTAAACTAGAGGCATGTAATGTGTCATCCTCGTCATAGTTTAATCCAAGTTTCCTTGATCAATGAGTAAACTATCATATCAAATCAACATTTGAGCGTGGCCACGAATTTCATAGTCTAGCTCACACAAGAGGCCAATAATATCACTCCTAAAATAGGAGGGTTAAATCCCATCTAGATCATTTATATTTCTCATACGATTCATAATATACCCAATGTTCACTTTTATCATTACCCGGTCAAGGATAACTTTTAATGGAATCGATGTATATTAGTTCTCGTATAAAAATATAATGACTTCAGGTCTAAGGACCATTACATCATTATCACTGTGAGAATTACTTATGACACAAAAGACATGTAGAATCTCATATTGGGTCTGTCTAGCACCATGTACATATACATCTGCCTGTGTTTTTGACTTTAGTATCATCATACCTATGATCAATGAGATGTGATCATTAGTCAACAAACACACCAGTCTTAATGAATTATTATTGTCCCTTAATAATAATAATCGACTAGGGACCTTTAGGAATATTGATACTATTCTCATAATCTCATTTCTAAGTCACGTACTTAGAGATATAGAATTGCATATCATATTCCAAAGACATTTATTAATCTAACATTTATATCACAGTAAATTAAGAATTAATAAATTTAAAGGGAATATTAGATAGAACATAAACATTAATAATCCTAATGTCTTAAACTAAAACATCATAGTGTTGTCTCTAGGGCACAAACACTAACATATTCTACCTGTACAATAGGTTTCTTGGTATTATTTGTCCCTCCCACTAGTTCCTCTAAAACGATACTACTCATGGGTTTGTGATTTAATATATAGTCTTACTCTAAGAATCTAGCATTGGTGCTAACAATGACATCCCAATTCTTCGGACTATAAAATAAATAACCTTTCATTCCCATAGGGTAGCCTATAAACAGCCATACTTCTATACGAGATTCAAACTTAGTCGTGTTCTTGTTCAGCACATGTTCTGGATAACCCCATATCTGAATGTGTCTTAGACTCAGTTTGTCCCCGGTCCAAAATTATAAGGGGGTTTTAGGAACCGATTTAGAAGGGACTAGATTCATAATATAAGCTGTTGTTTCTAAAGAATGTCCCCAAAATGACTTGGGTAAATCTGAATAACTCATCATCGATCTAACACTCTCTAAAAGTGTTCAGTTCCTTCTCTCTGCTACACCGTTCGGCTGGGGTGTGCCTGGTGTAGTTAATTGGGATTCTATCACATTCTCTAATAAATATTCCCTAAATTCTCCAAGCAAGTATTCACCCCCACGATCTGATCGTAGTGACTTGATACTTTTATTAAGTCGCTTCTCCGTTTTAGCTTTGTACTCTTTGAACTTCTCAAAGCACTCAGATTTACGGCGCAACAAATAAACATACCCATATCTAGAATAATCATCAATGAATGTGATGAAATACTCATAATCACCTCTTTCTTGGATATTCATGGGTCCAAATAAATTAGTGTGAACCAATTCTAACACTTATTTGGCCCTATTCCCCTTTTCCTTAAAATGCCTATTTGTCATTTTACCTTCCAAGTAGGATTCACAAACTGGAAATGGCTCCACTGCCAATGAGCTTAAAGGCCCATCTACTATCAGTCTTTAAATCCTCCTCAAGTTAATATGACCTAATCTCAAGTGCCAAAGATATATTTGGTTCAAACTAGAAGGTTCCTTTCTTTTAGTAGGGGTAGAAGACGTGTTATTCAATTCCCTATATTGTAGGTGCAGTGCAGGTTGACTAGGATTAATTATATACAAATTGTCTTGGAATGTACCAGAACATATAATTCATTTATTCATTATAATAGAAACATTACGATCCAAACAAACATTATAACTATCCATAGCAATCTTAGAAACCGAAATTAGATTTCTTCTAAAAGAAGGTATATAAAGACAATTGTTCAAAACCAAAATCCTATCTGAACCAAAAGATAAATGAATAACTCATACTGCAACTACTGCTAATTTCATAGCATCTCCAATGAACACGTATATCTCACCATCTCTACGCATTCTGGATAACTGGAATCCCAGCATAGAATTACAAATATGATCAGTGGCTCCTGTATCTACACACCAATTGCTCGTAGATATAGCCGCTACATATGTTTCTGTAACTAGAGAAAGAGACATACCAGTATTGTTTGTCTTCCTAGGAAGAGGACAATCATGTTTCTAGTGACCTGACTGCTTACACCTGAAGCACTTTCCCTTAGGCTTTTTCACACCACCTTGAACTCCCACTGCCTTCACAGCTTTCTATTTCTGAGCCTTTTTCTTCTTCTTTATACCTTTCGGCTTAGAGGAAGAATCTTTCTCAGCCACATTCACTTGAACACTTTGTCGAAATAATCCTTCAGCTGCCTGAAGTTCTGTTAGGAGTTCTGCGAGACTATACAACCTCTTGTTCATGTTGTAATTCAAGCGAAACTGCTCAAAACTCTTGGACAAGCTCATAAGGATAATATCAATCTGGGTTTCTCCATCAAGTTCAACACCATGGATCTCTATCTCATTCAGATGCGACATTATCTTGAGAATATGATCCCTTATAGGCTTTCATTCAGCCATCTGAGTGTTCATTAAAGCCTTCATAGCTACTTGCCTAGCAGCCCTATTCTGATTTCCAAAAAGTTCCTTGAGATTAAAGAGCATATCCGCAGCAGTGGCCATAGACTGATGCTGATGCTGCAAAACACCCGATATTGCTGCTAGAATGTAACATCGCGACATCTCATCAGCCTTAATTCAAGAAGTTTGTTCTAGCAATTTCTTTAACATTCTAGACACCATAAATTATATGCCACGATGGGTGACGTATATATAATTTATATTTGTCTTTATGTTAAATTACATACAAACAATAATGGAGACCATGGGATTTAATTTCATATTAATTCCCTCTCCCACTTAGTATTTACTTTGAGAATTTTAATCTAGATGCATCGTCCTATGTTATTTATTCGAATTCCACATGTATTATATCAACAACAAATAACACATAACATAGCAGCATACTCTCATGAATAAAGCATTAATTAATACATTCCTATGTCCATGTCATTCTAGCATGCTAAGGGTTAGTATCACGTGGCATAATAAAATAGATAAGAAACACATAGTAGCAATAATCAAGATCAACAGAAATTATGTAAAAGATAATAAAGCATATTCACTATTATGGCCCCATATAAGCTGATCAACGGATGTCTTTGATCATCAACGGATGACTTGATCAATGGATAACTTGATCATCAATGGATGACTTGATCAACGGATAATTTGATCATCAATGGATGACTTGATCAACGGATATTTTAATCAACGGATGTCTTGAATTCATTCTTCGAAACTTTTTGAAAACTTCGAGAGCCCGGTTGAAAGCCTAAACATCCTCAGAACAACTTGAAAACCGGTACAATAGACCTTTAGTTACATTGCAGCGTGTCCATTTCCGAAAAGGTATTGCAAGCCCAAATCGGACATCGTATGCAAAATCTGCAGCCACAACAGCGAAGCTCCCCGAAAATAGAATGCAACAGCAAAAAATCTTTGTTTCTTGCAGCTTAATCGCTAAAACAATTACATACAACTTAATACAGTGAACAAGCCTATTCTATTACATCAAAAAAACCAGAATAGGAAAAACTATCACGATCAACCCGCGTGATTTACAACAAAACCATGATAAACCACGTGGGATCTTAATCATAACAAAATAACCACGACTAAACCATGTGGTATCCAAACACATAATTAAAAACATAGCCATAATAGTGAATATCAACCTGCATCACAGAATTAATACAAGCATACCACTATATATGTATATACAATTATGACATGGACTTCATATCATAAAATGCAGAACCTAGAACCAGGTTCTGATGCCAATTATTGGAACAATATGATCTCGGCCCTGCATTTTGTGATATAAATTTAATGAGTACGAACAGAACATTAACCTTAATCGCCCTGATTCAAATCCACGTCTTCTACTGTATTCCTTGATTCTCCTTGGACCAAGTGTGGGCTCGATCTCCCAAGGTTTACCTCTCCTTAAATCTCCGAAAATCCAAAACCCTAGCTGGCTCCTTGAGAAAAACGGCTACCTCTTTCAAATCCTAGGATCTTATTTCATTTTTGTGTTCTCGTGTTCTCACCACTTCTAGCTTCAGGAAAATTAGAATATGTATAGGCTACAGTATGGATCATGGACAATTAGGTCGGGCCTCCCAATGATATTCTGGGCCATGTTCAATGTCATTAAATATTATTTCAATCCACTAAAGTATTAATATTTGCACTACCTTTCCTAATTCCATAAACTAATTATTTAATTCAGCTCTCATATTATTTGCTTATTAAATTTCCCATGTATAAGATATTGTATATCCATTAATTAAATTAATTTTTGACAATTAATTTAATCAATATCTTTTATCCTTGATCATCCACTCAACCTTATAATTGTGCAAGAACAAATCTGCCTGCAGGTGTTAGTCGCTAAACACGCGCTAATAATACACGCAAGTATACGAGTTCGCAAGTAGTATAAGATATAAATCAGATTCGATCCCACAGAGACTGTATTGGTTAACTAATCAACTCATGCACTTAAGCAACAATGTATGGTTATTATTCAATGCTAAGACGATAACAAAGTGAGGTTGTTTATAACTAAGAATTAAACTAATTATTAAAACTATGAGAATAAGATAGACTGAGTTAATATATATGACAGACATGGAATTCTAACTTCATTAAGTACTTCATTCAATAGCCTTATTGTTCTTAACCTTAGCATGCAATGGTGATGACACTAATTAGACAACACAAAACTGATAAACGCCAACTTTCGTTGCACGAGTACCATTCTACCAGATATCCACAAAAGAGATAGAAGCTGAATAGGCACCAATTATATTGAGACCCTATATGTCTATAGAATTTGACAACATAACGGTTTAAGCGCAAGTTATCTATCTTGATTACATAGGGCAAGTAAGATGGTTAAAATTACCTACGAATCATGCATAACAATACATGAACCTATGCTAGCATGGCAAGTTCTAAATCCTTAAATTCACTTTTGCTTCATTAAGAATTAACACACCATCTTATAAGTTCGCGACGCTCACAAGATGAATACGCACAACCATAACTAGGATATCATACAATCACCACATACTAAGGTATCAAACAAGTTAACTAAAGAAATCCATAAATAAATCCGCTAGAACCCCACGATAACGATTAGCCCATAATCGAACTCATCACCAACATGGGTTCCAATGAAAACATGATATAGCAAATGTAATCTTTATACGAATAAATAAACCAAAGTACAATCAAGAATATAGGTTCAGCAAAGCAAGAAACAAGCATCCAATTTACAACTCAAAACAAAGATTCACAAGAATTAACTAAATCGTCTTCGCCTTTGTTGAATTGTGCCCAAAAGGTCTCTTGTCGTCTTCTTCTTGCTTGATTTCTTGATATCTATGAATATCTCTTAAAAATGACCTAAGTTATGTTTATATAGCAGGCCATACATCCCAGGAGTCCAACAATTCGAATTATAAAAGAATCAGGATTTGTTTATCCCAACCCAGCGCGGCTGCGCGCTTTACCAGCGCGGGCGCGCTGACTTCCTGATCTCTCGACGCGGCCGCGGGCGCGCCTGCCTTCTGCCAAAAATTATTTTTTCCTTCTTCTTTATTCCTTGCAGCTTTGAGCCAATCTTTCAAGCTTTTATTCCAGCACATCCTAAACACCATATTAGCATCAAAATAATGCTAATTCACCTGATTCACTAAGTAAAGCCTGGAATGCAAAACACTTGAAAACACGTTAAAACACAAATAACTTGAGCATAAATACACCAACTCAAAGCTTATTAGAGCATAAATAAGTGTCATAAATGCCACTTAAAACACCCCAAAACTTGAATCGATGCTTGTCCTCAAGCATAAACAGACTCAAAGAACAAGAAATAAAAATGCATGAATGCAACTAATATGAATGCAGCGATTCCCAAAGAATAACTAAACCAATCAACCAGCAACACCTTAGCAAATGCAATTATTCGCATAAGGATCCATCAAATCTCACAAAATAATCTACACACCAGAGACGTGCATGTGTACAAATGCTTACAGATATATTATCGCAACTAGATTGACAATCATAACTCACTACTTACAAAACAATCGCAAGTTTATAAATAGAATAAAAGCTAGACTCAAAATAACTTATAACACTTCAATTCTTATATCGGAGTTAACATGGATTCATGCTTTTATTCACAACAAATCAACACAAATATGCTTATTTGACCATGTAGCGAGCATTAGGATAGCGGATCCCAGACTATAGAAGCCTTAGGTCACTAGGCACAAAGTCCCCTAATAACTTAATAACTCGAGTACTAAAGAGCCCACTGGTGATCAATTATACATAACACTTGTTCTTTTTTTTCTTTTTTCTATTTTTTTCTCTTCTTTTTTTCCTCCTTTTTTCAATTTCTGAATGAGTGTGTTTCGCTCCATCTCATTCAACCCTAGACTACTCATAAAAATATGAGCCGGCTACTAGCCATTTGACACATAGCCACACAACAAACAATGAAATCTAATTTCTCCAATTTTTAAATATCCATGTCTTTTATTATTAAGAGAATACCCTAAATTCTAAATATAAACAAGCGATTAAACCTCGACAATCAAACAAATCATGATCATGATCTAGCACTCTAGCAACCTATAAGACTTAGTGAAATACAAATGTCTCTAGCATGCAAATCAATCCACTAAGACTCAACATTACTAAATACGACATCACTACACTAGCATCAATATCACCAATTAATCGGAAAAATTATCTAAGGGAATCATGATATAATGCAAATGCATGAAATTACATGAACAAACTATCATAAAAACTACCAAAAAAATAAAAATAAAACTATATGGAGAAATATATGCTAACTATATGAAATATGCAAACTATATAAAATAAAACTATCATGAACATGCAACTATATGAAACTCACATAAATATATTCCTTAAACTACTACCCCCAAACTTAAAATATTCACTGTCTTCAGTGAAGATAATAGTAAAGAATCAGGCATACCTACTGCGAATCAGAATCATCACCCTCAAAGGGTGGAGTGTCAGGTGTGTCCGGGGGTGGATACACGAAATCTTCACCAAATACTGGCCACTAAATGTCAACTCCGATGGCTCTAAATGCAGTCCTAAGTGCCTGGGTGAGATCGCGTGCAAAACGACTATGGATGTCGTGCATCACATCCATCCTCCTCGCAAGACGCCTATACTGTATTGAACTCAAACCAGCTCCCATCTCTGCTCCTGCTGCTGCTGCGACGGACCGGCTTCCTCTCCCAACTCAGCTCTCCAAGCCGCCTTGCTAGCCTGCTGTGTACCACCGGCATATGACTGAGGGGCTGGACGTCCTCCTGGTAGATGATCATATGAATAACCAAGCCCCTTAGGATTGGGCTTCTCTCCATACCACTCGACCATATTGTGCAGCGTAGAACTGTCAATAGGAGCACTGGGAATTCGAAGCTTCTCATGTGCGGGCCAAAGAACACCAACTGTCACGCACAACTTCGTCATAATGGATGCATACGGAATTGCCCCAGTAGTACCTCCTCTCAAAAACCTCAAGATCCCCTGATATATCACCATCCCCACATCAATGTAATCACCCTGCAGAATACCCCAAAGCAGACGAGCACGCTCCACGGTAATCTCATGCACATGCGAAGATGGCATGATGTTAGCACAAATAAACGAGTTCCAAGCCCGTGCAAATCTGTTCATGCATGAAGTAGGGAACGTGGAGTAATCAGTAGTGCCCCTCTTGAACTTCCAATGAGTCTCAGGCACACAGAGAGTAGCAACGATGAGATCCAAATCGAAGGCCAATCACCGTCCTGATAGCCTCAGCACTGTACTCAACAGTCCTCCCCCTCACCACCGTAAAACCATTCTTTTCCGCCTTAGCGTTGGCGTAGAACTCCCGCACAACACTTATGGGCACAGCAGCGAGAGCCTCACAAAAAGGAACCCAGCCCATCTCAAAAATCATCTCCAACAGCTTACCATCTTTTCCTGATGGCAGAAATCCTGTCTCCTTAGCAATAGGCTTCGAGAGAAGCCTCGTGTACTCCTCCTTAGCCTTAGGAGTAGAGAACCTGGGTCTCACACCACTCGCAGTAGAAGAATCGGTGGCGCTGCTTCCAACTTGAGTTCTCTGTCTTTTGGGTGCCATCGGGATTTAAAAAGGAAGAATAAAAGCATAAGTGTTTAGAAAGAATATGTGTTTGAGAGTTTGTGAATTGGTGGAGAAGATGTATGCAAGTGTATGTATTTATAGGTGGAGGGATGTGA